>NC_084628.1:24555413-24772913 GCF_033978795.1 Nerophis ophidion | reverse complement strand
AGTCAACAACATAAAAACTATAATTAATAACATAAAAACTATAATAGGCAATAACATTAAAACTATAAGTTGAAATAAAAACGATTATAGTTATAAAATAAAAACAATAATAGTCAACTAAATAAAAACTATAATAATAACAAAAACTATAATAGGCAAGAACAAAACCATTAATAGTTAAAATAAAAACGATTATAGTTAATAAAATAAAAAATAATAGTTAATAACATAACAACTATAATGAGTAACATAAAGACTATAATAGTTAATATAAAAACTAATAGTTAATAACATATTTTAATTTTCCTGAAGGAATCAATAAAGTACTATCTATCTATCTATCTATCTAGCTATCTATCTATCTATAAAAACTGTAATGGTTAATGACATAAAAAATGTAATAATAAACAAAGACAATAATAGTTAACAGAAAAACTACAATAGTTAAAATAAAGACTATAATAGTTTAACCAAAACTATAATGGTCAATTAAATAAAAACTATAATAATTAACACATAGACTATGATAGTTAATAACATAAAACCTATATTCTTAATTACATAAAAAACTAAAAGTTAACATAAAAACTATAATAGTTATTAACATAAAAGCGATAATAGTTAATCACGTAAAAACTGTCATGGTTAAGAACATAAAAAACTATAATAATTAACTTACACTATAACAGTTAACTACATAAAAACTAACAGTTGATAACATAAAACTTATAGTAGTTAATCACATAAAAACCGTAATGGTGAATAACATAAAAACTATAATTAACTTAAGACTAAAATTGTTAACATAAAAACTGCAATAGTTAATTACAGAAAATTTAAAATAGTTAACATAAAGACTATAATAGTTAATAAACATAGAAACTATAATGTTAATTACATAAAAAACTATAATAATTAACCAATAGACTTTAACAGTTAATAACATAAAACTATAATGTTAATTAAATAAAAAAATATAATAGCTAACATAAAAACTATAATAGCTATTAACATAAAAACTATAATAGCTATTGACATAAAAACAATAATATTCAATCACGTAAAAAGTGTCATGGGTAACATAAAAACTATAATAATTAACATACACGATAATAGTTAATTACATAAAAACTAATAGTTAATAACATAAAACCTATAATAGTTAATTACATAAAATTGTAATGGTTAATAGCATAAACATTATAATGATTAAAAAAAAGACTATAATAGTTAACATAAAAACTACAATAGTTAATTACATAAAAACTATCATAGCTAACATAAAGACTATAATAGTTAGTAACATAAAAACTATAATGGTTAATTGACATAAAAACTATAATAATTAACAAATAGACTATAATAGTTAATAACATAAAACTATAATGTTAAATACATAAAACTGTAATGGTTAATAACATGAAAATTATAATGATTACCATAAAGGACTCTAATAGTTTAACATAAAAACTACAATAGTTTAATTACATAAAAATGATAATAGTTAACATAAAGACTATAATAGTTAATAACATAAAAACTATAATAGTTAATAACATAAAAACTATAATAGTTAATAACATAAAAAACTATAATAGTTAATAACATAAAACTATAATGTTAATTACATAAAAACTATAATAGTTAACATCAAAAACTATAATACTTAATCACATTAAAAGTGTCATGGTTAATAACATAAAAAACTATGTAATAATTAACATAGACTGTAATAGTAAGTTACATAAAAACTAATAGTTCATACAGTAACATAATAAAACTGTAATGGTTAATTACATAAAATAGTTAACATAAAAAACAATAGTAAAATAACAAAAAAAACGATTATAGTTAATAAACGGGGTGGTTTAGCTCGGGTGGTAGAGTGGCCGTGCCAGCTAACTTGAGGGTTGCAGGTTCGATTCTCGCTTGCCGCCATCCTAGTCACTGCCGTTGTGTCCCTTGGGCAAGACACTTTACCCACCTGTTCCCAGTGCCACCCACACTGGTTTGAATGTAACTTAGATATTGGGGTTTCACTATGTAAAGCGCTTTGAGTCACCTTGAGAAAAGCGCTATATAAATATAATTCACTTCACACTTCACTAATAACAAAACATATAACAGTAAAAAAACATTAAAACGAAAATAATTAATAACTTACAAATGATAATAGTTAATAACATAAAAATGATTACAGTTGTGACAAACCTTTTTAGCCAGCACAAACATTTGGGGACAAGTTTGGGGGAGATGTTAAAAGGTGCACTGGTCATGAATAATAAAACGTTAATAACATAAAAACTATAACAGACAAAAAAAAATGCAGCACAAAACCAGCACAAATGTTGCTGCATGAATAATAAAACGTTAACATGACAACTATAATAGTTAGACAAAAAAACAATCACAGCACAAATGGAATAGACATGTTTGGGAGATTTTTCACAAGGTGGGGGACAGGAGGGGGTGGGGGGACACTGGATGACGTCACTGGTCAGAAACTGTATTCTAGAAACTGGCAGTGTTATTTTATTTTCATACGGTGGGGGGGCAACTTCACACAGGTAAGAAAGTGTGCTTGAGTGTAATATTTTGCAAAATGTGTGTGGTCGTCACCGGCAGGCCTGGGGGTCCTGGAAAACCTGGTGGTCCTGAAATACCCTGGAAACACACACACACACACGATATCAAAAAGCAAAAAGTGTGTTATACAAGTGTGCAGAGAGGTGGCATCTTTATCAATGGGGATGTGGCTCCCTCTGGTGGGCTCAAAACAGAACTTCATGTCCAAGCAGCCAGGTCGCACGCATTTCGACTGGAAAACGTTTTTTTCGTTTTTTAATCCAATGAATGAGCAAGTGAAGGGTTGTTAAAAACATGAACATGAACATGATAAACATGCTTGAAGTAACCATGGAAAAAAACATCATCCTGGTCCTACCCGAGAGCCTTTCAGTCCGACACGCCCTGCAAGGCCCCGCTGACCCTGCATGACCACATTTATGATTATTAGACGATTTTTTTTCTTCTTATCTTTGGAAACAAAAGCCACACCTACCTTCTCTCCTTCAGGACCTTGGCCTCCTTCGTTGCCGGGGTAACCCATCACTCCTGCAGCCCCACCGTATCCCAGGTAACCCGGCTTCCCCCCTGCGGCGGAGGGGTGAGGCAATTTTAAAGGGGGTGGAGTTCACCTCAGGTTTTCTGTGAGGTCACCACTGGGGGGCAGCGGAGTCCACAGAGCGGGACTTTGCTGCGAAGCAGGAACCGCCGAGGGAAAGCCTCAAAAAGTAACAGCAGTGGCTCACCTTTTGACCTTTCACCCCATCGCAGTGACACAAGGACTTTCCGTTGCAGTGACACACCTGACGGGAGAGGGGGGCAAAAGGAAACACAAAAGGACGCTTGTGAAGTCAAAATGTTTGATGTCAGATGTTTGTGGTTGTTTTTTTTATCTCAGGCAGAACATTTTGAAGTCCACTAACCCAAACATCTTTTTGTGTGTGTGTGAACAGGCAAACGTTGGTCTCTCACACACACACACACACACACACACGCACACACACACACACACACACACGCACACACACAGCTACCAGCTGATGGCGTCTTATCGTCATTCCCATCTCGTATCTCCCGACGCCGCCATCCTGCCATCACGCCGTCATGCTAAGACACGTTTTATCCTCATTTCATGTACCTGTCTCCTGACCTTTGACACCCCGAACCCAAGTTTGTAGACCTGGACAATGTTGCCAACCTACACAAGACCATGGACTGTATTGTAGACCTGCACTATACCATTGACTTTGTTGAAAGCCAGGACGGCAACATGGGACTATGTTGTAAACCTACACTACTACATGGACTGTGTTGTAGACCTGAACAAATCCATGGACCATGTTGTAAAAATGAACTAAAAACAAGACATGGGTTGTAAACCTGGACAAGACCCTTAGACTTTGTTGAAAGCCAGGTTGGCAACATGGGACTGTGTTGTAAACCTACACTACTACATGGACTGTGTTGTAGACCTGAACAAATCCACGGACCATGTTGTAATCCTGAACTAAAACACAACATGTGTTGTAGACCTGGACAAGACCTTGGACTTTGTTGAAAGCCAGGACGGCAACATCCTTTAAAACTGTGTTGTAAACTAGCTTACCACATGGACTGCACTGTAAAAAAATGTATAGTTAAATTACTCTAATTTTCTACTGTAATTTTTCTATTTTTTTTAAATAGGTTATAAAAACTGTAGAATTGAAGGACATTATCTGTAAATAAACAAACTGCCTGTTATTTTATGTAATATGCCAGTAATGACAAACTATGTATATTTCTATTTTTTTACAGGAAAATACCGAATTAATTATACATATCCATTTCCTGTTTTCTAAAATTACTTTTCAAATTCATGTAAAATTAAAGTAATCAACTTTCATTAAATATGTAGCTTGTTATTTAAAAGGGTGGTAGCGGGGGTGTAGCCCGGAAAAGTCAGCGCTGCATGGGATTCTGTGTATTTGTTATGTTGTGTTTATGTTGTGTTACAGTGAGGATGCCTCCTGAAATGTGTTCATCATTCTTGTTTGATGTGGGTTTCCCACTGTGGCGCATATTTGTAACAGTGTTAAAGTTGTTTGTACAGCCACCGTCAGTGTGACCTGTGTGGCCTGTTGACCAAGCATGTCTTGCAGTCTCTATCATGTGTCTTTCAAAGCCGTACACATTACTCGCCCAAGTCGACACGCTGGTGATTCGGTGAATGAGTGAACGCAAAGTGCGACAAAAGCCCTGTCACGGTACGGCCCGCGATATATTCGCCCGGGGCAGACATTGAGTCACTGAATGTCCTCGCGGTATACCGATAGGATCGGTAAGTATGTCGCTAGGGCGGGATAGCTATTCATGGAAGGTGAACCCACTTTGCAACAAGTTCCTGTATCCAGTCGGCCCCCCCGGTAAGGTGAATGTGAGACCCCTGATCCTAACAATTCAGAAAAATCTGTAAAACAATGGTATTTTTCTGTGGAACTGCCAGCATTTTCACTTCATTAAAGGTGGTTGATCGTAATAATTTGGAAAAAACTCTGTAGAATAAAGGTATTTTTTATGCAGAAACTGTTTGCAACGTCACTTTATTAAAGGTGGTTAATTTTAATAATTTAGTAAAAATCTGTAAAATTACGATGTTTCTCCGCAAAAACGTTTTCATTAAAATCTATGTAAATATAATTGTTTTTGATCATTATTTGGTTTACAATGTTTTACTTTAATTTTATGGTTTTCGTTTTGCCAGCCGTACCTGCCAGTAAATGACCGTTTTTTTTACAGAATTTTTTTTTACAGTGTGTGTTGTAGATCTGGAGAGACCATGCAGTGTATTGTATAGACAAGTGTTGCAGACCTGAACAAGACCATGGACAATGTTGTCAACCTAAACAAGACTATGGACTGTGTTGTAAACCTGAACTACAACACAGAATGTTGTTATAGCGCACCTGACCACAAACATGTGTTGTAGACCATGGAGTGTATTGTAGACCTGAACAAGACCATGGACCATATTGTAAACTTTAACTATGACACGACGTGGGTTGTAGAGCTGCACAAGGACGTGGTCTAGTTTAAAAACCCGTACAAGACTTTGGAGATTATTGTAGAACGGGACAAAAACCATGGACCATGTTGTAAACTTTAACTAATGACACAGGTTGTAGATCTGCACAAGACCGTGGTCTAAATTGTAGCCCTGGACAATACCATGGACAATGTTGTCAACCAGGTCAAGACCATGGACCATGTTGTAAACCTAATCTACAACTTGGCATGTGTTGTAGACTTGCACAAGACCATCCAGTATATTATAGTACTGGACAAGACAATGGACCATTGTGTAAACTTTAACTCTGACACAACATGGGTTGTAGACCTGCACAAGACTGTGGTCTAGATTGTAGACCTGGAAAATACCATGCACAATGTTGTCAACCTGGACAAGGCCCATGGACCCGTGTTGTAGACCTGAACTACAACACAACATGTGTTGTAGACCTGTACCACGGACCATGGAGAGTATTGTAGATCTGGACAAGACCCACAAACCATGTTATAAACTGAGCTACAAACGATATGTGTTGTAGACCTGCACAAGAATATGGTCCAGATGTCGATCTGGACAAGACCATGGACAATTTTTTTCAACTTGGACAAGGACCATGGACAATTTTGTAAACTTGGACAAGACCATTGGACTGTGTTGTAAACCTGAAAAACTACAACAACACATCATGTATTGTAGAAGCTAAAACAAAACTATGGAGTGTAAAGTCAACCTGAAGAAGAGCATGGGACAACGTTGTAAACCTGAACGGACAAGACACACATGTGTTGTAGACCTGCACAAGAACATGGTCTAGATTGTAGACCTGGACAAGACTATAGGACAATGTTGTCAACCTGGACAAGACCATGGACTGTGTTGTAAACCTGAACTGCAACCACAGAATGTATTGTAGACCTGAACTACAACACTATATGTGCTGGAGACGTGCACTAAACCGTGGTCTAGATTTTAGACCTGGACAAGACCATGGACAAGATTGTCAACCTAGGTAAAAACTATGTACTTTGTTGTAAACCTCAAATAGACCTGCACGATACCATGGAGTGTAATGTAGACCTAGACAAGACCGTGGACCATGATGCAAACCTGAACTCGAACGCGACGTGCTGGTAGACCTGCAAAAGACTGTGGTCTAGATTGTAGACCTGGACTGTGTTGTTAACCTGGATTAAACGGTACTTCAACATGGACTTTGTTGTAAACCAGGACTAGAGTGGACTATAAACTTTGTTGTAGTCCTAGACTATAAAAAGGACTGGGTTGTTGACTTGGACTGAAACATGGACTGTGTTGTAGTCTCGGCAAGACTTTGAAATGCGTAATAGACCTCCACTAAAATAGACTCTGATGTGTACCTAAACAGTGTTGCGGACCTGGCCTATACCATCATTTTTGTTATAAACCTGGACTACAACCAAGATTGTGTTACAGGCCTGGACTAGAATAAAAATTCTCATAAACCAGGACTACAACATGGACTGCATTGTAGACCTTGACTGAAACAAAGACTGTCATACACCTGTAACAGAACATAGACTGAGTTGTAAACATTGACTACAACATGGACTCTTTTGTAGACCTGAATTAGAACATGGACAGTGTTGCAGACCTGGACTAGAGTAGGGACTGTGTCATAAACCAGAACTAAAACATGGACTGTGTCATACACCCGTACTAGAACATGGACAGTCTTGTAAACCTGGCCTACAACTAGACTGTGTTGTAGACACTAAACAAGACCTTGGACTATGTTGTAAACCTAGAATAAAATGGATTTAGATATAAACACAAACATGGACTGTCTTAGACCAGCACCAGTGCATGAACTGTTGAGTAAACCTAGACTTGTGGACTACAACATGGAATGGGTTGTTAAACCGGACTATTGCATTGACTATGCCGTAGACCTGGACTAGACCGTGGACTGTGTAACAAAGGAGAGGAACAACAAGGACTTTGTTGTAGACCTGGACTACAACATGGACTGTATAATACATCCAGACTAAAACATGGATTGTGTCGTAAACCTGGACTACAAAATGGACTGTGTTGTAGACCTAGGCTAAACCTTTGTTGCAGACCTGGACTGGAACATGGACTATGTGGTAGACCTGGACTTAAACATGGACTGTATCATAAACCCAAACAAAACAAGGTTGTAAAACCAGGACTAGACCATGACATTTTTTATAAACTTGGACTAAATTATGGACTATATCCTAAACCTGCACCGCAACATGGAATATGACATAGCCCTGGACTAAAACATGGTGTGTAGGTGCACTGAAATGGACTATGATGTAAACTGAGTCTGTGATATACACCTGGACTAGACCATGATCTTTGTTGTAGGCCTTGACTACAGCATGGACTGCATCATAGACCTAGACTAGAACGTGGACTATGTTAATAGACAATAGAATATAACATATATTGTGTTGTAGACCTAGACTAGACCATGGATTTTGTCATAAAGCCCAACAAAACAAAGTCGTAAGACCAGGACTAGACCATGACTGATGTTATTGGCCTGGACTAGAACATGGACTGTGTCAGACATTGACTGCATTGTACACCTGGACTACAATTGACTGTGATGTAATCCTAGACTGTGTTGCAGGACGGGGCTAGAGTAGGGGACTGTGTCATAAACCAGGACTAAAACATGGACTGTGCCATACACCTGTACTAGAACATGGACAGTGATGTAAACCTGGCCTACAAATTCACTGGGTTGTAAACCTTAAACAAAACCTTGGACTATGTTGTAAACCAGGAATAAAATTGACTTTGATGTACACACAGGCATGGACTGTCTTAGACCAGGACCAGTACATCAACTGTTTAGTAAACCTGGACTTGTATACTTGAACCTGGAACGGGTTTTTAAACCGGACTAGTGCATTGACTGTGCTGTAGACCCGGACTAGAATGTGGACTGTGTACCAAAGGAGGGGTACAACAAAGACATCATTGTAGACCTGGCCTACAACGTGGACTGTATCATACATCCAGACTAAAACATGGATTGTGTCGTAAACCTGGACTACAAAATGGACTGTGTTGTAGACCCAGGCAAGACCTTGACCTGTGTCGTAGAGCTGCACTAGAATGGACTATTTTATAGACCTGGATTAGACAAAACTATGTTGTAGACCTGTAGACTGGAACATGGACTATGTGGTAGACCTGGACTTAAACATGGACTGAATCATAAATCCAAACAAAACCAGGTTGTAAAACCAGGAGTAGACCATGACATTTTTAATAGGCTTGGACTAGATTATGGAATGTGTCCTAAACCTGCACCACAACGTGGATATGACATAGACCTGGACTTAAACAGGGTGTGTAGGTGCACTAGAAACGACTATGATGTAAACTGAGTCTGTGTTGTACACCTGGACTAGACCATGATCTTTGTTGTAGACCTTGACTACAGCATGGACTGCATTATAGTCCTGGACTAGGACGTTGACTAAATTTATATACATAGATTATAACATATATTGTGTTGTAGACCTAGACTAGACCATGGATTGTGTAATAAACCCAAACAAAACAAAGTTGTAAGACCAGGACTATAGATCATGAAATGTGTTATTGGCATAGACTAGAACATGGACTATGTCATAGGACTGCATTGTACACCTGGACTAGAATGGACTGTGATGTAAATCTAGGCTGTGTCGCAGACCTGGACTAGACAATTAACACTCCTGTACACCTGGACAAGACCGGAGACAGTGTTATAAACCTGAACTACAATATTGGACTGTCCTGTAGACCTGGAGATGGACTGTGACTTAGACAAGCACTAGAACATGGACTGCATTGTACACCTGGACTAGAAGACACGCACTAGCCCATGGACTGCATTGTACACCTGGACTAGAATGGACTGTGATATAAACCTAGACTGTGTCTAGTCAATTCACTTTCCTGTACACCTGGACTAGACCGCAGACAGTGTTATTAAACCTGTACTACAACATTGGACTGTCTCTTAGACGCGCTCTAGAACATGGACTGCAATGTACACCTGGACTAGATTGGACTGTGATAAAAACTTAGACTGTGTCGCAGGCCCGGACTAGACAATTAACTTTCCTGTACACCTGGATTAGACCGGAGACAGTGTTATTAAATCTGTACTACAACATTGGACTGTTTCTTAGACCCGTACTAGAACATGGACTGTACACCTGGACTAGAATGGACTGTGATATAAACCTAGAATCTGTCGCAGACCCGGACTATGGACTGTTAAGAAATGATAACGTTTGGATCTTAAGCTCATGAAGGTATCAACACAGCTTGCATTTTTTTACACACACACACACACACACACACACACACACACACACACACACACACACACACACACACACACACACACACACACACACACAAAGCAAATGTATCAAAACTGGATACATTTAATTTTCACAATTAGAGAGGTTCAATAAATCCCCCTCCCTCCAGAAGAAACGTTTTAAAAAAACAATTAAAAAGTTAATTGAAAAGTTAATTGCAATCGGGGGCGCGCTTGCTCACCGTCTCGGCGTCTCCCGGAGATCCGCGGAGGAGGAGCACCAGTAGCGGCAGGAAGGGCGCCCCCGAGCCCCCCAGAAGAACCATGAAAGTGACGTTCAGCCTCGATTTAGTCCACTTTGAGCTCACCCGGTTCGGGTTCGATTCAGGTCCTCTCCTCCGCGCGGCTCAGTTCGGCTTCTGGCGGGTCACCAACCTGCCGCTCAGGGTGTCTGTTCTCCTAGTCAATCACCATCATTCGCTCTTGCATTTCCGGTTTGTGACTTCAAAATTAAACCTTATTTTTGAGTTAATAACGTCCACATCATCCAACTTGTTGAGTCTCGTTGTTATAACAATATTAATACAAACGCGTCCTCTAATTTAGGATGACTTCCTGTTGACAATATTTCGATATAGTAAATATAGTTTTTACTTTGGTCAGGTGACCCTTCCAAAGAAGAATGCAGATAACATGTCCATGTAGAAAACAACATAAATAAAAGTTGAATAAAAGTTATACCAGGTACTTCGTCTCAGTAAAAAAAAACAACACACATCTTCACTGCTTTGTCTTTCTAACAACACTTTCTTATTTTGTGACTGGCTGTTAGACAAACGTGTTCTATGATGAAGGCAAAATAATCCCATTAAGCGGCACCTTGATGAGCTTTTATTTTGGCATGCGCAACCACCCACCGGAAGTGTGAAGATGTCCCACTTGGCTTTGGCGCCACTGATGCTCCGGCAAGAGTCGCGCGGAGTCTTTTTGGCGACATGAAGGTCGAGTGACGCCGCGGAGCAGCGCCACGGCTTCAGGTAAGACAGCTGTAAATCGTCCCATTGATTGACTGGCGTCACATGACCAGCCAACCTCCAATCAGCTCGACTGTGACGTCACTGATCAGTAACCTGCACGATCTGTTGAAAAGTGGAAAAAACAATTAAACGTTGGTCTAGATAATCAACATGATATTTATTTATGAATGGTGTTGCATTAGTGAGAATACTTAAACTATGCATTGTTTGTAGACCAGAGAAGACAAAACAAGCAAAAATGACAACAATGTTTGCCACACGCTAAATGACATGTAAACAACGCAAACTTTCACCTGCACCAGCAAGCAAGTGCACATGGTTCCTCTGTTTGGGGGTTGAACCTGATCTCTTTTTACTATTTGCATATGTTCACTTAAATGTTTTTAATGGCCTTTTTGTCACAAGGTCGCGACATAAGGTGTGTTGACGTGTACAGTACAGGATTATAGACTAAGTTTGTAACATACAGGAGTATACTGAAATGTTGTAACATACAATTTTGTACACTTAGGTTGTAACAAACAGGAGTATACTCAAATATTGTAACTTAAAATTATGTACACTAAGGTTGTAACATACAGGAGTATACTCAAATGTTGTAACATACAATTATATACACTAAGGTTGTGACGTACAGGAGTATACTCAAATATTGTAACTTACAATTATGTACACTAAGGTTATAACATACAGGAGTATACTCAAATGTTGTAACATACAATTATGTACACTTAGGTTGTAACATACAGGAGTATACTCAAATGTAACATACAATTATATACACTAAGGTTGTGACATACAGGAGTATACTCAAATATTGTAACTTACAATTATGTACACTAAGGTTGTAACATACAGGAGTACACTCAAATGTTGTAACATACAATTTTGTACACTTAGGTTGTAACATACAGGAGTATACTCAAATATTGTAACTTAAAATTATGTACACTAAGGTTGTAACATACAGGAGTATACTCAAATGCTGTAACATACAATTATATACACTAAGGTTGTGACATACAGGAGTATACTCAAATATTGTAACTTACAATTATGTACACTAAGGTTATAACATACAGGAGTATACTCAAATATTGTAACTTACAATTATGTACACTAAGGTTATAACATACAGGAGTATACTCAAATGTTGTAACATACAATTATGTACACTTAGGTTGTAACATACAGGAGTATACTCAAATGTTGTAACATACAATTATATACACTAAGGTTGTGACATACAGGAGTATACTCAAATATTGTAACTTACAATTATGTACACTAAGGTTGTAACATACACGAGTACACTCAAATGTTGTAACATACAATTTTGTACACTTAAGTTGTAACATACAGGAGTATACTCAAATATTGTAACTTAAAATTATGTACACTAAGGTTGTAACATACAGGAGTATACTCAAATGCTGTAACATACAATTATATACACTAAGGCTGTGACATACAGGAGTATACTCAAATATTGTAACTTACAATTATGTATACTAAGGTTATAACATACAGGAGTATACTCAAATGTTGTAACATACAATTATGTACACTTAGGTTGTAACATACAGGAGTATACTCAAATGTTGTAACATACAATTATATACACTAAGGTTGTGACATACAGGAGTATACTCAAATATTGTAACTTACAATTATGTACACTAAGGTTGTAACATACAGGAGTATACTCAAATGTTGTAACATACAATTATGTACACTTAGGTTGTAACATACAGGAGTATACTCAAATGTAACATACATTTATGTACACTTAGGTTGTAACATACAGGAGTATACTCAACTATTGTAACATACAATTATGTACACTTAAGTTGTAACATACAGGAGTATACTCAAATGTTGTAACTTACAATATTGTGACACACAAGGTTGTGACATACAAAGTTGTAACACAAGATTGTGACACAAAAGGTCGTGACATACAGGATGGAGACTTACAAGGTTGTGGCATACCCGGTCGTGATATACAAGATTCTGAAATACAATGTTGTGACATATAATTTTTTGGATACAAGGTTGTGGCATACAAGGTTGTGGCATACACTGTTGTGACATACAAGGTTGTGGTATACAAGGTTGTGGCATACAAGGTTGTGGTATGCAAGTTTGTGACATACAAGGTTGTGGCATACAATGTTGTGGCATACAGGGTTGTGACTTAAAAGGTTGTGGTATACAAGGTTGTGGCATACAAAGTTGTGACATACAAGGTTGTGGTATACGAGGTTGTGGTATACAAAGTTGTGGCATACACGGTTGTGACATACAAGGTTGTGGTATACGAGGTTGTGGTATACAAGGTTGTGGATTACAAGTGTGTGGCATACAAGGTTTTTGGCATACAAGGTTTGGACATTCAAGGTTGTGACATACCAGGTCAAGACATAAAAGTTACATTATTAATTTTGTAATGTTGATGGTGTTTATGTGGACAAAAAAGCAAAGGGAAGTCACACTGGTTGTGACAAATAAGGCTTTGATACACAAAGTTGTGGCAACCTTGTTTGCCACAACCTTGTGTGTCATAGCCTTGTATGTCACAACCTTGAATGCGACAAACAAGGTTGTGGCATTTAAGGTTGTGACATACAAGGTTTTGGCATACAGGATTTTAGCAATCATGGTTGTGGCATACAAGATTGTGGCATACCAGGTAAAGACATAAAATATACATTATTAATTTTGTAATGTTGGTGTTCATGTGGATAAAAAAAACAATGGGATGTCACACTGGTTGTGACAAGTAAGGCCTTGACACAACCTTGACTGTCACAACCTTAAATGCCACAACCTTGTTTGTCGCATTCAAGGTTGTGACATACAAGGCTATGACACACAAGGTTGTGGCAGACAAGGTTGCGACATACAAGGTTGTGGCGATTCAAGGTTGTGACATACAAGGTTTTAGCAATCAAGGTTGTGACATACAATGTTGTGGCATACAAGGTTGTGACATACAATGTTGTGGCATACAAGGTTGTGACATAAAAGTTTGTGGCATACAAGGTTGAGACACACACAGTTGTGACATACAAGTTTATAACATACAAGGTTGTGACATACAAGATTATTGCCTACAAGGTTGTAACATACAAGGTTGTGGCATAAAAGTTTGACATACAAGATTTTGACATATAAGGTTGGGTCATACAAGGTTGTGACATACAAAGTTGTGGCATACAGGGTTGTGATATACAAGGTTGTGATATTCAAGCTCGTGACATACAAGAATGGGTCATACAAGGTTGTGACATACAAGGTTGTGGTATACAAAGTTGTGTCATACAAAGTTATGTCATACAAGGTTGTGACATACAAGGTTGTGGTATACAAAGTTGTGTCATACAAAGTTATGTCATACAAGGTTGTGGCATACAATTTTGGGTCATACAAGATTGTGACATACAAATGTGTGATGTAAAAGTTTGTTATACACAGAATTTTGACATTCAGGAATGTAATACACAATATTTTGACACACAAGATTGAGGCATTCTACGTTGTGACATACAAAATTGTGACATACAATAAACTGACATACAAGTCTTTGACATGCAGGGCTGAGACACACACAGTTGTGACATAAAAGTTTGTGATACACAAGGTCGTGACATACCAAGCTGAAACACACAAGGTTGTGGCAGGTAAAATTGTAGCATACAAGGTTGTGGCATACAGAGTTAGAACATTTTAAGCGTGGTATAAAGGGTGTAATATAAAAGATTTTGACATACCGGTTGAAAACATACAAGGTTGTGACATACCAGATTGTGTCATACAAGGTTGTGACATAAAATTAATTGACACACAAGTGTTTTACATACAGGGTTGGGACACACAAGGTTGTTACATACAGGGTCGGGACACACAACATGTAAGGTGTTATATAAAGGGTTGTGACATGTAAGGAGTGATATACATCATTTTGACATACTAGTTGGAAACATACAAGGTCGTGGCACACAATGTTGTGACATACCAGGTGGTGGTATTCGAAGTTGTGATATACGGGGTGGGGACATACAATGTTGTGACATACAAAGTTGTGACATACAAGGCTGTGACACACCAGGTGGACACGTCAGTTTTTGACACACAAGGTTGTGACATACACGGTGGTGGCATACAAGGTTGTGACATACAAGATTTTGGCATTTGAATTTGTGACAAACAAGGTTGTGACATATAAGGTTGTGTTATACAAGGTTGTGACATACAAGGCTTTGGCATTTAAATTTGTGACAAACAAGGTTGTGACATACAAGATTGTTGCATACCAAGTGGACACATACAAAGTTGTGACATACAAGATTGTGTTATACAACTTTGTGACATACCAAGTGCAGACATACAAAGTTGTGACTTTACAAGGTTGTGACATACCAGGTTGTGACATACAAGGTTGTGACATACCAAGGGGAGACATACAAAGTTGTGTTATACAAAGTTGTAGCATAAAATGTTGTGCAATACCAGGTTGTGACATACAAAGTTGTGATATACAAGGTTGTGACATACAAGGTTGTGTTATACAAGGTTGTAACATACCAGTTTTATATACAAGGTTGTGACATACAAGGTTGTGACATACATGGTTGTGACATACCAGTTTGTGCGACACCAGTTTGTGACATACAAAGTTGTGACATGCAATGTTGTGTTATACAAGGTTGTAGCATACAAAGTTGTGACATACAAGGTTGTGACATACAATGTTGTGTTATACAAGGTTGTAGCATACAAGGTTGTGACATACGAGGTTGTGACATACCAGGTTGTGACATACAAGGTTGTGAGATACCAAGTGGAGACATACAAAGTTTTGTTATACAAGGTTGTAGCATAAAAGGTTGTGACATACCAGGTTGTGGCATACCAAGTTGTGACATACAAGGTTGTGACATACAAAGTTGTGTAATTCAAGGTTGTGACATAAAAGGTTGTGACATACCAGTTTGATATACAAGGTTGTGACATACAGGGTTGTGACATACAAGGTTGGGACATACCAGTTTGTGACATACAAGGTTGTGACATACCACGTTGTGACATACAAGGTTGTGATTATACCACAATGTGACATACAAGGTTGTGATTATACCACAATGTGACATACAAGGTTGTGACATACATGGTTGGGACATACCAGTTTGTGACATACAAGGTTGTGACATACCACGTTGTGACATACAAGGTTGTGATTATACCACAATGTGACATACAAGGTTGTGACATACGAGGTTGTGACATACCAGGTTGTGACATACCACGTTGTGACATACAAGGTTGTGACATATGAGGTTGTGACATACAAGGTTGTATTATGTAAGGTTGTGGCATACTAGGTTGTGACATACTAGTTTGATATACAAGGTTGTGAGTGACATACAAAGTAGTGACATACATGGTTGTGACTTACCAGTTTGTGACATACAATGTTGTGTTTTACAAAGTTGTGACATACAAGGTTGTGACATACAAAGTTGTGATATACAAGGCTGTGACATACTACTTTGTGACATACAAGCTTGTGACATACAAGGTTGTGACATACCAGTTTGATATGCAAGGTTGTGACATACAAGGTTGTGGCATACATGGTTGTGACATACAAGGTTGTGACATATAAGGTTGTGACATACAAGGTTGTATCATCTAAGGTTGTGACATACTAGGTTGTGACATACTAGTTTGATATACAAGGTTGTGAGTGACATACAAAGTAGTGACATACATGGTTGTGACATACTACTTTGTGACATACAAGCTTGTGACATACAAGGTTGTGACATACTAGTTTGATATACAAGGTTGTGAGTGAGATACAAAGTAGTGACATACATGGTTGTGACATACTACTTTGTGACATACAAGCTTGTGACATACAAGGTTGTGACATACCAGTTTGATATGCAAGGTTGTGACATACAAGGTTGTGGCATACATGGTTGTGACATACCAGTTTGTGACATACAAGGTTGTGACATACAAAGTTGTGTAATTCAAGGTTGTGACATAAAAGGTTGTGACATACCAGTTTGATATACAAGGTTGTGACATACAGGGTTGTGACATACATGGTTGGGACATACCAGTTTGTGACATACAAGGTTGTGACATACCACGTTGTGACATAAAAGGTTGTGATTATACCACAATGTGACATACAAGGTTGTGACATACAAGGTTGTGACATACCAGGTTGTGACATACCACGTTGTGACATACAAGGTTGTGACATATGAGGTTGTGACGTACAAGGTTGTGACATACAAGGTTGTATTATCTAAGGTTGTGGCATACTAGGTTGTGACATACAAGGTTGTGACATACTAGTTTGATATACAAGGTTGTGAGTGACATACAAAGTAGTGACATACATGGTTGTGACTTACCAGTTTGTGACATACAATGTTGTGTTTTACAAAGTTGTGACATACAAGGTTGTGACATACAAAGTTGTGATATACAAGGCTGTGACATACTACTTTGTGACATACAAGCTTATGACATACAAGGCTGTGACATACCAGTTTGATATGCAAGGTTGTGACATACAAGGTTGTGGCATACATGGTTGTGACATACCAGTTTGTGACATACAAGGTTGTGACATATAAGGTTGTGACATACAAGGTTGTATCATCTAAGGTTGTGACATACTAGTTTGATATACAAGGTTGTGAGTGACATACAAAGTAATGACATACATGGTTGTGACTTACCAGTTTGTGACATACAATGTTGTGTTTTACAAAGTTGTGACATACAAGGTTGTGACATACAAAGTTGTGATATACAAGGCTGTGACATACTACTTTGTGACATACAAGCTTGTGGCATACAAGGTTATGACATACCAGTTTGATGTGCAAGGTTGTGACATACAAGGTTGTGGCATACATGGTTGTGACATACCAGTTTGTGACATACAAGGTTGTGATATACCACGTTGTGACATACAAGGTTGTGACATACGAGGTTTTGCCATACCAGGTGGTGACATACCAAGTGGAGACATACAAAATTGTGTTATACAAGGTTGTAGCATAAAAGGTTGGGACATACAAGGTTGTGACGTACCAAGTTGTGACATACAAGGTTGTGACATACAAGGTTGTGTTATCCAAGGTTGTGACATACTAGGTTGTGACATACCAGTTTGTGACATACAAGGTTGTGACATACTAGTTTGATATACAAGGTTGTGAGTGAGATACAAAGTAGTGACATACATGGTTGTGACATACTACTTTGTGACATACAAGCTTGTGACATACAAGGTTGTGACATACCAGTTTGATATGCAAGGTTGTGACATACAAGGTTGTGGCATACATGGTTGTGACATACCAGTTTGTGACATACAAGGTTGTGACATACAAGGTTGTATCATCTAAGGTTGTGACATACCAAGTTGTGACATACAAGGTTGTGACATACAAAGTTGTGTAATTCAAGGTTGTGACATAAAAGGTTGTGACATACCAGTTTGATATACAAGGTTGTGACATACAGGGTTGTGACATACATGGTTGGGACATACCAGTTTGTGACATACAAGGTTGTGACATACCACGTTGTGACATACAAGGTTGTGATTATACCACAATGTGACATACAAGGTTGTGACATACAAGGTTGTGACATACCAGGTTGTGACATACCACGTTGTGACATACAAGGTTGTGACATATGAGGTTGTGACGTACAAGGTTGTGACATACAAGGTTGTATTATCTAAGGTTGTGGCATACTAGGTTGTGACATACAAGGTTGTGACATACTAGTTTGATATACAAGGTTGTGAGTGACATACAAAGTAGTGACATACATGGTTGTGACTTACCAGTTTGTGACATACAATGTTGTGTTTTACAAAGTTGTGACATACAAGGTAGTGACATACAAAGTTGTGATATACAAGGCTGTGACATACTACTTTGTGACATACAAGCTTATGACATACAAGGTTGTGACATACCAGTTTGATATGCAAGGTTGTGACATACAAGGTTGTGGCATACATGGTTGTGACATACCAGTTTGTGACATACAAGGTTGTGACATACCAGTTTGATATACAAGGTTGTGACATACAAGGTTGTGGCATACATGGTTGTGACATACCAGTTTGTGACATACAAGGTTGTGACATATAAGGTTGTGACATACAAGGTTGTATCATCTAAGGTTGTGACATACTAGTTTGATATACAAGGTTGTGAGTGACATACAAAGTAATGACATACATGGTTGTGACTTACCAGTTTGTGACATACAATGTTGTGTTTTACAAAGTTGTGACATACAAGGTTGTGACATACAAAGTTGTGATATACAAGGCTGTGACATACTACTTTGTGACATACAAGCTTGTGGCATACAAGGTTATGACATACCAGTTTGATGTGCAAGGTTGTGACATACAAGGTTGTGGCATACATGGTTGTGACATACCAGTTTGTGACATACAAGGTTGTGATATACCACGTTGTGACATACAAGGTTGTGACATACGAGGTTTTGCCATACCAGGTGGTGACATACCAAGTGGAGACATACAAAATTGTGTTATACAAGGTTGTAGCATAAAAGGTTGTGACATACAAGGTTGTGACGTACCAAGTTGTGACATACAAGGTTGTGACATACAAGGTTGTGTTATCCAAGGTTGTGACATACAAGGTTGTGACATACCAGTTTGATATACAAGGTTGTGACATACAAGGTAGTGACATACATGGTTGTGACTTACCAGTTTGATATACAAGGTTGTGACATACCAAGTGGAGACATACAAAGTTGTGTTATACAAGGTTGTAGCATAAAAGGTTGTGACAAATGTTTACAAGACATTTGTGTTATACCACGTTGTGACATAACATTTTGTTACATACAAAGTGGAGTCATACAAAGTTGTGACATTCCAGGTTGTAACATACCAAGTGGAGACATACGGCATTGTGACATACGAGATTTTGACATACTGTAAAAGGTTGTAGCATACAAGTTCGTGACATACCAGTTTGTGACATACAACGTTGTGACATACCAGTTTGTGACATACCAGTTTGTGACATACAAGGTTGTGACATACCAGTTTGTGACATACAAGGTTGTGACATACAAGTTTGTGACATGCCAGTTTGTGACATACAAGGTTGTGACATACCAAGTGGAGACATACAACGTTGTGACATGCAAGGTTGAAGCATACAAGGTTGTGACATGCCAAGTGGAGACATACAACGTTGTGACATACCAGGTGAACACGGTATATTATTAATTGTGAAATGTTGATTGTGTTGATGTAGATGAAGAAGTAAAATATCCATATATGGTAATGTACTCTATAGCATCGCAGGGTCATCATTGGCTGGCAAGCAGCTGGAGGTGGAGTCTGGTCTGAGTGGGCGGGGCTTCTCCTGAGCAGTCGACAAGGTGCTGCTTGACCTGTGGAAACAACATGAGACTAAGGTACACAACCAGACAACACAATGTTTACATTCATAGACACACAAAAAGACAACACAATGTTTAAATCCATGGACACACAACAAGACAACACATTGTTTACATTCACAGACATGTTTACATTCATAGAAACACAACAAGACAACACAATGTTTAAATTCATGGACACACAACAAGACAACACAAAATTTACATTGATGGACACACAGTAAGATGACACAATGTGTACATTCATGAGCATAGTTTAAGACAACACAATATTTACATTGATGGACACAACAAGATGACACAATGTGTACATTCATGGACACAAATCAAGACAACACAAAGTCTAAATTCACGGACATACAAGACGACAATATGTTTACATTTCTAAACACACAACAAGACAACACAATGTTTTCACTCATGGACACACAACATGACAACACAATCTTTACATTCATGGACACACAAGACAACACAATGTTTACATTCATGGACATACAACTAGACAACATAATGTTTACATTCATGGACACACAACAATACAACACAATATTTACATCCACAGACACACATCAATACAACTTAATATCTACATTTATTGACGCACAATAAGACAACACAAGGTTTACATTAATAGACACACAACAAGACAACACATTGTTTACATTTATAGACAGACAAGACAACACAAGCTTTACATTAATAGACACACAACAAGACAACACAATGTTTACATTCATGGACACACAACTAGACACAACAATGTTTACATTCATGGACACACAACAATACAACACAATATTTACATCCACAGACACACATCATTACAACTTAATATCAACATTTGACACACAAGGATTACATTAATGGACACACAACATGACAACACAATGTTTACATTTATAGACAGACAACAAGACAACAAGCTTTACATTCATGGACACACAACAAGACAACACAATGTTTACATTCATGGACACACAACTAGACAACACAATGTTTACATTCATTGACACACAACAATACAACACAATATTTACATCCACAGACACACATCATTACAACTTAATATCTACATTTGACACACAAGGTTTACATTAATGGACACACAACATGACAACACAATGTTTACATTTATAGACAGACAACAAGACAACAATATTTACATTCATGGACACACAACAAGACAACGCAAGGTTTACATTAATGGACACACAACAAGACAACACAATGTTTACATTCATGGACACACAATGTTTGTATTCATGGACACACAACAGTACAACACAACGTTTGCATTCATGGACCCACAACAATACAACGCAATGTGTTTATTCATAGACGCACAACAATACTACTCAATGTCTACATTTATAGACAGACACACAACAAGACAACATACTGTTTACATTTATGGACACAAAACCATACAACACAATGTGTATATTTATGGACACACAAGACAACACAATATTTACATTCATGGACACACGATAAGGCAACACAATGTGTACATTTATGGACACACAAGGCAACACAATGTTTACATTTATAAACCCACAAGAAGATACATAACATACATACATAACAATATGTACATTCATAGATACATCAAGACAACACAATGTTTACATTCATAGACAAGGCAACACAATGTTTACATTTATGAACGCACAACAAGACAACAATGTTTACACTCATGGGCATACAACAAGACAACACAAAGTTGAAATTTATGGACACACCACAATACATAACGTGTACATTAACAGACACACAACAAGGCAACACAATATGTGCATTTACAGGCACACAACAAAACAAGACAATGTGTTCATTCACAGACAACAATACAATGCAATGTGTGCATTCACAGACACACAACAATACAACACATTGTTTACATTCAGAGACACACAAAACAATACAACATAATGTTTACATTCATGGACAAACAACAAGGCAACACAATGTTTACATTCATGGACACACAACAATACAACACAATGTGTACATTCACAGATACACAAGACAACAATGTGTACATTCACAAATAGACAAGATAAGACGATGTTTGCATTCATAGACACACAGCAAGACAACACAACATGTACATTCACAGACACAATACAACACAATGTTTACATTCACAGAGACACAACAATACAACAATGTTTACATTCATACACACAACACAATGTTTACATTCACAAACACACAAGACAACATAACTTGAGCATCCGCAGACACACATTAAGAAAACACAATGTTTACATTGACAGACACACAATACAACTCAATGTTTAAATAAATGGACACACAATAATACAACACAATGTGTACATCCACAAACAGACAAGGTAACACAATGTATACAGTCATAGACACACAACAAGACAACACAACATCCGCATTCACAGACACACAACAAGAAAACACAATGTTTACATTCACAGACACACAACAAGACAACACAAAGTGTACATTCACGGACACACAACAAGAAAACACAACACGTACATTCACAGACACACAACAAGACAACACAAAGCTTACATTCACGAACACACAACAAAACAACACAAAGCTTACATTCCTGGACATACAACAAGACAACACAATGTTTACATTCACAGACACACAACACAAAGTGTACATCCATGGACACACAACAAAACAACACAATGTTTACATTCCTGGACACACAACAAGACAACACAATGTTTACATTCACAGACAAACAACAAGACAACACAATGTTTACATTATTGACAAACAACATGACAACACAATGTTTACATTCAGACACAACAACACAATGTTTACATTTATAGACACACAACACCATGTTTACATTCACAGACACACAACACACAAGTGAATATTTATAGACTCACAACAAAACAGCACAATGTTTACATTGACAGACACACAACAAGACAACACAAAGTGAGTATTAACAGACGCACAACAAGAAAACACAATGTTTACATTCACAGACACAACAAGACAACACAATGTAAGCATTAACAGACGCACAACAAAAATACACAATGTTTATATTTACCGACACACAACAAAACAGCACTATGTTCACATTCCCAGACACACAACAATACAACTCAATATTTAAATTCATGGACACACAATAATACAACACAATGTGTACATTCATAGACACACAACAAGACAACACAATGTTTACATTCGAAGACACACAACAAGACAACATAATGTGTACATTCACGGACACACAACAATACAACACAATATGCACATTGACAGATACACAACAAGACAACACAACGTGTACATTGACAGACACACAAATAACGTGTGTGCACTTTCCTCAGATACTTCCTGATGCTGCTGACCACCTCCACTGTTCTCGGGGTATGTGCCACACCTGTGTGTCCCTCTGAATGATCTCCTGCCATGCCGGACGTTAGACTTTGAGGTCGTGTTTCCTGTGGCACAAGGTTGGCAGAACGTAGGACAACATATACAAAAACTGTGTATTGGACGAGAGTAAAACGTAGTGAGAAGCAGCGTCCTCTGTAGTGAACATTTCTTTAAAAACGTCCACTACAGAGGACGCTGCTCCTCATTTAGGTCGTACTGTGATGTGGGACACACACATCCTGCTGGCTGACACCTGATGCTGCTGTACAGTAGGAGATAAAGACGACATACAGTCGCCATCAAAAGTTTACATACACTTGTTAAGAACATAACGTCATGGCGGTCTTGAGTTTCCAATCATTTCTACAACTCTTATTTTTTTGTGATAGAGTGATTGGAGCACATACTTGTTGGTCACAAAAAACATTCATGACGTTTGGTTCTTTTATGAATTTATTATGGGTCTACTGAAAATGTTTAGCAAATCTGCTGGGTCAAAAGTATACATACAGCAATGTTAATATTTGGTTACATTTCCCTTGGCAAGTTTCACTGCAATAAGGCGCTTTTGGTAGCCATCCACAAGCTTCTGGTTGAATTTTTGACCACTCCTCTTGACAAAATTGGTACAGTTCTAAAACCTTAATTCTAGCCTGATTTAGCCATTCCTTTACCACTTTTGATGTGTGTTTGGGGTCATTGTCCTGTTGGAACACCCAACTCCGCCCAAGACCCAACCTCTGGGCTGATGATTTTAGGTTGTCCTGAACAAATTGGAGGTGTTACTCCCCTTTCATTGTCCCATCTAAAGCACCAGTTTCATTGATAGCAAAACAGGCCCAGTGTGACGACCGGGTCGCGTGTTGATGCGTAGTTTGTTCTCCCAGGATGCATACGGAATTCAGACACAGCGTGGAGGCAGGAAATAATTTATTTAAGAAATAAATCAGATGGGAACCAACACAAATGTGCTCAAAGCACGGAAGGCAAAAACCAAAGGGGCTAGCATGGAAGCTAGCAACAAACAGAGCCTAGCGTGGAAGGTAGTATACAGGTAGCGGGAATCTAGTCGTCAGCTGTTGCGTGTGGAAAATTCGGAAGCCAGACTGACTGACCGGAAAAGGCAGTATTAAATAGTGCTATTGATTAGTGCTCGGAGAACAGGTGAGATTCCCAAACACCAATCAGAGACAGGTGGAAACAATAACGAACCATGGAAACAGAAAACAACCCCAGAGGTGACGGAGTCCAAAAAACCAAACTGAACATTATACCTGCGTCGGATCATAATACCCAGATCAGTGGTTCTCAAATGCGGGTACGCGTACCCCTAGGGGTACTTGAAGGTATGCCAAGGGGTATGTGAGATTTTAAAAAAATATTCTAAAAATAGCAACAATTCAAAAATCCTTTATAAATATATTTATTGAATTATACTTCAACAAAATATGAATGTAAGTTCATAAACTGTGAAAAAAAATACAACAATGCAATGTTCAGTGTTGACAGCTAGATTTGTTGTGGACATGTTCCGTAAATATTGATGTTAAAGATTTTTTTTTTTTGTGAAGAAATGTTTAGAATTAAGTTTATGAATCCAGGTGGATCTCTATTGCAATCCCCAAAGAGGGCACTTTAAGTTGATGATTACTTCTATGTGTAGAAATATTTATGTATGATTGAATCACTTGTTTATTTTTCAACAAGTTTTTAGTTATTTTTATATCTTTTTTTCTCCAAATAGTTCAATAAAGACCACTACAAATTTAATAAATCAGAAACGGATGACATAGTGCTGTATTTTACATAATCTCTTTTTTTCAACCAAAAAGGCTTTGCTCTGATTAGGGGGTACTTGAATCAAAAAAAATTTTCATAAGGGGTACATCCCTGAAAAAAGGTTGAGAACCACTGACCCAGAGCATAATACCACCACCACCATGTTTGACGGTAGGTGTAGTGTTCGTGGCATTAAAGGCCTTTCACCCTTTCTCCTCCAAACATATTGCTGGGTATTGTGGCCAAACAGCTCAATTTTTGTTTCATCTGACCACAAAACTTTCCTCCAGAAGGTGTTTTCTTTGTCCATGTGATGTCATGGACATTTTCAGTAAACCCATAATTCATAAAAGAACCAACAAGTATGTGCTCCAATCACTCTATCACAAAATAATAAGAGTTGTAGAAAATATTGGAAACTCAATACAGCCATGAAATTATGTTCTTTACAAGTGTATGTAAACTTTTGATGGTGACCGTAAGTGGGACATGTATGCGTGACAAGTACAGTCGGAGGACATGTACGCAGGACACATTGTCGGACGTGTGTCCGCCGTGAGGTTCTGACGGCAGATGGAGTGATTTTCACATTCCTGCTGCTGATAGAAACGCTTGACTGCTAACTGAGTTGACACAACGCGGCAGGAATGCCGGCAACACAAACACTGGTGCATGAAGGGAATCGGTCTGCTGGGAGTCACCAAGTGAAACGGGTCGCACTGGCCGTCACACGAGAGCCACTCGTATTTTTAGCGGCCGTTCAAATCGTTCGATGAATCCCGGAGAAAAACTCTTAATAGCCGCTTGAACCGCGGTGACAGAACTCTAGAACTCTGTTGCCCTGAAACCAAGAAGTCCATGAACACGTTGACCATGATGTTTTTGTCTGCAGGGCGACCACACGGAGCCATGCGGAGGCCGGGACTGTTCCACCTGTCAGTGCTTTCCAGCCAAGGGAGCGAGGGTGAGGCTCCGCCCACGGCACACGACAGCCAATCGCGGCGCAGTTGAGACAGCCGGCTACTTCGTGAAAACTTATCGAGAAGTTTGCTACTTTGAACAACGTGACCACGTCCGATCTTGTCACTTCTTGTTTCCTTTTTCACTAAGGGAAAAATACTAATGTACAAAATATTAAATATGAAAAAAATATTAAAATAAATAATAAAAATATAAATAATAATCATTCGATAAAATCTCATAGTCTACAAACAATTCAGTAAGATTTTATTGTGTATGAACGATTCAATAAGATTCGATACAGACTACAAACAATGTGATCAGATTTGATACAAAGTGCGAACGATTCGATACAGTGTACTAATGAGTCGATAAGATTCAATACAGTGTACAAATGATTCAATACAGTTTCGGTACTCTTGTCTTGTTCTGTATATTGTACAGTATTTTGTATTTCTATAGTGTTTTGTATATTATACACCATTTCTTATTATTTTTATTGGATAGTGGTCTGTTTATTTCAATTGTTAGTTTTTTCCTTTATTACCTCTTGTGTTATTTATTTCACCCCATATTTGTTCCCACTACCGCACCTTAAGTCGGAGTATTTAATCTCGTTATATGCAAATACAATGACAATAAAGTCCATTATATTCTATTCTAACCAGTCCAAAAATTCAATACAGTGTACAAACAATTCGAAAAGTCAAAAGTATATGAACAATTCGATAACATTCGACACAATGTACAAACAACTCGTTACGATTCGATAAAGTGTACTAACGACTCGATAAGATTCGATACAGTGTATTAATGAGTCGATAAGATTCAATACAGTGTGCAAACATTTCAATAAGATGTGATGGAGTACGAACGATTTAATAAGATTCAATACAGTGTAAAAATGATTCAATACAGTGTACTAACGAGTCGATAAATTCAAAACAGTGTACAGACAATTCGATAAGAGTCGATAGGGTGCACCAACAATTCCATAACATTCGACACGGTGTACGAACAATTTCGTTAAGATTCGATACAGTGTACTAGCGAGTCGATAAGATTCGATACAGTTTACAAACATTTCAATAAGATGTGATGGAGTACGAACAATTCAATAAGATTCAATACTGTGTACAAATGATTCAATGCAGTGTACTAAGGAGTCGAAAGTGTATGAACAATTATACAATTCAATAAGATTCGACACAATGTATGAACAATTCGTTACGATTCAATACAATGTACTAACGAGTCGATAAGATTCGATACAGTTTACAAACATTTAAATAAGATGTGATGGAGTACGAACAATTCAATAAGATTCAATACTGTGTACAAATGATTCAATGCAGAGTACTAAGGAGTCGATAAATTCAATACAGCGTACAAACAATTCGATAAGAGTCGATAGGGTGCACCAACAATTCCATAACATTCGACACAGTGTACGAACAATTTCGTTAAGATTCGATACAGTGTACTAGCGAGTCGATAAGATTCGATACAGTGTACAAACATTTCAATTAGATGTGATAGAGTACGAACGATTCAATAAGATTCAATACTGTGTACAAAAGATTCAATACAGTGTACTAACAAGTCGATAAATTCAATACAGTGTACTAACTAGTCGATAAATTCAATACAGTGTACAAACAATTCGATAAGATTCGACACAGTGTACTGACAATTTGTTAAGATTCGATACGCCAACAATTCGATAAGATTCGACAGAGTGTACGACCAATTTGTTAAAATTTTATATAGGGTACGAATGAATCGATAAGATTCAATAGAGTGTACAAACATTTCAATAAGATGTGATCGAGTACGAAGGATTCAATAGGATTCAATACAGTGTACAAAGGAGTTGATCAATTCAATAAAGTGTACTAACACTTTGATAAGAGTCGATATAGTGTACAATTTGATAAGATTCAAGACAGTGTATGAACAATTCATTAAGATTCGATACAGTGTACGAACAGTTCGTTAAAGATTCGATGCAGTGTACAAACATTTCAATAAGATGTGATAGAGTACAAACGATTCAATAAGATTTAATAGAGTGTACAAATGATTCAATACAGTGTACCAACGAGTCGATAAATTCAATACAGTGTACAAACAATTCGATAAGAGTCAAAACAATGTACAAACAATTTATTAGGATTCAATACAGTGTGCGAATGATTCGATACAGTGTACAAACAGTTCGATAAGATTCAACACAATGTACGAACAATTTGATAAGATTCGATAGTGTACAAACGATGTTGTAACTTCCTGTTTCCATAAATAATAATGAAAAATATCAATAACGATTCAGTAAGATTCGATAGTGTACAAACGAGTCAATAAGATTTGATAGTGTACGAAAGATTTGATACAGTGTACTAACGAGTCGATAAGATTCGATACAATGTACAAACGATTCGATATGACTCAGTGCTGTGTACAAATGATTAGATACAGTATACTTACGAGTCGATAAGATTCGGTACAATGTACAAACGATTCAATAAATTGTATACATTGTACAAACAATTCGATAAGAGTCGATACAGTGAATGAACAATTAAAGATTTGATACAGTGCACGAACAATTCAATATTATTTGATACAGTGTATGAACAATTTGATACTGTATACAAACGATTCAAAACAATGTACGAACGATTCGATACGTTTTGATACAGTGTACATCTCTTTGTGACGGACGGTTCGATACGAGTCTAAATACATGAGTTATGATACGATTCAAAAACTATATATTTTAAAACACGATTTGATAAGATTCGAAAAAGTTTACAAAAAAATGTATAAGATTTGATAGAGTTTACGAACAATTGGAGAAGATTCAAGTGTTTGTAGGAACAATTCCATAAGATCCCATACGGTGTACAAATGATTTGATACAGCGTACGAACGATTCGATAAGATTCGATACAGTGCACGAATGATTCAAAACCGTGTACAAACGATTCGATACAGTGTACGAACAATTCGATAAGTTTACGCTTCAACACAGTGTATAAACATTTAATTTTAAGATTTGATAGTGAATGAACAATTGGATAACATTTGATATAGTGTACATATGATTCGATAAGATTCAGTACGGTGTACGGACAATTCGATAAGAGTTGAAACAGTGTACGAACAATTCGATACAGTGTACGAACGATTTGATAAAATTCAATACAGTGTACGAACAAGTCATTAAGATTCGATACAGTGTACAAACTATTTATTAAGATCCGGTACAGTGTACATATTTTTGTCGATTCAATACACATCTAGATATATATATATTTTATAACGGAACGATTTGATAAGATTCGATACAGCGTTCAAACGCTTTGGTAAGATTCTATACAGTGCATGAATTATTCCATAAGGTCGATAAAGTTTACAAACGATTTGATAAAAATTTGATACGTTGTGTACGAATGATTTGATAGATTGTACGAACAATTTGATAAGATTCAAAACAGCGTACGGATGATTCGAGAAGGCCGATAAAGTTTAAGAACGATTTGATAACATTCAATACAATTGATTCGGTAGCTTGTACAAACAATTTCATAGGAGTCGATACAAAGTAGGAATGATTCGATACATTGCCGCCATCTATTGTAGTCTTCAGTAAAGTTAGCTATCAGAGCATGTGCAAGAACTTTAATTTGTATGTCTCAGCATATATGAACTACTTTGAATTGGTTCTAGTTAGCATCGTTAATGTACAAAATACAACAATTCTATTATTACCTCTGCAACTTCTGTATGCTAGCAACCCAGATAGCAAAAATAGCGGAGACAGACAAGAGTGTTCACTTTGTTTCTTTCATTCCATTCTAGATACTTCAAAACGTTACGGGCAAATTTTTCTAAAACTTTAAAGAAACGTCCAAAACTGGATAAGAAACAAGTGATTGTATTTTGGGGCTGATCCGAAGCCTCTTAACTATGTTACATTACGTTTACGTTACAAGCCTCTACTTGCGAGGCCCACAGAGACAAAGAGAGTGGATCTGCCATAGATAGCTCAAAAAGTTATGGGCTGATCCCGATCATTTTTACGATGTTACTTTAGGTTTACATTACGAGCGGCCCTGTTTCCACCCACAGAGACAAAGACAGTGGATCCGCTATAGATAGCTCAAAAAGTTATAGGCATATTTTGATTAAAATTCCAGTAAACGTCAGAAATTAGATATAAGACAAGTGATTACATTTTGAGGCTGATCTGAAACATATTGACTATGTTACCTTATGTTTAGGTTACGAGCGTCTACCTGCAAAATTACCCGCCTCCACCCACAGAGACAAAGAGAGTGGATCCGCTACAAATAGGTCTAAAAGTTATAGGCACATTTTTATTAAAATTATAGTAAATGTCAGAAATTAGATATAGATTACATTTTGAGGCTGATCCGAAACCTATTATGTTACCTTACGTTTACGTTATGAACCTCTTGCGAGCTGACCCGCCTCCACCCACAGACACAAAGAGATTAGATCCGCTATAGATAGCTCAAAAAGTTTTGGGCACAATTTGATTACAATTACAGGAAATGTGAAAAATAGAATAAGGAACAAGTCAGTACATTTTGGGGCTGATCCCGATCATAAATACGATGTTACCTTACGTTTACATTACAATCTTTAACATCTCTGTGTGTGTATGCTAGCAGCCAAGCAGACACACAGATAGCGGAGACAGACAAGAGTGTTCACTTTGTTTCCTTCATTCCATTCTAGATACTTTAAAATGTTATGGTCAAATGTTCCTAAAACTTTAAAGTAACATCCCAAATTGGATAAGAAACAAGTGATTACTTTTTGAAGCTGATCCAAAACATCTTGATTTTACTTTACGCTTACGTTACGAACCTCTACTTGCGAGCTGACCCGCCTCCACCCACAGAGACAAATAGAGTGGATCTGCTACGGATAGCTCAAAAAGTTATGGGCACAATTTGATTAAAATTCCAAGACTTGTAAGACATGGGGTAAAAAAAGATTAGTCAATAAGTCTTGGGGGTGATCCCGATCATTTTTACTTTAGGTTTACATTACGAGCAGCCCTGTTTACACCCACAGAAACAAAGCCAGTGGATCCGCTATAGATAGCTCAAAAAGTTATAGGCATATTTTGATTAAAATATCAGTTAATGTCAGAAATTAGATATAGAACAAGTGATTACATTTTGAGGCTGATCTGAAACATCTTGACTATGTTACCTTACGTTTATGTTACGAGCATCTACTTGCAAAATGACCCGCCTCCACCCACAGAGACAAAGAGAGTGGATCCGCTACAGATGGTTCAAAAAGTTATAGGCAAATTTGGATTAAAATTATAGTAAATGTCAGAAATTAGATATAGATTACATTTTGAGGCTGATCCGAAATATCTTGATTATGTTACCTTACGTTTACGTTACGAGCCTCTACTTGCGAGCTGACCCGCCTCCACTCACAGAGACAAAGCCAATGGGTCCGCTATAGATAGCTCAAAAAGTTAGGGGCACAATTTGATTACAATTACAGGAAATGTCAAAAATGGAATGAGGAACAAGTCAGTACATTTTTGGGCTGATGTCCATCGTAAATACGATGTTACCTTACGTTTACGTTACAATCTTTAAAACTTCTGTGTGTGCGTATGCTAGAAGCCAAGCAGACACACGGATAGCGGAAGCAGACAAGAGTGTTCACTTTGTTTCTTTCATTCCATTCTAGATACTTTGAAATGAATGATATGTAAATTTTCCTAAAACTTTAAAGTAACATCCGAAATTGGTTGAGAAACACGTGATTACATTTTGGGGCTGATCCGAAACATCTTGACTATATTACCTTACGTTTACGTTATGAGCCTCTACTTGCGAGCTGACCCGCCTCCACCCACAGAGACAAAAAGATAGCTAAAGATTGCTCAAAATGTTAGGGGCACAATTTGATTAAAATTCCAGGAATTGTCAGAAATGGGGTAAAAAAAAAAAAAATCATTAAATTTTGGGGCTGATCCCAATTATTTTTACGATATTACTTTATTTTTACATTACGAGCGGCCCTGTTTCCACCCACAGAGACAAAGCCAGTGGTTCCGCTATAAATAGCTCAAAAAGTTATAGACAAATTTTGATAAAAATTCCAGTAAATGTAAAAAATTAGATCTAGAACAAGTGATTACATTTTGAGGCTGATCTGAAACAGCTTTACTATGTTACCTTACGTTTACAGTACGAGCCTCTACTTGCCTCCACCCACAGAGACAAAAGGTGTGGCTCTGCTATGGACAGCTCAAGAAGCTCAAAATTTTGATTACAATTCCAGGAATTGTGAGAAATGGGATTGAAAAAAACTGGTTATTAAGTTTTGGGACTGATCCCGATCATTTTTACGATATTACTTTATGTTTACATTACACACGGCCCTGTCTCCACCCACAGAGACAAAGCCAGTGGTTCTGCTATAGATAGCTCAAAAAGTTATAGGCATATTTTGATAAAAAATCCAGTAAATGTTAAAAATGAGATTGAGAACAAGTGATTACATTTGGGGGCTGATGCCAAACATCTTGACTATGTTACCTTACGTTTATGTTACGAGCCTCTACTTGCGAGCTGACCCGCCTCCACCCACAGAGATAAAAAGTGTGGATCTGCTAAAGATAGCTCAAAAAGCTCAAAATTGATTAAATTCCAGAAATTGTGAGAAAAGGGATAAAAAATAACTAATCATTAAGTTTTGAGGCTGATCCTGATCATTTTTTACGACATTACTTTAGGTTTACATTACGAGCAGCCCTGTCTCCACCCACAGAGACAAAGACAGACACAAAAAGTGTGCATCCGCTATAGATAGCTCAAAAAGTTGTAGGCATATTTTGATTAAAATACAGTAAATGTCAGAAATTAGATATAGAACAAGTGATTACTTTTTGAGGCTGATCTAAAACATCTTGACTAAATTAATTAAAGTACCAATGATTGTCACACACACACTAGGTGTGGTGAAATTTGTCCTCTGCATTTGATCCATCCCCTTGTTCACCCCCTGGGAGGTGAGGGGGGCAGTGAGCATCAGCGGTGGCCGCGCCCAGGAATCATTTTTGGTGATTTAACCCCCAATTCTAACCCTTGATACTTAGTGCCAAGCAGGAAGGCGATGGGTCCCATTTTTATAGTCTTTGGTATGACTCGGCCGGGGTTTGAAGTCACAACCTACCGATCTCGGGGCGGACACTCTAACCACTAGGCCACTGAGTAGGACTATTATGACCCGCCTACACCCACAGAGACAAAGCCAGCGGGTCCGTTATACATAGCTCGAAACTTTATTTGCACATTTTGATTAAAGTTCCAGGAATCGTGAGAAATGGTTACAAAGAACAAGTTATTACGTTTTGGGGCCGATCCGGATAATTTTTACGATATTACTTTAGGTTTACATTATGAGCGGCCGATCATAAATACGATGTTACGTAGGTAGGTTTACATTACGATCTTCGGCTATCTTTGCGGAGACAGGCAAGTCTCCCCAAAGATAGCGGAGACAGGCAAGAGTTTTTACTTTGTTTCTTTCATTCCACTCTTGAAACTTCAAAAAGTTATGGACGGATTTTGATGACATTTCAGGAAATGCCAGAAATGGGACAAGGAACAAGTGATTCCAGTTTTGGGGCGACCCGGTTCACCGTCTAGACTCAGGATTTTTTTTTTTTCACTACTGGGAAAGTAAGCCCTAGCGGACGTCTGCACTCGCCGAGGGCTTTTTTTAGTTTTGTATGCGACCCTGGCTGGGAAACGTTTGGACAAACTCTACATTGGACAGAATGGGAAGTGAACAAAATAAGAGACCGTTAACAAAATAAAAGAGATCAAAGCGTTCTTATGGACTGATATGACCATCAAAATATTCTTTGTGTACGGTCTCACCTCAAACACACATGCATATTTCACCTGATTTTAAGATGCTACTGCTCACAAGTGTGTGTGTGTGTGTGTGTGTGTGTGTGTGTGTGTGTGTGTGTGTGTGTGTGTGTGTGTTTGTACGTGTGTGTGTGTGTGTGTGTGTGTGTGTGTGTGTGTGTGTGTGTGTGTGTGTGTGTGTGTTTGTACAGCTGGGGGTCGCAGACAGACAGAGAGCATCATGGGAAAGCGTCTGTCTCACTGATTTCACACTTCAATAATTCCAGATAAAGATAGAGAGAACAAAAACTAACAGAGATCAGACCTGTCACATCTCATCACACACACACACACACACACACACAACCACACACACACACGCACACACACAGTGTGCGACAAAGTGGTGCCTGTTTTGTCTCAATGCCCTCTTGTGGTCATGTTCAAAGTTTCCCAGAATGAATTGAGACAATTTCAATGTCACCTCATTAGAATTTGAGGCATTTAAATATATATATATATTTTTTTTTACATATGTACAATTAAAGAGGGTTCGGACTATTTGTTAATAAATGTTTTTCTATTTTATTCTTTGTTAAACACTGTTATTGCGAAGGTCAAGATACGCTAATTAATCAATAATTACTGTGCGATATTTTGTCAATATTTCACAGTAGCCTGAGTAGTTCTTCATCCTTTTTTTTGTTCCTGTTGGCGAGTGAATCGCATGAATGGTTTTGGATTAGTTTTCCCACCGGATGCCCTTTCAGAGGCAACCCTGGAATCAAACCCTCTTTCATGGAAGTCAGAAGCCTGCCCCCGGTACACAAACAAGGATCCCTAATCCTCCTTCACCATGTTTCATTTTTTTGTTACAAATATTCCCCGAGGTGCCAATAAAATTTTAAAACGTGGCCCCCGGTCTTCAATTTGGACACCACTGCGGTTTTGACTCTTGGCTTTGCTTCCACAGGGGGCTCCAGGGCCGCTTGGTAGACAGGGACCTCAGGGACCCCCGGGTTTCCCAGGCTCTCAAGGTTCTCCGGGAGAGAAAGGCAAGCGAGGGGATGAAGGTCCAGCAGGATCTCCGGGACCAAAGGGAGACACGGTGAGTAAAAAAAAAGTCTTAAATAATTTTTGCGAAAACAAGAAGAGACGCTTGCTTTAGTACAAGGCTGTCAGACTCATATTTTATGAACGTAGTTATGGCTGCCCTCACTCAATATAGAAAACCCAAAACCAGTGAAGTTGGCACATTGTGTAAATAAGAAATAAAAACAGAATACAATTATTTGCAAATCTTTTTCAACTTATATTCAATTGAATAGACTGCAAAGACAAGATATTTAATGTTGGAACTTTGAAAAAAAAAAAGTTTTTTATTTTGCAAATAATCATCCATCCATCCATTTTCTACCGCTTATTCCCTTTTTGGGGTCGTTAACTTAGAATTTAATGGCAGCAACAGATTGCAAAAAAAAGTTGTCACAGGGGCATTTTTACCACTGTGTTACATGGCCTTTCCTTTTAACAACACTCATTAAACGTTTGGGAACTGAGGAGACACATTTTTGAAGTTTTTCAGGCGGAATTTTTTCCCATTCTTGCTTGATGTACAGCTTAAGTTTTTCAGCAGTCCAGGGTCTCCGTTGTGGTATTTTAGGCTTCATAATGCACCACACATTTTCAATGGGAGACAGGTCTGGACTACAGGCAGGCCAGTCTAGTACCCACACTTTTTTACTATGAAGCCATGCTGTTGTAACCTGTATTTACCTTTCAGCATTAATAGTGCCTTCACAGATGTATACAGTGTAAATTACCCATGCCTTGGGCACTAATACAACCCCATACCATCACAGATGCTGGCTTTTGAACGTTGCGCCTATAACAATCCGGATGGTTCTTTTCCTCTTTGGTCCAGAGGACACGACGTCCACAGTTTCCAAAAACAATTTGAAATGTGGACTCGTCAGACCACAGAACGCTTTTCCACTTTGCATCAGTCCATCGTAGATTAGCTCGGGCCCAGCGAAGTTGGCGGCGTTTCTGGGTGTTGTTGATAAATGGCTTTCCTTTGCATAGTAGCATTTTAACTTGCACTTACAAATGTAGCGATGAACTATAGTTACTGACAGTGGTTTTCTGAAGTGTTCTTGAGCACATGTGGTGATATCCTTTACACACTGATGTCGCTTTTTTATGCAATAGCGCCTGAGGGATCCAAGGTCACGGGCATTCAGTGTTACGTGCAGTAATTTCTCCAGATTATCTGAACCTTTTGATGATTTTACGGAACGTAGATGGTGAAATCCTAAATTCCTTGCAATTGCTGGTTGAGAAATGCTGTTCTTGAATTGTTCAACAATTTGCTCAGGCATTTCTTCACAAAGTGGTGACCCTCGTCCCATCCTTGTTTGTACATGACTGAGCCTTTCATGGAAGCTGATTTTTTACCCAGTCATGGCACCCACTTGTTCCCAATTACCCTGTTCACCCGTGGGATGTTCCAAATAAGTGTTTGATGAGCATTCCTCAACTTTCTCTGTCTTTTTTGCCACTTGTGCCAGCTTTTTTGAAACATGTTGCAGGCATCAAATTCCAAATGAGCTCATATTTGCAAAAAATAAAGTTTACCAGTTTGAACGTTAACTATCTTTTCTTTACAGTCTATTCAACTAAATATAGGTTGAAAAAGATTTGCAAATCTTTGTATTCTGTTTTTATTTACCATTTACACAATGTGCCATCTTTACTGTTTTTTAGGTTTGTATATGAATTTTTATTTGGGCTGTCAAAAATAATTAGTTAACTCATGTGATTAATCACAAAAAATGATCGCATTAATCATGTAAAATTGCAGATTAATCACAAATAATTTTTTTTTAAATGGTTACCTGAAAGGTGGCATGGGTTTTATATAAGGTGAGTGAACAGGACTATAGATAATACTTTTACCAGGTTTTGAGCAAATAAATTATGTACATTCAAGTAAAACATAAAAAATTATTGTGAATAACATTCTACTGATGAAGTTCTGTCAAAATATTGGGGTCTTTTTTTAGGTTAACTTAAGTTATAATGTAGGCAAGTATTTTTACTCTGATTAGTCACAATCAATCCAAATTCAAAAGTGTGATTAATCTGATTACAAATGTTTTGACAGCACTAAATTGAATGTATAATCTCCTCACGATATTACACAATTCCTTTAAAATGTTATTCCTAAAAATGTTTCTAGTTTTAAGAGCTGTTTACTTTTTTTTTAGTCTTTGACTTTACATCATAATCTTAATTTAGCATTAGTAATTATGTTTTGTTCTTCCATCCATCCCATCCATCCATTTTCTACCGCTTGTCCTGTTCAGTTTAAAAATGTTAAAATTGAGAAGATACCCATTCGAATAAGATATTTTGGTTTCCCCCCACATAGAAAATGTTGTTTCAAGATGTTTAATTTTAGAATTACAAGTTGAATAACGGTTATTTTCAAAATAGAATACCGGTACTTGTTTCTATCTTAAATGTCCTGCTAATTTCTAAATACACAAATCTTAATTATAGGATCTCTTATCAAGTGAAATTAATTTCACTAGTTTTTAGTGTTGTTTTACTAAAATGTTGTATTTTTATTTTATATTTTGTCAGCTCTTTTTTGCACTGTATGCATTTATTATTTGTGTTTACAAATTGATGGATAGCTTTTGAAATCATTGGTCAAGGGAACAGGTATTTTATTGTAACATTTTTTTTTAATTCTAACAATATATGTTAACATTGGGGTGTCTTAACATTTGCAACAAGGGCCACATACTAAAAGTCAAAGTATGCAGGGGATATTTTAATATGTTTTTATTTTGTAATAAGAAATGCTAAAAACTAGGGGCGCATAAAAATTCAATTCATATCCGAATCGCGATTCTTATTCATCCCGATTCCAAATCATTCATAATTTTCAAAAAGCAATGTTTTTTTTTTTAATAAAATAGTGCATTTTTAAAAAGACATTTTTAGGCTGTCTACATGCAACAAAAAGGACATTTTCTTACCTGCAACCACAGAACTTTCATCCAGAAGGTCTTATCTTTGTCCATTTGATGACAGATGAAACATAAATTGAGCTGTTTGGCCACAATACCCAGCAATATGTTTGGAGGAGAAAAGGTGAGGCCTTTAATCCCAGGAACACCAATCCCCACTGTCAAGCATGGTGGTGGTAGTATTATGCTCTGGGCCTGTTTTGCTGCCAATGGAACTGGTGCTTTAAATGGGACAATAAAAAAAAAGGATTATCTCTAAATTCTTTAGAACAACCTAAAATCATCAGCCCAGAGGTTGGGTCTTGGGCGCAGTTGGGTGTTCCAACAGGACAATGACCACAAACACACGTCAAAAGTGGTAAAGGAATGGCTAAATCAGGCTAGAATTAAGGTTTTAGAATGGCCTTCCCGAAGTCCTGACTTAAACATATGGACAATGCTGAATATACATATATATATATATATATGTATATATATATATATATATATACATACATACATACATACACACACATATATAGATACATATATGTCTGTTTTTATTTTTTTACAAAATTTTAAATGACCCCTGCATACTTTGACATTTTAGCATATCACCCATTTAGGAAAAAGTTTGGACACCCCTGAGTTATTAGTATCAAATGGTTAGCTTTTTTCTCCTTACACTACAAATGTTTGCTCTTTTTTATTTTATTTTAACATTTTCGGTGTTTTGTTTGCATCCCACAAATATGCTGGAGGTGTGGGCCACTCTTTGGACACCCCTGTGTTGACATAATTTTGTTTGCAAGGTCAGATCATTTTCAGTTGTATGCACTACTTGCAATTTTTCTATCAAAAATATTTTAAGAAATAAAAATAAAGTGCGTTATTGACCCGTATTATTACCGGGTTTTTTATTTCCATGTGGCGGGCCAGATCTGGCCCCTGAGCCTTGAGTTTGACACAGCTGGTTGAGGTTCTAGTCTGGTTGTGACTTGGCTTTGCTTTATTGTTGTTTTAGGGAGCTGTTGGGGTTCCTGGCTTTCCTGGTCTCGATGGAGTCCCGGTAAGACTACACCCTGGGTTCCTCTCCTTTCTTTTCTTTCACGGGTAACTTGTTTGTGTTCTCAGGGTCACCCGGGCCCAGCTGGCGGACCTGGTTTTCCTGGAGTGGACGGGTGTAATGGGACTAAAGGAAAGCAGGGAAATCCTGGACTTCTTGGAGAGGAAGGGCCCAACGGTGATGCGGTCAGTACAACAGATTGGTCAATAAGCAGTCCTATCAGGTCCTTTTGGCTCATGGGACTCCGGAGGCAGCGGACAGGTACAGACATGCCAAACAGTGTGTGGCTTTGGTGGTTGCAGAGGCAAAAACTCGGACATAGGTGGAGTTCGTAGAAGCCATGGAGAACGACTTCCGGAGGGCTTTGAAGCGATTCTGGACCACCATCCGCCACCTCAGAATGGAGAAGCAGTGCACTGTCAACACCGTGTGTAGTGGGGGCTGTGTGCTGCTGACCTCGACTGGGGATGTTGTGGATCGGTGGAAGGAATACTTCGAAGAACTTCTCAATCCCACCTACATGTCTTCTTATGAAGAAGCCGTGCCTGGGGACCCTCCTATTTCTGGGGATGCGGTTGCCGAGTTAGTTAAGAAGTGCCTCAGTGGCAGGTGGGTGAGATCCGCCCGGAGTTCGTTAAGGCTCTGGATACTGTGGGGCTGCCATGGTTGACAAGACTCTGCAGCATTACGTGGACATTGTGGGTGGTACGTCTGGATTGGCAGATCGGGGTGGTGATTCCTCCATTTAAAAAGGGGAACCAGATGGTGTGTTCCAATTATCGTGGGATCACACCCCTCAGCTTTCCCGGTAAGGTATATACAGGAGTTCTGGAGAAGAGGCTACGTCGGATAGTCGAACCTCGGATTCAGGAGGAGCAGTATGGTTTTCGTCCTGTTCGTGGAAGTGTGGACCAACTCTATACTCCCTGCAGGGTCCTTTGAGGGTGCATGGGAGTTTGCCCAACCAGTCTACATGTGCTTTGTGGACTTTGAGAAGGCATTTGACCGTGTCCCTCGGGAAGTCATGTGGAGAGTGCCCAGACAGTATGGGGTATCGGACTGCCTGATTGTGGTGGTCCGCTCACTGTATGATCAGTGTCAGAGCCTGGTCCGCATCGCCGTAAGACTAATTTCCAGTGAGAGTTGGACTCCGCCAAGGCTGCCCTTTGTCATCAAATCTGTTTACTACTTTTATGGACAGAATTTGTAGGTGCAGTCAGGGCGGTGATAGGCTCTAGATTGGTGGCTGTAGGATTCGGTATCTGCTTTTTGCAGATGATGTGGTCCTGCTGGTTTCATCTGACCAGGATCTTCAGCAATAACTGTAACGGTTCGCAGCTGAGTGTGAAGCGACTGGGATGAAAATCAGCACTTCAAAGTCCATGGTTCTCGCCCAGAAAAGGTTGGAGTGCCATCTCCGGGTTGGGGAGGGGATCCTGCCCCATGTGGAGGAGTTCAAGTACCTCGGGGTCTTGTTCACGAGTGCGATCGTGAGATCGACAGGTGGATCAGTGCAGCGTCTGCAGTGAAGTGGACCCCGTATCAGTCTGTCGTGGTGAAGAAGGAGCTAAGCTGTGAGGCAAAGCTCTCAATTTACCAGTCGATCTACGTTCCTATCCTCACCTATGGTCTTGATTTTTGGGTTATGAGTGAAAGGACAAGATCACGGGTAAAAGTGGCCAAAATAAATTTCCTCCGTCAGGTGGTGGAGCTCTCCCTTAGAGATAGGGTGAGAACCTCAGAGTAAAGCCGCTGCTCCTCCACATCGAGAGGAGCCAGATGAGGTGGTTCAGGCACCTGGTTAGAATGCCCCCCCAAGGCCTCCTTGGGTAGGTGTTTAGAGCGCTTCCGACCGGTAGAGGACCGCGGGGAACACCAGGGACATGGTGGAGAGACTATGTCTCCCAGCTGGCCTGGGAACACCTTGTGATCCCCCAAAGAAAAGCTAGACAAAGTAGTTGGGGAGAGGGAAGTCTGGGTTTCTCTACTTATTCTGCTGCCCCCGTGTCCCAACTTCGGATAATCGGAAGAAGATGATTGGATGGATATACATACATATATACAGTGCATATACACATATATATTTATCAATATATTTAATTGTAGATGTATGTATGTATGTATACAGTACATACAAATGTATACATAAACAGTATGTATAATGTATATACACACACACATGTGCATGCATATTTTTACATATACATATGTAGACATGTATATTGTGTTCATATATGTATTCATACATATATATTTAAATATACAAAATAACTACATTCCAACCTGAAAAAAAAAAATAATAATCAGGTATATGGACGTCATTTTGTCCCTTCTTTTTTATTCTGGTGCAGCAACATCATTGACTGTTTGTTGCGAAGTCACAACTCTGACTGACTTGTGTTGCAGGGTTTTCCAGGACCAAAGGGATTTGCAGGAGAGCCAACATTCTACTTCATCCAGTACCCTGGAATTCCTGTGAGTGGTCCACACATCATGTGTCATATACCATAATAATTAAAATAACTACTCAGTGGTGTTCCGTCAGGGCCAGCAAGGCCTTCTCTGCTGGCCTGACATAACCAGAAATCATGATCATAACTAAAGTTCAAATACATTTTTCATTTACTTTTCCTAAATGTCTAAAAGTATTCATATTCTCTTCATGTCATATTGCTGTTGTTTTTAGTTTTAGATTGTATCCAATCAGAAATCAGCTAGCTTATGTTGCCATGCTGTACCAAATCTGCCCGGGGCATTCAGAATCAATTATGCTGGCGTCCGGGTACTGTAAGTGAACAGGGACATAAAGTGATAGACAGTTGCGATAGCCAATCAGATCACGAGTTGTCAGTATGGCCTTCTAGATGGCCTGACGTTGAACGTGACGTTTACGCCTTTTGTGATTAGAAACTCATCAGGACAGTTAGCGGATGAATTCGAGAACACAGAGTAGAGAGACAGTTGCGATAGCCAATCAGATCACAAGCTGTGGACAGTAGCCTATCTAGGTAGCCTGATGTTAACGAGACTGTGATTGGATACTCACTTGTCATTCCAAAGTGAGTATCCATTCACATGTTTCTATTTGCCAGGAAGTGTTGCGCCGTAGCCAGACCGGGATAGCAGAGAAGAAGAACAAAATGTTGATTAGGTGGCAGATATAGTATTTGGCCACCGATCCAAATGATCAGAACCAGGTGTCCTAATCACTTGGCCCGGCCACAGGTGTATAAAACCAAGCACTTAGGCATGGAGACTATTTCTACAAACATTTGTGAAAGATCGGGCCGCTCTCAGGAGCTCAGTGATTTCCAGCGTGGAACTGTGATAGGATGCCACCTGTGCAACAAATCCAGTCGTGAAATTTCCTCACTCCTAGATATTCCAAAGTCACCTGTCCGCTTTATTATATAGACCCCGTTTCCATATGAGTTGGGAAATTGTGTTAGATGTAAATATAAACGGAATACAATGATTTGGAAATCCTTTTCAACCCATATTCAGTTGAATATGCTAAAAAGACAACATATTTGATGTTCAAACTCATAAACTTTATTTTTTTTGCAAATAATAATAACTTAGAATTTCATGGCTGCAACACGTGCCAAAATAGTTGGGAAAGGGCATGTTCACCACTGTGTTACATCAACTTTTCTTTTAACAACACTCAAACGTTTGGGAACTGAGGAAACTACTTGTCGAAGCTTTGAAAGGGGAATTCTTTCCCATTCTTGTTTTATGTAGAGCTTCAGTCGTTCAACAGTCCGGGGTCTACGCTGTCGTATTTTACGCTTCATAATGCGCCACGTATTTTCGATAGTAGACAGGTGTGGACTGCAGGCGGGCCAAGAAAGTCCCTGCACTCTTTTACTACGAAGCCACGCTGTTGTAACACTTGGCTTGGCATTGTCTTGCTGAAATTAGCTGGGGCGTCCATGATAACAACATATGTAGCTCCAAAACCTGTATGGACCATTCAGCATTAATGGTGCCTTCACAGATGTGTAAGTTACCCATGCCTTGGGCACTAATACACCCCCATAACTTCACACATGCTGCATTTTCAACTTTGCGGCTATAACAATCCGAATGGTTATTTTCCTCTTTGTTCTGGAGGACAGCACGTCCTCTGTTTCCAAATTAAATTGGAAATGTGGACTCGTCAGACTACAGAACACTTTTCCACTTTGCATCAGTCCATCTCAGATGAGCTCGGGCCCAGCGAAGCCTGCGGCATTTCAGGGTGTTGTTGATAAATGGGTTTTGCTTTGTATAGTAGAGTTTTAACTTGCACCTACAGATGTAGCGACCAACTGTAGTTACTGACAGTGTTTTTATGAAGTGTTCCTGAGCCCATGTGGTGATATCCTTTACACGCCGATGTCGGTTTATGATGCAGTACACCTGAGGGATCAAAGGTCCGTAATATCATTGATTACATTTCTCCAGATTCTCTGAACCTTTTGATGATTTTACGGACCGTAGATGGTAAAATCCCTAAATTCCTTGCAATAGCTTGTTGAGAAATATTGTTCTAAAACTGTTCGACAATTTGCTTACAAATTGGTGACCCTCGCCCTCACCATGTTTGTGAACGACTTAGCATTTCATGGAAGCTGTTTTTATACTCAATCATGGCACCCACTTGATCCCAAGTAGCCTGCACTGCTGTGGGATGTTCCATATAAGTGTTTGATGAGCATTCCTCAACTTTATCAGTATTTATTGCGACCTTTCCCAACTTCTTTGTCACATGTTGCTGGCATCAAATTGTAAAGTTAATGATTATTTGCACACAAAAAAAATGTTTATCAGTTTGAACATCAAATATGATGTCTTTGTAGTGCATTCAACTGAATATGGGTTGAAAATGGTTTGCAAATTATTGTATTCCGTTTATATTTACACCTAACACAATTTCCCAACTCATATGGAAACGGGGTTTGTAAGAAAATGGAAGAGTTTGGGAACAACAGTAACTCAACCACAAAGTGGTAGGCCACGTAAACTGACAGAGAGGGGTCAGTGGATGCTGAAGCGCATAGTGTAAAGACTTTCTGCACAGCCAGTTGCTACAGAGCTCCAAACTTCATGTGACCTTCCACTTAGCCCACGTGCAGTACACAGAGAGATTCATGGAAGGGATTTCCATAGTTGAGCATCTGCATCTAAGCCATACATCACCAAGACCAATGCATAGCGTCGGATGCAGTGGTGTAAAGCACTTCGCCACTAGACTCGAGAGCAGTGGAGACGCCTTCTCTGGAGTGATGACTCACGCTTTTCCATCTGGCAATCTGATGGACGAGTCTGGGTTTGGAGGTTGCCAGGAGAACGGTAAATTTCGGACTGCATTGTGCCGAATGTGAAATTTGGTGGATTATGGTGTGGGGTTTTTCAGGAGTTGGGCTTGGCCCCTTAGCTCCAGTGAAAGGAACTTTGAATGTTCCAGGATACCAAAAACATTTTGGACAATTCCATGCTCCCAACCTTGTGGGAACAGTTTGGAGTGGGCCCCGTCCTTTTCTAAAATGACTGTGCACCAGTGCACAAAGCAAAAGACATAAACAACAATTTGTTGTGGATGAACTTGACTGGCCTGCACCGAGTCCTGACCTGACCCCATTAGAACACATTTGGGATGACCAGGCCTTCTCGACCAACATCAGTGTGCGACCTCACCAATGCACTTTTGGAAGAATGGTGGAAAATTCCTCTAAACACATTCCGCAACCTTGGGGACAGCCTTCCCAGAAGAGTTGAAGCTGTAATAGCTGCAAAAGGTGGACCGACATCATATTGAACCCTATGGGTTAGGAATGGGATGGCACTTCAAGTTCATATGTTAGTCAAGGCAGGTGGCCAAATACTTTTAGCAATATAGTGTATTTGCAAGGCCATTTTCAAGAAGGATATTTAAAGAGAAACTACATCTTGTGAGACTATGTCGGCCAACCCCGGAAGCTTGCTCAGCTGTTTTGGCGAAGAAATGCTCGCCATTTCCACTCGAATAAGCGGACTACAAGGGGTACAGCATATTACTGTAAATAAAAAAGCAGTACCTCGGTTTTTTACTGTAAAATTCTGGAAAAAAAACGTGGTACCATTTTTCCATTTACAGTAATATATTGTAAAAACGGCAAAGGCAGATTTTATTGTCAAGAAAACCTGGCACAATTTTTCTTTAAATATACAAAACTGTAGTACTCTTTTTTTCCATCCATCCATCCATCCATCCATCTTCTTCCGCTTATCCGAGGTCGGGTCGCGGGGGCAGCAGCCTAAGCAGGGAAGCCCAGACTTCCCTCTCTCCAGCCACTTCGTCTAGCTCTTCCCGGGGGATCCCGAGGCGTTCCCAGGCCAGCCGGGAGACATAGTCTTCCCAACGTGTTCTGGGTCTTCCCCGTGGCCTCCTACCGGTTGGACGTGCCCTAAACACCTCCCTCGAGAGGCGTTCGGGTGGCATCCTGACCAGATGCCCGAACCACCTCATCTGGCTCCTCTCGATGTGGAGGAGCAGCGGCTTTACTTTGAGTTCCTCCCGGATGACAGAGCTTCTCACCCTATCTCTAAGGGAGAGCCCCGCCACACGGCGGAGGAAACTCATTTCGGCCGCTTGTACCCGTGATCTTATCCTTTCGGTCATGACCAAAAGCTCATGACCATAGGTGAGGATGGGAACGTAGATCGCCCGGTAAATTGAGAGCTTTGCCTTCCGGCTCAGCTCCTTCTTCACCACAACAGATCGGTACAACGTCCGCATTACTGAAGACGCCGCACCAATCCGCCTGTCGATCTCACGATCCACTCTTCCCCCACTCGTGAACAAGACTCCTAGGTACTTGAACTCCTCCACTTGGGGCGGGGTCTCCTCCCCAACCCGGAGATGGCACTCCACCTTTTTCGGGAGAGAACCATGGACTCGGATTTGGAGGTGCTGATTCTCATTCCGGCCGCTTCACACTCGGCTGCGAACCGATCCAGTGAGAGCTGAAGATCCCGGCCAGATGAAGCCAACAGGACCACATCGTCTGCAAAAAGCAGAGACCAAACCGGAACCCCTCAATGCCTTGACTGCGCCTAGAAATTCTGTCCATAAAAGTTATGAACAGAATCGGTGACAAAGGGCAACTTTGGCGGAGTCCAACCCTCACTGGAAACGTGTCCGACTTACTGCCAGCAATGCGGACCAAGCTCTGACACTGATCGTACAGGGAACGGACCGCCACAATAAGACAGTCCGATACCCCATACTCTCTGAGCACTCCCCACAGGACTTCCCGAGGGACACGGTCGAATGCCTTCTCCAAGTCCACAAAGCACATGTAGACTGGTTGGGCAAACTCCCATGCACCCTCAAGAACCCTGCCGAGAATATAGAGCTGGTCCACAGTTCCACGACCAGGACGAAAACCACACTGTTCCTCCTGAATCCGAGGTTCGACTATCCGGCGTAGCCTCCTCTCCAGTACACCTGAATAAACCTTACCGGGAAGGCTGAGGAGTGTGATCCCACGATAGTTGGAACACACCCCCTGGTCCCCCTTCTTAAAGAGAGGGACCACCACCCCGGTCTGCCAATCCAGAGGTACTGCCCCCGATGTCCACGCGATGCTGCAGAGTCTTGTCAACCAAGACAGCCCCACAGCATCCAGAGCCTTAAGGAACTCCGGGCGGATCTCATCCACCCCTGGGGCCTTGCCACCGAGGAGCTTTTTAACTACCTCAGCGACCTCAGCCCCAGAAATAGGAGAGTCCACCACAGATTCCGTAGGCACTGCATCCTCATAGGAAGACGTGTTGGTGGGATTGAGGAGGTCTTCAAAGTATTCCTTCCACCTATCCACAACATCCGCAGTTGAGGTCAGCAGAACACCATCCGCACCATACACGGTCTTTTTTTCCATTTACAGTAAAATACTGTAAAAAATCAGTTACATTTTACAGTAAAATTCCGGCAACTCAGCTGCTGTTTTTTTTTTAACGTGAAAAACAGTTTTGCTTTTTAAATTAAAAAAAAAAAACACTGTAAATGTTTTAGATCTACAACTTTTTAGTGCGGTGGTACCCCTTCAGAAAACACTCGGTTCTCCAAGTAACACCATAATGACCGACATTAACATACAGTAGCTTAGTAAGGCCTAAGTAGTCATTAAAAACCCGGCATAGATTTTATTTAACAAGTATGTTTTATATTTTGGCCACTGTAACATTACACTCAGTTTGAACAGAAACACTGTGTTTGAATATTTGAATAAGTGATTCTTGATCTTGGAGTCCCACTGTTTTTTGACTGTTTGCTAAAACAACAAAATAGAATTCATAAACTAATACGTAATATTGTTGTATCGGGACACCCTCTTAAGAACATTCTGACTTGTTAGTTGGTCATTAAAACAAGTTTTTGGACACGCCCCGACTGATCCCTTGGCCTGTAACCATCTTTGTGTCTGACAGGGTGACGTTGGCACAGGCGGACTTACCGGTCTACAGGTGAGACGACACCGCCGACTTCCTGTCACTGGCACTTCCTGTCGCTCTGACATCATTTCTCTCTGCAGGGTAACCCAGGTCCCCCGGGTCCGCGCGGACTTACGGGTACAACCGGTCCTGACGGAGTGAATGTGAGAACACGATAAACTCTTTGACCAATGGATGTTGTTATTGAGCAATGACGTTGGGGTGTGTGTGTGTGTGTGTGTGTGTGTGCGTGTGATTGTGTGTGTGTGTGTGTGTGTGTGCGTGTGTGTGTGTGTGTGTGTGTGTGTGTGTGCATGTGTGTGTGTGCGTGTGTGTGTGTGTGTGTGTGTGTGTGTGTGTGTGTGTGTGTGTGTGTGTGTGTGTGCATGTTCGTGCAGGGACTCCCCGGCCGGTCAGGTCCCAGAGGTCTGCCTGTAAGTATCCGATCTATGAGCCATTTTTGTAATCGTGGCTAAATGAGCGAACATCAATCAAACGCGGATAGAAGAGCGAGCAGAGGTCAGTCGGGCGAAGAAGAGAAGCGTCGAAGTAACAGACGTGCTTGTGCGTTTCAGGGTGAACGAGGTCGATCCGTGACGGGCCAGAAAGGAGACGAGGTACAAACCTTTTTTTTTTTTGCATCTGTGATAGAGGGATGTTAGAAAAGTTACCGAAGAATATTAGTCCTGTCTGACCTTTACATACTTCACCCAGAAGGCCAAGTGTCTCCAACCTGAAGACTTTCAACCACAAAGGATGGTCACAGCAGTGTTTCCTAACCGAGAGGGCCAGCTGTGGTCCGTATGGGCCGCAGCTTTACTCAGTTGTAATACACTTGTCCACCACTTGGGGCAGTAATGACAATATCAAACGAACAGAAGAAGTTTGGAGCTGAAGTCATGGAGAAGTTCCTAAAGTAGCAGTAGAGTGGAACAACAAGTTGACTTTATGTACTTAGTTGTGTGTCATTGTGTCCATTAAAGCAGTGTTTTTCAACCACTGTGCCGCGGCATACTAGTGTGCTGTGAGATACAGTCTGGTGTGCCGTGGGAGATTATGTAATTTCAGCTAATTGGGTTAAAAATATTTTTTGCAAACCAGTACTTATAATCCACAAATAATGTGTTGTTGTTGAGTGTCGGTGCTGTCTAGAGCTCGGCAGAGTAACCGTGTAATACTCTTCCATATCAGTAAGTGGCAGCCGGTAGCTAATTGCTTTGTAGATGTCGGAAACAGCAGGGAGCAGCGTGCAGGTAAAAAGGTGTCTAACGCTCAAAACAAAAATAAACAAAGGGTGAGTGCCCCTAAGAAATTTTAATCTTTTGTTTTTTTTCTCCCATTCCCCCCCCTTTGTTTACCTGTATTTCACCTTTTTTGTAAGGGGCGCCGGAAGTCGGCAGACCCGTCAGCGATCCTGTTCTGTCTCCCTGTAATGTTTGTCTGATCTTGAATGGGATTGTGCTGAAAATTTTAATTTTCTTGAAGGAACTCTCCTGAACAAATAAATAAAGTACTATCTATCTATCTATTTATCTATCTATCTATCTAAGAAAATGCATTGAAGCTTAGAGAAGGCTATGCAGAACAAAACATAAACTGAACTGGCTACAAAGTAAACAAAAACAGAATGCTGGACGACAGCAAAGACTTACTGTGGAGCAAAGACGGGGTCCACAATGTACGTCCGTACATGACATGACAATCAACAATGTCCACACAAAGAAGGATAAAAAAAACTGGAATATTCTTGATTGCTAAAACAAAGTAGATGCGGGACATATCGCTCGAAAGGAAGAGATGAAACTGCTACAGGAAAATACCAAAAAGAGAGAAAAAGCCACCAAAATAGGAGCGCAAGACAAAAACTAAAACACCACACAGGAAAACAGCAAAAAACTCAGAATAAATCAGCGCCTAATGTGACAGGTGGTGACAGTACACCTACTTTAAGACAAGAGCTATATTGAAGCATGATTGGTTATTGGTTTTAAAGTCATATCCAACAATTGCGACAACGACTTTTTACTGTCAACTGAGTTTTGTTTTTTAGTCATTTCTGCTGGTGGTGTGCCTCTGGATTCTTTCAACGCAAAAAATGTGCCTTGGCTCAAAAAAGGTTGAAAAACATTGCATTAAACCATATCCAATTGTATTTACAATCCGCAAAATATGTGAAAATATTGTGTAAACATCACTAAATTCCACAAATTCAGTCAGCCATTTTGAATATTCCGCACCGGATATCTTCGGCTATTTCTGTAGAGTCTACACCACTGGAGTGACACTTCTGCACTTTGACCATATTATTAGATCAGTCATACTGGAAATACATAAAAATTGAAAGAGAGTTTATCATTCACAAAATTGTAAATAATAGCTAACAATTGAGTCAACAGTTCGAGGGTCCTGTGTTGTTCTCTCTAAAAACATCCAGAAACCGCCAAAAAATTCTGTTTACATGTCGTGACCTGACAATTAACCAAATATGAATGGTTAATTTACTATTATAAAGTGCCAACACAGACAAACTATTTTAGCAGCACACTGATAGCAGTGAGCTAATGCTATCTTACGCTGCTATTGTTGACACACAGAGTCGACTTCTGCTTGGTCTCACACTTGCTGAAAGTAACTTCTAAATTATAATTTGTGCGTTTCTCACCTGCTAATAGACAAATGTGGCCATTGACCGACAGGCTGGTCCACTTTGACATCCCTTGAGATGGTGAAAAAGCAGCAACATTTTTTAACCCTTTGTGGGGATCGGGATGATTCTTCATCCAAACGGAATTATGTAAGCGTCCCGTCGCTCGGCATCCCAGCAAGAGTGGAAAAATTAAAATAAATTTTTGTTTTATTTTGGTTTGTTATGGTTAGTTTTTATGTTTAGCACTTAGCAATGCTGCTAATGCTATAGTGTCACAATAAAGCTACATCCGTTTAGCACTTGGCTTCTAAAACTTATTTTTCATCCTCTTTCTGTTCAGGCTCTAAAATATAAGGTTCTGGATCATTATTTTTCCCGAAGTAATTGTTGTTGGCTCTCACAAAGTCTGCTTGATTAGCATTGTTGTTGATGGGGAAGGGATCTGTGGATCCTACTCTACGTCACAGATAACATGAGTGGCTTCCTCATTAACTTTCAAAATGGCTCCGGAATCTCTGTGAGATTGATTCTATTTTGATCATATTTATTTATTCGCAAACTTTGGAAGTCTTTTGTGTCAAAAATTTATTATATTGATAATTTGATAATCGCTTCAATATAGAGGCAACTTGTTTTTCCACTGTACTGCTACTTTAAGCACAAACATTTTGACTAGTGTTGAAGCTGTATTTTCATTTGCACTTTATTGAAAAATTAGTAGAAAGTAATGAATTTTTGCACTTAAACTTAAACAGTTTGTTTAAAAAAACTATATATTATTATTATTATTAATTTATTTAGAACATTTTTTATTTTAGCACCGTGTAATTGTAAGTAAATGCATTTTTCATCAGTTTTTCTTCTTCAGTATATTTGGTTGGTATTTATTTTTCTAATCAGCCTTACCTAAGCCTTGATAATAATATTTGTGATTAATAGGGTTTCATGTCATTAGACAAGGTTATTTTCCTGTTAAATGTTCTATTTAGGTTAGATATAATTATTGAATATGGTTAAAATCCAGAGTAAGATAACTAATTTGGTGTTAAAATTTGTGTTGGTCCTGAGCCCCTCTGTAGTGGAAAATAGAACCCTGTCATGTAGCATTTTTCCACTGAGGTCCACAGACTGAGAAATGAGAGCATGCGAGAGCCATTTTGATACTTTTAATTTTCAAAAACCAACAAATTATATAGACTTTTTTTCAACCTTTAGGGCTCCCCCAGATGGGTCTCTGTCATAAAAGTTAAAAAATAAGTCCGATATATATATTTTTTTTATTGAACGCTTAAATCTATGAATCAATTTCAGGTCTATCTGTCGATATGTAGGTTTTTTTTTTAAATTTTTTTTTTTTTTTAAGGTTTTATGCCCTTTTTGTCAAAACCTTGTTTTTATGGCAAAAAACTTAAACTATGCACTATTTTCCCACCAAAAATTTAAATGTGGAATATTTGATGTGAAGTAATTGGAGTTTTCCATAGGTCAATAATTCATAAGACCATCGATTTTTATTCATTATTTATTCTTGAGTAATGACAGTTTATAAAGAAAAGGTCCCACAAACATTATTGGGGATTTAAAAGGGCCCCACTCATAAAAGTGTTAAAAATAAGTCATACATTTTTTTCTTTTAACTTTTTAACGCTTAAGTCTCTTGATCAGGGGTGTCCATTTGTGGAGCAAAGTTCGAGTTTTGTTTGTTCAGGTTGTCGGACAAAAAAACAACAGCAAAAATGTAAGAAAAAAAAGAGCAAAAAAACGTAAGGTGATGAGAAAAAAGTCTGAAAATTATGTAGAATATTTGAAAGTCTAAGTATGTGGGAGACATTTGGATATTTTATTTTATAAAAGAAAAATTGCTACAAACATTAGCACTTATTGTCAGCTTTGTGTTATAAGTGACAGATTGTATAATTATTAGTTATTAGTATTAAAATGTCAGATTTTTCTCTTTACATAACGCCTTTTTAGTCTTACTTTTTTACTGATAATATGTTGGCGCCAACAAAACTCGAGCTTTGTTCTGCAAATGGCCCCTTTTGCACACACAAGATAATTAATGATAGTACACTTTGCCACCTATAACATAGTTTTCTCTTTAAACATGTTTAATGTGTCTATATGTAATTGTCTATTTACAGCATTTTTTTTTTTTTTTTTACAAGATAAAAAATATCAAAATGGTCCCTAGATACTTTGACTTTTTATTATGCGGCCCTTGCTCAATATCAACTTCAGATTTACATGTCCATTATTAGGTTTTATAATACTTTGATGGGGGTTTTTTTTGTTTGTTTTGTGCTCTTTATGTCAAAGAAAACATACTTTTTTTATAGACACCACACAAAATATTCTGAACTGGAACTGACCTCCAGTTAGATGACGACCCGCCGCTGTTACCTATGGTAAAGATGTTTGTGGTCCACAGGGAGAACAGGGCTTCCAAGGGCCCCCGGGGCCATTTGAATATGTTGACCCCCCAGAGGACTTGTACATCAAAGGAGAGCAGGTGAATCTGCTTCAGCCAATCACATCACAGTAACGGTCTTCTCATTCGGTTCTCAACTAATGTTGGTTCTCTAGGGTCAAGCTGGGCCTAAAGGGGTGTGTGGACTTCCAGGCCTGCCTGTAAGTTCAGTTCAGGGTTCTACTGCATAACTCTGCTGAGGTTCGGCTCATTTAAAGCTCATTTGGGGTTTCAGGGTTTGGATGCTCTTCCTGGCATCAAGGGAGAGAAAGGGATTGTGGGATTTCCTGGACCTAGAGTAAGTCTTCGATCTTTTTCCGATCTTTTGCTCTCGAAGCATCAAAGAAAGTGTCATCCTTTTTTGAATCGTGTTCGTTTTGGAAATCAAGTACATAAAGTGGGGGTTTGTGGTTTTCAGGGGTTGGCTGGGCGGCCTGGTTTACCTGGCGACAAAGGAATGAAGGTGAGTGTCTTTGCAGAAATATTGATACTGACACATTGATTAGTTCTAAATGACATGGGTAGTGTGTTTGCTACACTGGGAGGAACAAAGGTTTTACTTTGTGTTCTTCCAAAAACAACATGAATCATCTAAGACTGGGATGTCCAAACTACGGCCCGTGGGCATCTTCCATCTTCAATTTGGCTCGCGAGACGGCACGAGTTCAATAAGCAACAGTGTTTTCATATAATATACAAATATGCCCTTTTGTCACCATCTGGTGGCCAATGAAAATAACTCAAGACACTGGCCGTTAATTGTACATCAATGTAAATTTGTGCACAGCATATACAAGTATGACCCACTCCAAACAACCTTCCCTAGTTATGGTGCAGGGGGAAAATAAAGAAAACAGTACAAAAATGGGCACACATAACATCTTGCTCATTGAACTTTGTGGATATCATAAAAACTTTATAAAAATAACAATAAAGTCTAATTAGTATACAAAAATCAAAACTGCACCCATTAAAATCCATTACAAGGGATAGTGGGAAATGTGCAAAACACACTCTCCATGCTTATCTACAGTATGTTTGGGATTTTAGCTGCTTGATTTTTCTGATCGAAACTTTAAGAGGGTCAACACAGAAGTAAACAAGGTCGGGGTCGAATTTTCACATCCTCTTAATAACCAATTGTAGTAATTATTAATTATACATCCATTACATAATAATATGTAATCATATATATACTATAGTTTCTTTGCATGCACACACCCCCAGTCAAAAAGTTTGGACACCCTGAGCTAAGGTACGGAGGGGTGTAAGGCCCAGGGCCATTTGCAGCCCGTAACTGGAATTTGTTGGTCCACATCATATTGTCGGAAAAAACAGTAATACATACATACATACATATACACATATATTTATGTGTATATACATATATACACATATGTGAATATATACATGTATATCAATCAATCAAAGTTTATTTATATAGCCCTAAATCACGAGTGTCTCAAAAGGCTGCACAAGCCACAACGACATCCTCGGCTCAGATCCTGCATCAGAGTAAGAACAAACTCAACCCACTGGGGTACAATAAAACCTTGGAGGGAACCGCAGATGTGTGGACCCCTGCGCGACTGGTGCAATGGATGTCGAGTGGATCTAGTTACTGGTGTGAAAGTCCACTCCATAGTGGGGCCAGCAAGGGATCATCTTGAGTGGAGTGGGCATATTATATACACATGTAAACATAATACTGTGTGTGTGTATATATATATATATATATATATACACACACACACACACACAGAATCAAAAGTTTACATACACTTGCAAAAAAACAATGTCATGGCTGTCTTGAGTTACCAATAATTTCTACAACCCTTTTTTTTGTGATAGAGTGATTGGAGCACATACTTTTTGGTCGCAAAAAACATTCATGAAGTTTGATTTTTGCAGATTTGGTCACATTTTCAATATGCCCATAATAAATTCATAAAAGAACCAAACTTCATGAATGTTTTTTGTGACAAACAAATACGTGTTCCAGTCACTCTATCACAAAAAAATAAGAATTGTAGAAATGATTGAAAACTCAAGACAACCATGACATTATGTTCTTTACAAGTTAAGTTAAAGTACCAATAATAGTCACACACACACTAGGTGTGGTGAAATTATTTTATGCATTTGACCCATCACCCTTAATCACCCCCTGGGAGGTGAGGCGAGCAGGGAGCAGCAGCGTTGGCTGTGCCCAGGAATCATTTTTGGTGATTTAAACCCCAATTCAACCCTTGATGCTTAGTGTAAAGCATGGAGGTAATGGGTCCCATTTTTATAGTCTTTGGTATGACTCAGCCGGGGTTTGAACTTACGACCTACCGATCTTGGCGTAAGTAAACTTTTGACCACGACTCTATATATACACACACATATATATATAGCATAAAATTCCATTAAAATATAAGCTAAGTAGTCAGTTAAAACAAATAAAAACAACAAAACTATCAACTAATTAATTCATGATTTTTTTAAATAACAGCTACAAATGATGAACACTTAAAAGTATAACTGGACATTAATATTTTTCTAAAGTCTAATTTTTGACTATAGTTTGAGCAGTTACACAATTGAAACGTTATTGTTATCATTTTGTTATTATTTTTTAAATTAATATGATAATAATACAGGAAAAGACCTGTGAAATACTTTTAGGAAAAAATTACAACAGTAAAAAAGTAAGAAAAAGAGCAAAAAGATGTAATGTAATGTGAAAACAATGACATTTTAATGCTAATTAATTATAACAATACACATTGTCACCTATAAAACAAAACTGACATTTTTTTATATTTAAATTAATATAATGTCTGTTTTTTTGCAGAGTTTTTTTTTTTTTTATTGAAACATGAAAATGGTCCCGCATGCTTTGACTTTTTTAGTATACGGGCTTCGGTGGGAAAAGTTGGGCCACTCTTGATCTAAGGACTAGAGCAGTGGATTTCAAACTTTTTTCAAGTACCAGCTCAGAAAACACTTGGCTCTCCAAATACCACCATAATGACCAACATTAAAATCCAGTAGCGCAGTAGGCCTAAACATTCATTAAAAACAAGACAGAGGTTTTGTTCAACAACTATATTTGATATTTTTGGGCACTTTAAAATTACACACAGTTTGAACAGTAACACTGTTTGAATATTTAATAAAGTGTTTTTGGCATAACACTAGATGGAGCCCACGTCCCACAGTTTAAGAATCCCGGGACTACAAAACTAAGGATGGGACTAAAATATAAGCACAATAGTGTTGTACGGTTCGCTTGTGTCAGTTGCCGGTCAACACACAACGCGGTCTGTGTCTGTTCAAATGACGGTAAAACTATAAATCATGCCGGAGAAAAGAACGTATTTCATTTGAAAGACTTGTTTCCAGACGAGGGCTTCACGGGGGAAGAGGGGTTAGTGCGTCTGCCTCACAATACGAAGGTCCTGCAGTCCTGGGTTCAAATCCAGGCTCGGGATCTTTCTGTGTGGAGTTTGCATGTTCTCCCCGTGAATGCGTGGGTTCCCTCCGGGTACTCCGGCTTCCTCCCACCTCCAAACACATGCACCTGGGGATAGGTTGATTGGCAACACTAAAAATTGTCCCTAGTGTGTGAATGTGGGTGTGAATGTTGTCTGTCTATCTGTGTTAGCCCTGTGATGAGGTGGTGACTTGTCCAGGGTGTACCCTGCCTTCCGCCCGATTGTAGCTGAGATAGGCGCCAGCGCCCCCCGCGACCCCGAAAGGGAATAAGCGGTAGGAAATGGATGGATGGATGGATGGGTTTCCAGACGATACCGTCACACAGAACTGGATGAGTTTTTAGAGATCCAAACTATACCATGGGGAGCTACATTAATCCAACATTTGACTACATATGAGTATTTAAAACATTCTTCTGCTGATAGGTGTGGTACCTTATTGACTGATCATCGGTCTGTCCAGCACCGTGAAGTGCAGGACTTGTGCCACCAATGACGTGTGTAACTGTGTTACAGGGGGTCGTGGGAAGTCCAGGTCTTCCAGGACTGATCGGACGAGAAGGCCCAAAGGTTGGTTTTGTGATCCGGACTTGGTTGTCACCACTTGGTTGCCGTGGGCCTGGACACATAATTGATGTGATAGAGACTTGCAGCAACAAAAAAAAAACAACAACTAATCAGTAGATTAGAAGGCCTGTCTCTGACAACCTGGTGTGTTCTCAGGGCATGACGGGAAGTCCCGGTTTCAAAGGTCTCCCTCGGGATGATGTTATTACCCATTTAGGTAAATATCGACACTGTGTTGAACTCGCATTTTCCAATGCAACATTTTGGCAGCTGCTTGTTTTTAAGGTGATGCTGGAGATCCGGGAACTCCAGGACCGACGGGTCCTCCAGGAGATCGTGGCTTAATGGGAACTCACGGGGCCCGAGGGCTCCCTGGAAGAGCCATACCTGGTCAGAGCAAAGCTATGCTACATCCTGTCCTGTGTTATTTAAGGTTCTAAAGTCTCCTGTGTGGCCATCGGGGGGAGTGTCTTGCAGAGTCTCCTTTCGAGACTTTTACTGAACTAAGTTTGTGTTGGCACCAGGACTGCCAGGTGTGGTGGGAACGAGGGGGAGTCCAGGTGCCCGTGGTGACAAAGGAGATCTTGGTCAGATTTACACATTTGAACCAGTACCTGGGGAACCTGGAATACCTGGACTTCCAGGACCCAGAGGGCCAAAAGGATTGCCCGGAAGGCCAGGTATACCCTTGTGAATCCAACACTTTTTAATGGTTTTTGTCATGCTAACTTTTGTATTTTCTCTGTAGGCTATTTCTGTCTTCCCGGAGCCCCAGGAGTGTCTGGAGAACCTGGTGAACCAGGAATGCCAGGGTCCCCAGGGTTCCAAGGATTCAAAGGTCAGTATTTTGACTAAAATATAAAGAAAAATTCATTATGATTGATACGCACTAGGGGACTGATGGAACACGCTTCTGCAGGGGTTACATTTCCAGACATCGCAGAAATCTGCAAATATGTGGAGAGTGAATGTTGACCTATGAGTAGGCGGGGAAAGACTGTACTTTGTAATCACATAACAGTTGAATCTGGAGTCAGATCTAAATTTAATGTGCTTATATTCAGGTCGTCCAGGGGAATGTTCCTGTGGTCCTCCAATTGTAGTGAGGGGTGCCCCGGGTTTAGCAGGTGAACCTGGATTGTTGGGGTATCAAGGACCTCCTGGATTTCAGGGGCCTGGAGGAGAGAAAGGCTTACCAGGAGACAATGGAAGGAATGGACAACAGGTAAGAAACCACATTGGCCATTATGGTCAAGTTTCCAAAGTTTCAAGGAACTAGTGGTGGACTTTCCGTACTGGTCTGTGTAGGTCTTTGGTGTAACGGAGAGGTTTATTTAGTACAAAAAAGATTACATTGTACTTGTGACTGTGTTATTTATCTAATAATTCTATAGAAATGTATTATAGAACCATAACTATATTAAACTCTTTTAGAGATGCTGTGATGATTGATTGATTGATTGATTGATTGATTGATTGATTGATTGATTGATTTGGTTGCAGGGTTTGGGTGGCTTACCAGGTCTCAAAGGGTTCAAAGGTCAGAAAGGAGACTTCACTGTGGTGGATATTAAAGGCAAGGTCACCCATGTTGATTTAACGCAATTCTACATCAACCACCCCATCAGTGCGACCTTGGAAAACAAAGCTCGAATAGACCTAGATAAAGTCAGTGTTAAACCAGACATTTGTCTCCAGGTGAGAAGGGGGAAAGAGGTAACCCGGGTCTTGCAGGAAGACAAGGTTTCTCAGGAAGAAGAGGTCAGGATGGGCTACCAGGTCTTCCCGGATACTCTGGACCGAAGGTGAGTTGGCCACTCACAGCTCTAATTCACTATGAGAAAATCTTGTTCAACCGCCTGTAGACCAGTCATGAAATCTGTCCTCTCCAATAAACACTTGTGACTTTTGCTATTTGATTCTTCACGCTTATGTGACATTTGTTTTCAGGGAGAAAGTTACCTCAGTTTTCCTGGGGAACAAGGTTTTCCAGGTCCCTCTGGTCCCAAAGGACTAACAGGACCGACCGGCCCCCGAGGATTAGGTTTGGTTGGAGCAATAGGAAAGCAGGGAAACCCGGGTGTTCTTGGGCCCCCAGGTTTCCCCGGCACCCCTGGCCGGAGAGGTGTTCCAGGTAAAGGTCAATATGGTGAAAATATATGTCAAAGTCATAAACTTTATAAACAAGCAAAGCAAAATTGACTGATGACACACCTGTCCATAGGTGAAACTCTACCTTGTGTACCTAAAAACCCTGGACCACCAGGAGAAAAAGGAGAGACAGGAGAAAGAGGTGAACACAATCAATGATCGTCCACCATCTAGTTCTTGTTAAACTCTGTGTTTGACTTCCTGTCCATCTGTCCAGGCCTCAGAGGCCTTCCTGGTCTACCTGGATTCAATGGACTCACTGGACCTGATGGACCTAAAGGAGTAAAAGGACAGTCTGGACTTCCTGGACCACCTGGACGACCGGGTACTGGTGCATATTTATCTTGTTTAACAATAATAATTGACATATTTTCTTCTTGCTTTAGGACCACCAGGTTTTGTTGGAGATACTGGAGACGACGGTCTTGAAGGATTCAGTTATGCTGGAGAGCCAGGTACTGTTTTAGCAGTCACTTGTGATTTCAGGCAGAAAGAAAATAGTAACAAAGTCATTGTGATGTGGTCCTTTGTGTAAAAGAGCTACAGAGCAGCTGCAATGTACTTCTAGAAGAAGTGGGTAGATTTAACCACCAATGACTTTTCAGCCTTAATGACAGCCAGGGGATGCATAGAATTTCATGCTGAGGTTCTTCGGTTTTTCTATGTTTTTCTGTGTGGATCAGGTTCTCCAGGTGTACCAGGCACTCCTGGACTGAGAGGACCAGCTGGGGACTCATATGTGGGGCCCTCAGGGCCTATTGGCTTCCCAGGGGTACCAGGCTCTCCGGGACCTAAAGGAGTCCCAGGCCAACCTGGCAAACAGGGTATCCGAAGTGAGTTACTGAATGTGAAATGTAAAATTTCTGGATCTCTTGTTCGACTGATGATGGACTATCAACCCATCAAAATTTATTTCTCATTTGTCCAGGTGTCACAGGTCTGCCTGGAGGTCCAGGGCCAAAGGGCCAGAGAGGACAGGACGGGTCACCAGGTAACGTTGGTCCCCAAGGTTCTATCGCTAATCTGTGCGATACTGGAAAGCCTGGCCCTGCAGGCCCTCCTGGGTCACAAGGATTCTTTGGACCCCCAGGTAAAGTGTCATATGAGAGCGACAACATTAACCAAATTTTGTGATTGCTCAACGGCATGTTTGACGTCAGGGACAGCGAATCTAAAACATACATTTCTCCCCAATGGTTCTGCTCAGGTTGTTCGGGGGAGAAAGGTGACATGGGAGAGCCAGGTTCTCCTGGTTATGGCCTCCCTGGCCCTGTGGGTAAACCAGGTTCTCCAGGTCTTCCTGGGTACCCAGGACCTCAGGGACCTCTTGGCTCCAGTGGGGACTCTGGATATCCAGGATTGGATGGCCAAAAAGGTGAGTAATTTTCCATCATTCTCACCTTTTTCATAAAATAGTTTTCAATCACTGAATTAAAACCAGTTCACTCACACAAATAAAAAGAGATCTAAGCCAGAGTTAGGTGTCAGTGTCTCGCTTAAAGGCACCAAAGCAGCACTCCTGAAGCAGACTTACATGTCTGCAACAATCACAACCTTCAATTCAAGGTCCCAAAGTCAAGTCCTTATGAATGGAACTACTATTGCCACTGTGTTTTGAAATTACTGAACAAGCATGTGGCGTTATCAGCCTGTCTGTCAATCAGGTTTGATGGGACCACCTGGTAGGAGCGGTGTCCAAGGGGCGCTGGGATTAGTCGGAGTCCCTGGATGCCTTGGGAGGAAAGGAGAGAGAGGACTTAATGGTAAAGATGGAGCACCAGGATGTGAAGGCCCCAAAGGACAGAAGGGTAAAACACAGTTTCCAGCTTTGCTGTTAATACTATTAGTAACAACTGTAAACCAAATTACATCAGTCACCATCTTGGAATCCTCATCTTAGTTGTGTCCTTGCAGGCTTTAGAGGGGCCACAGGACCTCCTGGGGAGACAATAGTTGTCTCCATCAAAGGTGTAAGAGGAAAACATGGCCTCCCCGGTGTCAGTGGCTTCCCTGGTCCAAGAGGTAAGACTGTGAATATGAGACAATTAACATAAACATTGTCGAATCAAAGTCCTGTCCCTCAGCCACAGTAAATCATTCAGTTGTAGTTGAAAATATTTCTGATAACTCGATTCAAACTACGTAAGTGGTTGAGATGGATGTTTTGTGAGGTTTCTCTGTTGGACTATTATTTGTTTGCTTACCAGGAAACAAGGGGGCACAAGGTCCTGTTGGAAAGCCTGGGTATCCAGGCATTGATATTCCCCCGGGCATCGTCGGGCCCCCGGGTCCTCCTGGACGTTTTGGCAAACCAGGGCGTTCTGGAGCTCCTGGGCCTCCTGGACTTCCTGGCTTCGTTGGCTTCCCTGGCGAAACAGGAGACCCAGTAAGATGAGATAAGATGTTTAGAAAGACCATTTTTATAAATATCACAGTCCGAATAATGTTTATTAGGTATAAATGTTTATCAACACTGACATTGATCTTGTCAGGGTGACCCAGGATCCCCTGGGAGGTCTGGTGAAGCTGGTCGTCAAGGACGTACTGGACCCAAAGGTCTGTCTGTCCACTGCCATGACAGCAAATGGAGCTGTCCCTGACTTTTTTGGCTTTCTGCATTTGTGTATCAGGGGATCAAGGAGAGTCTGTTAGTGGTTATGGTTTGCCTGGGGACAAGGGTGCTCCTGGAGATGATGGACATCCAGGTGACATTTTGATTCTATGAATCCTATTGAACACATCGAATCATAGAACAATCACTAAATCAGCTCTATATTTAAATTTTCTTTCAATAGGTGCGCTTGGACTTCAAGGCGATCCTGGAGCATTGGGTTTTCCTGGCAGTTTAGGCCAGAGAGGTTGCAAAGGAGATCCGGGACAGCCTGGGGAGCAAGGACCACTAGGTACAGACTCCTATCTGTAATGGTCCTGACAAACGGAAATTAGAGATCATCTAAGTATGTGTCCATTAGGTGTGATTGGACCGCCAGGTCCAAGAGGTCGCGCAGGTGTTCCGGGTCTCCCTGGAAATGCAGGTGCTGATGGCCCCCCGGGACCCAAGGGCTTCTCAGGACTCCAAGGTCATAATCACTAATGTGGTTTTAGTTTTTTTGATGGTTGTGTGGCGCTACTGGTGCGAATGATAACACTCGCCATGATCTTGATCTGTACATTGCACACGTTAGTACTCGTTCATATTATTACTAATTGTTAAAACAGGCCCTCCTGGACCACTAGGACTTCATGGGCTGGATGGACTGAAGGGAGTAAAAGGAGATATCGGTAGTAGAGGTATGGCCAGTGGTTTTTCATTCTTCATTATTTGTCAACTCTTATAAGTGCCTGTCTCTTCAGGTCTCAGTGTTCCAGGGTCTCCTGGTTCTCTAGGATTTCCAGGAGATAAAGGCCCTTCTGGTCCTCCTGGTCCACAAGGTTCAACTCAACCTGGGCCTCCAGGACCCAAAGGCACTGAAGGATCTAAAGGTGTGTCTGTTATTTTTTTCCTGAAGGCTACAAACCTGTGACCGCATCTGGAAGAATGTCCCTATAATTATATTGTCTTCATGGAGATAACGGGTTTAAAAAACACACAAGGGAGGGTGCAGCAAGATCAATGGAGCATACTGTATTTACATAAAAAATTACATGTCTCTTTATTTCTCTAGGGCCACAAGGACCAGTTGGCCTCTTAGGCGAACTTGGACCTGACTGTATAAGTCCTCCCCCAGGAGTCCCAGGAGAGCCTGGTGACCCTGGACCAGATGGAGTGCCAGGTTAGCCAGAATGAATTAAAATAAAATGTGAATTAGACCTAAAGTATCTTCGACTGCCTTTCAGGTTATCCTGGTGACACAGGGGAGTCAGGCCCTAACCCTCCGACACCTGGGGATGATGGGGACAATGGAACCCCAGGATGCCTAGGCACAAAGGGAGTGAAAGGGTTACCAGGGTCCAATGGATTACCTGGAATAGGTGGAATTGCAGGACTCAAAGGTGAGTCAACAAATCCCGATTTGTCAACAGTTGTTGGCTCAGGTTAACTTTAGTCCTTTTGTGTAAATTGCTTTTTACAGAGACAACAATGCACTTCTGATAGTTTTCTGATTTTTAAAATATATGTGATTAGGTGTACGAGGTTCTCCGGGTCTGATGGGGCTACCTGGAAACAGAGGCCCTGGGGGTTCTCCAGGACACACTGGACCTCCTGGATCTATGGGCTGTTCTGGGCCTATGGGCCCAAAAGGGGAAATGGGCAGAGTTTTCCCTTGCCCCAATTACCCTTCCCCCCCAGAGGGCCCTCCAGGACCTCCAGGACTACCTGGTCGACCAGGAAGTGCTGGTTTGCAGGGAGACGTTGGTCTTCAGGGACTCAAAGGTACGAAACCCAGGATTAAACAAAGACATTTATTTCAGGACATCTGTTTAGTTTAATGTTCTGCAGGTAAAAAGGGGGACATTGGGTGTCTGGGACCACAAGGGCCTGAAGGGCCACCAGGTCCTGAAGGAGAGCCAGGTCTACAAGGCCTACAGGGGGAGAGCGGATTGGTGGGAGCCAAGGGTGAGACACAAAGTTTAAATCCTCACAATCCAGATTCATTTTGACACTTTGTAAACGTGAGAGTCATTCAGACTTTGGCTGATGAAGAGTCTTCTGACTGTTGTGCTAATGGCACTTCCTTTGGTCAGGTGATTCTGGTTTTATTGGTGACCGTGGACCTCCTGGACCATCCAGATCACTAAACGCAGGCTTCCTGATGGTCATGCACAGCCAGTCCAAAACAATTCCTTCCTGTCCACTGGAGATGAGGGTTCTGTGGGTCGGATACAGTCTGCTATACCTGGAAGGCCAGGAGAAGGCGCACACTCAAGACCTGGGTACATGAAGCTCCTCCGCCTTCTTTCCTCTTGTCTTACTCCATCTTGCTTATTTTCTGGAGTCAGATCGCCGGTGGTCAATCATCCCCAACTATGTTCTGGCACCACGTTTGAGTCATGTCTTACATTGTGACCACGTGGAGCCGACTGGTTTGGTTATCCGCGGGGACAAACTTGAATATGAATACTGAATGGATTTTTTAGTTTTTTTCTGTCACATTGGCTTCAATTCCATGCCCCAACTTAAATGTTAGGTCTCAAGTAATGAAGAACTTTCTGTTTCTGCAACACAATCAGTTGTTGTCCCATGATTTGACTGAAAATTACTTTTCAGGTCAAGCGGGCTCATGTATGCGAATCTTTTCCACCATGCCTTTCGCTTCCTGCAACATGGGAACCTGCTCGTACGCCAGCCGCAACGACAAGTCCTACTGGCTGTCGACGACAGCCGCCGTTCCCACCATGCCTGTGGGCGGAGCCTTCATCAAAGACCACATCAGTCGCTGTGCGGTTTGTGAGGCCTCTTCTGCCCCCATTGCACTACACAGCCAGTCCACCACCCGGCCTGACTGCCCTCCTAACTGGAGGAGCCTGTGGACCGGATACTCCTTCCTCATGGTGGGTGCGGATGCTGATAAGTTAACAGTTCCTGTATGTTCTGAAGGACTAGAGTCACAGTTGATTGATTGATTGCAGCATACGGGTGCGGGCGATGAAGGCGGCGGTCAGTCTCTGACATCATCAGGAAGTTGCCTAGAGGACTTCCGGGCGCAGCCTTTTGTGGAGTGCCAGGGTCCCCGGGGAACGTGCCACTACTTTGCCAACATCTACAGCTTCTGGCTGACCACCATGGACTCCTCTAAGCCACCGTCCGACACGTCTTGGTTGTCGAGCACGGTGATGATGGAGGCTCGGCAACAGAGGAACAACATCGGCCGATGTAACGTCTGCATGAAAAAGAGTAAATGAGGACGCCAGCCGGAAAGGGACAAAGCGCATCCTCTGTGGCGTCATGTGAGTCTGATCTATATCAGTCCATACCTGCTGGGGGGGGAATTGCAGCTTGACCACGCCCCCTCCACTTGATCACGGCACACGCACACCTGTGTGTGTAAAGACTTTTTCCACGACCAAGCAAGCAGTCAAAAGTTTTACCTTGACGCGAGAACTCTTTCATTGCTCCTGTGCCGACATTCCAGAATATTTCGATGTCTGACGATGGAAATTCGGAGCTTATCTGGAGAACACTTTTGTTTAGAATCCCACGCGCAATCATTGAAATTTTCAAATACAATAATTATGAGCAATAATAAATTAAGATTCAACTATCTTTTGGATTTCCTGCTCTCAGTGCATTTTATTGAACGGTCATACAAGCGTTAAAAGAAGTTGGTGTACATTTAAACAGGGGTTCGGCCTCGGGTCCCAACTTTTCCACTATAGAGGGAACCGGAGCCCACTCAAATATTAACACTGAATTAGTCATCTCATTCTTTTAAAAAAAAGTAAAAATTAAAAAAGATGAAAAGTATTGTATTTTTCGGACGACAGTATAGCGCAACGGTATGTAAACGCCACCCACAACATTTTGGGAAATTTTTTATCCCATATATTAACCGCACCGGACTATAAGATTCAGATATATACGTTGCAAAATGAGTTATTTACATGGAAATATTTTATGTTTATTTACATACCTTAAGTGCCTGTAACACGGCTGATCAAACAAAACAGAAGCCATCGTTAGGGACCCACTAGCTGCGGAAGCCAGCTCTCCAATCAGCTAAACTGACTCAAGAACTCAATGGTGATGTTTTGGTGAATTTACTGAAAAATTTGGGAAGCTGAAACATTACAAAAAGAATGCCATTGTAAGTTAATACTACGAACACAGACACTTTTAAACGTGTTAGCATATTAGTTAATGCCAACGATGCTTGCTTGATGCATGAAAACACTCCTACAGACATCACACATGGAACGTTTTTTTAGTACAAACTGTTTTAGTTATATTGTAAAAGTTAAAAACGTTGCTGTGAGCGATGACTGAAGAATCCATATGAGCTGAAACGCTATGGATGACTAAAAGACGGAATGGCACTTCTACTTCCAGTTTAAAGCACTAAATAGAAGGACACCGCCGCACCTGCGGTGAACAAACTTGTCAAAAAATGTTGCCATAGTACAAATACTGACACACCTTTTTCAGTGAATTAGTTGTTGTTTTTTTAACTATTTGCGTTATGGTTGCTTGTTAAGGGGGCGATCTTGGTATTGATAAGCCGAAAAGAAATGCTAACATTAGCATGCTCACAGAATGCGTCAAGAACAAAGTTATATTACTCTGAGGCAGAGAGCTAAAAAAGTACATAAGCCGCATATATGTGTATTTATATACACATACACACATACAAACACATAAAAACATACAAACACACACACACACATTTTATATGTATATATATGTATATACATATATATATATACACATACATATACATATATATACATACAGATTCATATATATATTATACATACATATATACATATACATACATATATACACATATACATACACACATACTGTATACATCCATACACACATATATATACAGTATATACACATATATGTATATACATACACAAATATACACATATATAGTAGGTAGGTCTTTATTGTCATTGCAACAAGTACAACGAAACTTTATTTTCAGCACAAACCTGTTCAAGATTAGACAAACAAACAGTGTACAGACTAAGGGGGCCCAGTTCGGAGTGAAAAAAAAACTCCATAGCAAAGCACATATACATATTACAACATACATCTCGAGATATCTAGCAACAGAGGGAAGGTAGTTCAAGGTCATGGTGGTAGGCCGCAGTTCTCAGGCGCTGACCATCCATTCATCACCCCTACGGGATTAGCGTCGAGGGCGTCGGATTGGGGGACAGGAGAGTGTATGTGTGGCGTATATTTTTTTTGTGGATGTGTGTGTGTGTGTGTGTGTGTGTGTGTGTGTATATAAACCCATAGTGTGTCTCTGTTCCGCGGTCTTGATATATTTGCCGTCGCTAGTCCAAAGTCCACAACAACAGGTGTGTGTCCATGAGAGACAAGAAGGGAGTTTGTTGTGTCTTCCTGCAGTGATCTTCGGGAGAGTCTCGAAGCCAGGGAAAAAAATCAAAGTTAAAATTATTTGTATGCGAGTGAAAATAAAATTTGCTTTTCACTCTAAAATGGTCTATGACTGGTCCTCAAAAACTGCGGGGTAGACAGTCCAATGTAATCCACAGTTCTTCCCGCATCCTCCAATCATTTGTGGTAGCTTTGGGGTACTTTGAAGACTGCCAGCAACTTCCAATTTGTCGACAAACCAGAGCAACGCTTACTCCAATCAGCAGATGTCCTGTTGTCATAATTCCGAATAGGTGGATATCTTCACGTCATCGACAGAAAAGGGTCGCCATGCACGCGGCACTCCTTCTCCCAAGAGTCCGTCGTGTGTCCAGCAACAACTGCTTCGTCAAGACAGCAGGTTCCCCCAAACCCAAAATCTTGTCAATTTTGTTGAGGCAAGTTAAATAGTTCCAATGTTTAGATTTGGAGAGCAGTGCAAAAAGAGGCAACAAGAAAGTTAAGACAAGACAAAGAAGCAAGCAGGAGAGATAAGGGGAGCGTCCACCCTCGGTGAGTGCCAGAGAGAAATACATATATATATATATATATATATATATATATATATATATATATATATATATACACATACATACATACATACTGTACATTTATATATAGGCACACACACACTATATGATTACACTTGCGCACTACTATGCATTGAACCATCTCAATAGTGCACAAAACAAGGTATTTGTTGGCACATTTAAAAATCTATAAACCTGCATCAGCAATTAAAACATATCTCTACATAGTATTGTCAAATTTAAAATAATTGTAAAATCATTAAAAGTGTACAGATAAAATATTTGAACTCACAATTTGCAGCACCAATCAGAAGCTGTCAGCCAGAGAGAGGTACTATGCACAGTTGGTTGATTCAATTGGAAGTGGCGGACAAACCTTTTCACCGGCTGAGACGCGAGTTAAAATACCTTAGCGCAGAGCAGGGATGACCACGCCCCGCGCTCCCCAGAGCTCATTTGATTAGTCGCTGCTAAGTCTCTCGCTTGTGCGTTGAGTGCGCTACTTTCGGTAGTTGAAGGTAACACGACTCCACTTTTATTAATAGATTACGTGCATAGCTTGCAAAAACTTGCAAAATGGCCAAAATCTGTAGTTTTTCTCACAGAGATATAAGTGATTATTTAATTTTAACAGAAATGTACATACAACTTGTTGAAACTGTCAGGCTTGCCCCTGACAGTTTGTCTATGTTTTAGTTTTTTCCTCTGCATTTGTCTGTTTCCTGTGTTTAGTATTTCCTGTCTTTTAGTTCCTGTCAAGTGCTCTTAATTTGTCAGCTTCCTGTCTTGTTCCCTGAGTGCTGTGTTCCTCCTCAGTGTGTTTAGTATTTCCTGTCCTTAGTTCCTGTCTAGTGCTCTTATTTTGTCAGCTTCCTGTCTTGTTCCCTGAGTGCTGTGTTCCCCTTCAGATGCGGCTGATTGGCATCTGGCCACACCTCTTGCCAATCAGCCGGCTCCTATTTGTACCTCCTTTGTCTTGTGTCAGTTGCTGGATCATTGTATTGTATTGTATTGTCGTTGCCTCATGTCACTCTTGTGCAGGGGTCGGGAACCTTTTTGGCTGAGAGAGCCATGAAAGCCAAATATTTCAAAATGTATTTCCGTGAAAGCCATATAATATTTTTTAACACTGAATACAACTAAATGTGTGCATTTTTACATAAGACCAACATTTTTAGAGTATAATAAGTTGGGGCGGTATAGCTCGGTTGGTAGAACGGCCGTGCCAGTAACTTGATGGTTGTAGGTTCAATCCCCGCTTCCGCCATCCTAGTCACTGCTGTTGTGTCCATGGGCAAGACACTCAACCCACTTGCTCCCAGTGCCACTCACACTGGTTTAAATTTAAAAAATAGATATTGGGTTTCACTATGTAAAGCACTTTGAGTCACTAAAGAAAAATTGCTATATAATTCACTTCACTTCTTATTCTTTTTAATAACATTGTTATTCTAAAGCTAACCAATAATAAATATAATACTTCTTACCATTAATGCAACTTCTTGAACAGGTGCGATAGAAAATGAATGGATTGATGCATGAGAATGTTTTATAATTTGGACGTTATTTTTGACACTGTGATTACCAGCAGAATTATTCATTACTTATCGTGTTAAGCAATGTCAGCTAAGGTTTATCTGAGAGCCAGATGCAGTCATCAAAAGAGCCATATCTGGCTCTAGAGCCATTGGTTCCCTAACCCTGCTCTTGTGTCTTTGCTACCTGTCTTGTCTGGCATAATTTCAGCTATTACCTGTCGTGCTACATCTTGTCCTGGTCGTCGTAGCGGTAAGCTGTTTTTGTTAACCATTAGCTATTTCCAGTTTTTCTATTTGTTATCCTCTAGCTTCCATGCTAAAGTTCCTTTTTGTTTTTCTAGCTCCCAGTGCTAGCTCTCTTAGTTTGTTATTCCGCCCACGTGCGTGCTTTTTGTTTGTTCTTGTGTAGTTTTAATTAAATCAGGTTTTCATATACCATGCCTGCCTTCGTCTCTGCATCTTGGGGTTCAACACCAACAAACTCTGACAGAAACAGAAAGTAAGTAGATATTAACAGTAAATGAACAAGTAGATTAATAATCCGTTTCCTCCCAATTGTCCTTCATAATTTTGACAAAATAATAAAATGATAAATTACACAATATGTTACTGCATATGTCAGGTGCTAAATTAGGAGTCTTTGTTTGCTTACTTACTAATAAAGGACAATTTGTCTTGTAGGTTCACTATTTCATTTAAGGACAAACTGGCAATAAGAAACATATTTTTAATGTACCCTTTGTTTTGTTAAAATAACGCCAATAATGCAATTTCTTGTGGTCCCCTTTATTAAGAAAAGTACCGAAAAGTATTGAAATACATTTTGGTACCGGACAACACTAGCATGTACAAACCTCGTTTCCATATGAGTTGGGAAATTGTGTTAGATGTAAATATAGTACAATGATTTACAAATCCTTTTCAACCCATATTCAGTTAAATATGCTAAAAAAACAACATATTTAATGTTCAAACTGATAAACATTTTTTTTTTTTTGCAAATAATCATTAACTTTAGAATTTGATACCAGCAACACGTGACAAAGAAGTTGGGGAAGGTGGCAATAAATACTGATAAAGTTGAGGAAAGCTCATCAAACACTTATTTGGAACATTCCACAGGTGTGCAGGCTAATTGGGAACAGGTGGGTGCCATGATTGGGTATAAAAACAGCTTCCCAAAAAATGCTCAGTCTTTCACAAGAAAGGATGGGGCGAGGTACACCCCTTTGTCCTCAACTGCGTGAGCAAATAGTCAAACAGTTTAAGAACAACGTTTCTCAAAGTGCAATTGCAAGACATTTAAGGATTTCAACATCTATGGTCCATAATATCATCAAAAGGTTCAGAGAATCTGGAGAAATCACTTCACGTAAGCGGCATGGCCGGAAACCAACATTGAATGACCATGACTTTCGATCCCTCAGACGGCACTGTATCAAAAACCGACATCTATCTCTAAAGGATATCACCACATGGGCTCAGGAACACTTCAGAAAACCACTGTCACTAAATACAGTTCATTGCTAAATCTGTAAGTGCAAGTTAAAGCTCTACTATGCAAAGCGAAAGCCATTATCAACAACATCCAGAAACGCCGCCGGCTTCTCTGGGCCCGTGATCATCCAAGATGGACTGCTGCACAGTGGAAAAGTGTTCTGTGGTCTGACGAGTCCACATTTCAAATTGTTTTTGAAAATATTCGACATCGCGTCATCCGGACCAAAGGGGAAGCGAACTATCCAGACTGTTATCGACGCAAAGTTCAAAAGCCAGCATCTGTGATGGAATGAGGGTGCATTAGTGCCCAAGGCATGGGTAACTTACACATCTGTGAAGGCACCATTAAAGCTGAAAGGTACATACAGGTTTTGGAACATATGCTGCCATTGTCATATGCTGCCATTGTCTTTTTCATGGACGCCCCTGCTTATTTCAGCAAGACAATGCCAAGCCACATTTAGCACGTATTACAACCGCATGGCCTCGTAAAAAAACAGTGCGGGTACTTTCCTGGCTCGCCTGCAGTCCAGACCTGTCTCCCATCAAAAATGTGTGGCGCATTATGAAGCGTAAAATACGACAGCGGAGACCCCGGACTGTTGAACGACTGAAGCTCTACATAAAACAAGAATGGGAAAGAATTCCACTTTCAAAGCTTCAACAATTAGTTTCCTCAGTTCCCAAACGTTTATTGAGGATTGTTAAAAGAAAAGGTGATGTAACACAGTGGTGAACATGCTCGTTCCCAACTACTTTGGCACGTGTTGCAGCCTTGAAATTCTAAGTTAATTATTAATTGCAAAAAAAAAAAAAAGTTTATGTGTTTGAACATCAAATATCTTGTCTTTGTAGTGCATTCAATTGAATATGGGTTGAAAAGGATTTGCAAATCATTGTATTCTGTTTATATTTACATCTAACACAATTTCCCAACTCATGGAAACGGGGTTTGTATATATATATATATATATATATATATATATATATATATATATATATATATATATATATATTAAAATGTATATATAGTACAGGTTTCTGTGGTTTATCCGTTATACAGTGCTCCGTACCGGGGTAGAGCAGAATATATGTTAGGTCAGGAAAAAACACAAGAGGCTATATCATCCTTACAAGCCTGTTTCAGGGGATTTTATCAAATCTGCGAAACAGGAGTTCGACACCCCTGGGCTACATAGTCTACTAATTACTAACTACTACTATTAGATTAGAGCAGTGGTTTTCAACCACTGTGCCGCGGCACAATAGTGTGCCATGAGAAACAGTCTGGTTTGCTATGGGAGATTATCTAATTTCCCCTATTTGGCTTAAAAATATTTTTTGCAAACCAGTAAGTATAATCCACAAATAATGTGTTGTTGTTGAGTGTCGGTGCTGACTAAAGCTCTGCAGAGTAACCGTGTAATACTCTTCCATATCAGTAGGCGGCAGCCGGTGGCTAATTGCTTTGTAGATCTCGGAAACAGCACGAGGCAGCGTGCAGGTAAAAAGGTGTCTAATGTTGAAACCAAAAATAAACAAAACGTAAGTGCCCCTAAGAAAAGGCATTGAGGCTTAGGGAAGGCTATGCAGAACAAAACTAAAACTGAACTGGTTACAAAGTAAACAAAAACAGAATGCTGGATGACAGCAAAGACTTACTGTGGAGCAAAGACGGCGTCCACAATGTACGTCCGTACATGACATGACAAACAACAATGTCCACACAAAGAAGGATAAACACAACTGGAATATTCTCATTGCTAAAACAAAGTAGATGCGGGAAATAGCGCTCAAATGAAGACATTAAACTGCTCCAGGAAAATACCAACAAAACAGCCAAAAGGCACCAAAATAGGAGCGCAAGACAAGAACTGAAACATTACGCACAGGAAAACAGCAAAAAAACTCCAAATAAGTCAGAGCGTGATGTGACCGGTGGTGACAGTACACCTATTTTAAGACAAGAGCTATATTGAAGCAAGCTTGGTGGTTTAAAGTCATATCCAACAACGACTTTTTACTGAGTTTCGTTTTTTAATTATTTCAGCTGGTGGTGTGCCTCCAGATTTTTTCAACGCAAATAATGTGCCTTGGCTCAAAAAAGGTTGAAAAATACTGGACTAGAGCATGCAGTTGGCAATCACAATTTAATTGTATTAGCCAGTATTTATATAATTGAAAACAAGCCCAACTTATCCCTAAAAGTGGATGTTCCTGCTTCCTGGCTGCTGGCAGTGTGTACATTTGGCACGATGACGGCTGGCGAGTGCAAGGATGTCATCTTTTTTTTTTTTTTTTACCTAAAGGCTGCTTCCTTCAGTCAGCAGGTGTCATAACGAACAAGACAGCCATGCATTTCCCCTCAGCGACTGATTGGGGAAAAGTGGGGCACTGTATGACAAATCAGCGAGAGCAGCCAGAAATGAGCTCAGGTCATCCTGGCTCTGCGCAAAGGTTTCGGAGCAAATATATTTTATTGAATTTTACAGTTAAAATCACATGCTCATGCAGACTCTTCATCCCATCCATTTTCTACCGCTTATTCCCATTTTGGGGTCGCGGGGGGCGCTGGCGCCTATCTCAGCTACAATCGGGCAGAAGGCGGGGTACACCCTGGACAAGTCGCTACCTCATCGCAGGGCCAACACAGATAGACAGACAACACTCACACTCACATTCACACACTAGGGCCAATTTAGTGTTGCCAATCAACCTATCCCCAGGTGCATGTCTTTGGAAGTGGGAGGAAGCCGGAGTACCCGGAGGGAACCCACGCATTCACGGGGAGGACATGCAAACTCCACACAGAAAGATCCCGAGCCTGGATTTGAACCCAGGACTGTAGGACCTTTGTATTGTGAGGCAGACGCACTAACCCCTCTGCCACCGTGAAGCCCTGCAGACTCTTCATACATGCACAAATCCACTCATCTACAGTCACATGCACGCTTGAGGAGAGAGTTGCAGTTAGACTTTAACAACTCAAGGTTTACAGTATAAACATTATTTGAAAAATATATTGTATATATCAGGCCTGGGCAATTATTTTGACTCAGGGGCTAAATTTAGAGAAGAAAATGTGTCTGGTAGCCAGTATATCTATTTTTAGGAACACTAATACAAAACCCCACAATAATGTCGGATTGAATGCTAAAAAAATTTTGACAGATCGCCTTTAAAAACTTAATGGAATTTTACATTTTTCTACGAACGATAAAACACTGAAAACTGACAATATATGAACGTCTCACCCTCTCTCGATCGACATATTTTACAATCAAGTGAAACGTAACAAAAATGCAACAAACAGTGAAATATGAACGCGAAGTGTACAAAATAAACCCACCTAAAATCTGATATTTGTTGAATTTCCCCCAGGGATCAATAGAGTACTTTCTATTTTATTATTCTATTTATACATCACTAAGCTTGATGATAAAAGTTTAATGTTAGTGCGGCCTGCAAGTTTTATATGAATGGCTCTTGACAGCGTTGTGTTATTTGGGTGCAAAATGGCTTTTCCAACACTCTGGGTTGCCTACCCCTGCATTAGTGGAAAAGCGGCAAATGAGTGAAAGCGACAGAAACGTTGCCATGGAGACGATTGTTCTCTTACGTGCCTAGCTGCAGTCAGACCGCGACACCTGTCCCCGATAACCTGGACCAATTCAAACTGTTATTTTTTTTTTAAATTATTGTTTAATTTGCATTGCCCAAGAACAACCTGTAGAAGCATGGAACAGGAGATGAAGGCTGAGGGGCTAGCATGGCAACAACTCGACAAAAGGGCACAAGACCAGAAGGGATGGAAGGCTTTCATAGACGGCCTGTGTTCCTCAAGGAATACAAAGGCCTAAGTAAGGAAGTATGTCTATACCAGGGGTCAGCAACCCAAAATGTTGAAAGAGCCATATTGGACCAAAAATACAAAAACAAATCTGTCTGGAGCCGTAAAAAATTAAAAGACATATTACATTCGGATAGTGTGTCATAAGATATAAATTGAATTAAGAGGACTTAAAGGAAACTAAATGACCTCAAATATAGCTAAAAATTAGTCATAATGATGCAATATGTACATATAGCTAGCCTAAATAGCATGTTAGCATCGATTAGCTTCCAGTCATGCAGGAACCAAATATGTCTGACTAGCACTCCACACAAGTCAAACCCATTAACAAAACTCACCTTTGTGCATTCACGCACAACGTTAAAAGTTTGGTGGACAAAATGAGACAGAAAAAGAAGTGGCATAAAACACGTCCTTGAATGTCGGAGAAAGTTGTACATGTAAACAGACTATAGTGACTTCAAGGACCGCCAAAATTAGTAGGACAAAACGGCGCTTGCCAAATACTCAAATCAGTGAGGTATCTTTAATAGAAACAGCGTGCTTTATAACAATTAGGTATGTTTGTGTCATGTTTGTCCTCTTGCAGAAACCATATTAAAACAAAAAAAATATTTTTTCCCCTCATTTATTTACATTTTTCATAGATTTTTGAAAGAGCTCCAGAAAGCCACTAGGGCGGCGCTGAAGAGCCACATGCGGCTCAAGAGCCACGGGTTGCCGACCCCCGGTCTATACCATCACTGTCTGTTGAGGTCTTATTCTTCAGTTTTGTTACCATCGATACAATTTCATTTACACTCACATCTCCTAGAACAGTGGTTCTCAAATGGGGGTACGCTTACCCCAGGGGATACTTGAAGGTAAGCCAAAGGGTACGTGAGATTTTTTTTTAAATATTCTAAAAAATAGCAGCAATTCAAAAATCCTTTATAAATATATTTATTGAATAATACTTCAACAAAATATGAATGTAAGTTCATAAACTGTGAAGAGAAATGCAACAATGCAATATTCAGTGTTGACAGCTAGATTTTTTGTGGACATGTTCCATAAATATTGATGTTAAAGATTTATTTTTTTGTGAAGAAATGTTTAGAATTAAGTTGATGAATCCAGATGGATCTCTATTACAATCCCCAAAGAGGTCCCTTTAAGTTGATGATTACTTCTATCTGTAGAAATCTTTATTTATAATTGAATCACTTGTTTATTTTTCAAAAAGTTTTTAGTTATTTTTATATCATTTTTTCCCAAATAGTTCAAGAAAGACCACTACAAATGAGCAATATTTTGCACTGTTATACAATTTGATAAATCAGGAACTGATGACATAGTGCTGTATTTTTACTTCATCTCTTTTTCCAACCAAAAATGCTTTGCTCTGATTAGGGGGTACTTGAAATAAAAAAAAGTTCACCAGGGGTACATCACTGAACAAAGGTTGAGAAACACTGTTCGAGAAGCATGGACTGTAGCACTTTTCTTCCCCCTCTCCATCACCTCTGGATATCTTTATGTTCTTCAATACTCTTTGCCAATTTGGGTCCAACGTTGACCAAAAAAGAATGGAATCCATTCACCACTTCATTCATGTTTTTTATCATCTTATTTTCCTCATTGATAAAATGGCTTGGAGGGGGGACGTGCAGGTCACTTCCGCTCGCTAGTTTTCTGGTACAATCTTTGGCACTCCATCTAGTTAACAGCAGTTATCTGTAGGTTAATAGGACATGATGATAAATATTCACTATGACGTCACTTGATTGCCATTCAAGGCTCCCGAGGATCTTGTGAAATGATGCTGGCTGCTGTGAGCTTGGTGTCCTGAAGCATAAAGACTGACCGGAGAGTTCCTGTCTTCACAACAAAAGTGTGGTTCCATCCTGCCTACCCTAACAAAATAAGAGTCTACGAAAGCTAACGCAAACAAGCCAGCAAGCCACGGAGTTTACCGTCAATGTATTTCTTGTAAAGTGTGTAAAAACGAGTGTGGAAGCTGGACATATAAGATGCCAAAACCAACCACTTCAATGTGGTATTGGACAGAAAGGAGGATTTTTTTTTCCCCCTCCACATTGTAAATGCGAAAATGTGGAAGTTGTAAGCACTACTATGAATCTTGTCTGATTCCAATTAATGCAAGTCATCAGATGTAGGTTATACACCAACTTATAGTCTTGTGTTTATGAAGGGAATCTATATGTTAAACATGCTTGTATTTTGTACACCTTTAACATGTGAACAAAAACAGCAAAATAAATACATTATAAATATATTATCTATATAAATATATAAATACATACATATATACACATATATATCTATACATATATACTTTTGTATACATAGACAAACATATATATATATATATATATATATATATATATATATATATATATATGTGTGTGTGTGTATATACACACACACACACACACACACACATATATATATATACACGCATATATACAGTGGGGCAAAAAAGTAGTCAGCCACCCATTGTGTAAGTTCTCCCACTTAAAATGATGACAGAGGTCTGTAATTTTCATCATAGGTACACTTCAACTGTGAGAGACAGAATGTGAAAAAAAATCCAGGAATTCACATTGTAGGAATTTTAAAGAATTTATTTGTAAATTATGGTGGAAAAATAAGTATTTGGTCAACCATTCAAAGCTCTCACTGATGGAAGGAAGTTTTGGCTCAAAATCTCACGATACATGGCCCCATTCATTCTTTCTTTAACACGGTTAAATCGTCCTGTCCCCTTAGCAGAAAAACAGCCCCAAGGCATGATGTTTCCTGAGTCATGTTTGGGCAGAGACATTCACACCAGTAGCCTGCTGGAGGTCATTCTGTACTCAACCTGTTCCTCCTTGCACAAAGCAGCAGATATCGGTCCTGCTGATGGGATGAAGACCGTCTACGGACCTGTCCAGCTCTCCTAGAGTAACTGCCTGTCTCCTGGAATCTCTTCCATGCTCTGGAGATTGTACTGGGAGAAACATCAAATCTTCTTGCAACAGCACGCATGGATGTGCCATCCTGGTAGGGTTGGACAATCTGCGCAACTTCAGGAGGGTTAAGAAATCGCCTCATGCTCCCAGTCGTGATACTGACTCAAGCTAAAGCCAACACTTGTGGAAAAACATTTAAAAAGGATCAAGATGGAGGAACTTAATTTTGCCCCTCTAGTGCACCTGTTGTTGATTCTATCAACACCAATGCAGCTGAAACTGATTAACAACCCCCTCTGTAGGTACCTGACGAATAGCTTATCAGAAAAGTGCAATTGAATTCATGCCATACCCTGATAAAAAAAACTGTTCCTTTAATTTTTTGGAGCAGTGAATATACATACACACACAAACTCCCAACTCATATGGAAACGGGGTTTGTATATATATGTATATATATATATATATACATACACACACACACAAGTATGTATATATATATATATATATACATACAGACGTGTATATATATTTACACACGTGTGTATATATAAATATACACATAATGTATATACATATATATATATATATATATACGCATATACATACTCACACATAAATTTATATATATATACATACATACACACACACACATATACAAAGATATATATATATATATATATATATAAAAATACATTAGGACTGCTAATCTTTGGGCGTTCCACGATTCGATTCAATATCGATTCTTGGGGTCGCGATTCGATAATATATCCATTTTTTCGATTCGACAACGATATTTTTCCGATTCAAAACGATTCTGTATTCATTCAATACATAGGATTTCAGCAGGATCTACAGAAGTCTGCTGACATGCTGGCAGAATAGTAGATTTTTTTTAAAAAGCTTTTATAATTATAAAGGACAATGTTTTATCAACTGATTGCAATAATGTAAATCTGTTTTAACTATTAAACGAAACAAAAATATGACTTATTTTATCTTTGTGAAAACATTGGACAGTGTGTTGTCAAGCTTATAAGATGCGATGCAAGTGTAAGCCACTGTGACACTATATATATATTTTTTTAAATAAATGTCTAATGATAATGTAAATGAGGGATTTTTAATCACTGCTATGCTAAAATTATAACTAATATTGATACTGTTGTTGATAAAATTCATTTTTGTTTCCCTACTTTTGATTTGTTCTGTGTCGTGTTTGTGTCTCCTTTCAACTGCTCTGTTTATTGCAGTTCTGAGTGTTGCCGGGTCAGGTTTGGTTTTGGAATTGTATTGCTGTGTAGTGGTTTGTTGGATTGATTAAAAAAATTAAAAAAATAAATATAAAAAATAAAAAATCAATTAAAAAAAAATGAGAATCGATTCTGAATCGCACAACATATTCGAATCGATTTTTTCCCACACCCCTTATATGTATATATATATATATATATATATATATATACATATATATATATATATACATATACATAAATATATATATATATATATATATACATATACATAAATATATATATATACATATATATATATATATATACATATACATAAATATATATATATACATATATATATACATATACATAAATATATATATATACATATATATATATACATATACATATATATATACATATACATAAATATATACATATATATACATACATATATACATACGTATACATACATATATACATACGTATACATACATATATACATACGTATACATACATATATACATACATACATATACGTATATACATACGTATACATACATACATACATATACATACATATATATACATATACAAACATATATATACATACACATATACATATATATACATACATATATATACACATATACATACATGTATATATACATATATATACATATTTATATGAGATAGGCACCAGCGACCCCCGCGACCCCAAAAGGCAATAAGCGGTAGAAAATGGATGGATGGAATACATGGAATACCAGGAATACATGGTATACATCTCTGGGCGTGTTGTTGACTACCACTAAAATGTACTTTTGCAACAATTGTTTTTTTTTTTACATTTTGCAACATTAAAAACGCTTAACTGTGGTGTTAGCAAAAGTTTATTTTTGTGGGCAAAGCCTTTTATTCCTTAAGGTCCCTCATCTGGAATCCCACATTTCCACAAAGTCTCACTCTGATTAGCTTTGGACTCATTCTTAAAAACAAAAACAAAATCAATTGCATCGCACACACACAAAAACAGTAGTCAGGTAAGCAGCTTGCGCACTGGAGATTGACCGTTATGTTTTTGTTTTCATCCGGTCTCCCCTTGTGGGGGTCACCCACATCTGCGGTCCTCTCCAAGGTTTGACATCCCACTGGGGTGTGAGTTTTTCCTTGCCCTTCTGTGGAATCTGAACCAAGGATGTCGTTGTGGCTCGTGCAGCCCTTTGAGACACTTGTGATTTAGGGCTATATAAATAAACATTGATTGATTGTTTTTTTCAGGGACGACAGCAATTATTAGTAGTCAAGCAAGCTGATATAAATTTATTTAAACATGACTAGCATACATTAGTAAACAGCTAGACGAGGCTTTAAATTATTTTTGTTAACACAATTGTTTAGTAAACGTGGGACCAGCTGCGACATGTTTTGGGCGGCGCTAATGTGATTAATTTAGCAGCAGAAACATCAGGGGATTCCACAAACACCTTTATTACGGGTGTCTAAGAGGAGCATCGACATTTGCACTTCAAAATAAGGGAAATCTCCTGAAAATTGGTAAAAATATGGCATTTCTCTACATCACAACACCTCGCCATTTACTCAATTTTATAACAGTTTATGGACTTAAAGGCCTACTGAAATTCGATGTTCTTATTTAAAGGGGGATAGCAGGTCCATTCTGTGTGTCATACTTGATCATTTGGTGATATTGCCATATTTTTGCTGAAAGGATTTAGTAGAGAACATCCACGATTAAGTTCGCAATTGGAGAAAAGCCCTGCCTCTACCGGAAGTCGCAGACGATGACGTCACATGTTGATGGCTCCTCACATATTCACATTGATTTTAATGGGAGCCTCCAACAAAAATAGCTATTCAGACCGAGAAAACGACAATCTCCCTATCAATTTGAGCGAGGATGAAAGATTCGTGTTTGAGGATATTGATAGCGACGGACTAAAAAAAAAAAAAATGCGATTGCAATCACGTTGCATTCAGACGGATTCATAGGTTTTTAGAGACATTTACTAGGATAATTCTGGGAAATCCCTTATCTTTCTATTGTGTTGCTAGTGTTTTAGTGAGTTTAACAGTACCTGATAGTCGGAAGTGTACGTCCACGGCCGGGTGTTGACGCGCAGTGTCTCGGGGAAGTCGACGGCAGCTGTACGGGAGGCACAAGCTCAGTTGATATCCGGTAAAAGGCGACTTTTTAATCACAATTTTCTCACCGAAACCTGCTGGTTGACATTCGGTCGGGATCCATGTCCGCTGTGATCCATAGTAAAGTTTCACGTCCGTGAATTTTAAACAAGGAATCACCGTGTGTTTGTGTGGCTAAAGGCTAAAGCTTCCAAACTCCGTCTTTCTACTTTGACTTCTCCAATATTAATTGAACAAATTGCAAAAGATTCAGCAACACAGATCTCCAAAATACTGTGTAATTATGCCGTTAAAGCAGACGACTTTTAGCTGTGTACGCAGCGCTCATATTCATAACAGCCCGTGACGTCACGCGTATACGTCATCATTACGCGACATTTTCAAGGAAAAAGTCCCGGGAAATTTAAAATTGTAATTTAGTAAACTAAAAAGGCCGTATTGGCATGTGTTGCAATGTTAATATTTCATCATTGATATATAAACTATCAGACTGCGTGCTGGGTAGTAGTGGGTTTCAGTAGGCCTTTAACACATTGTAAGGTTTCCTCGTGAGTAACTCAAAAATACGGCCAACATTTAAATAAAAACAATTCTGGGCTCCTTCACGTAGCTTATAGTCGGCTGACATTTCATCCTGGATGTTACAGGAAGTATGAGAATGTGTGAGTGGCTGCCTGCTCTTCTTTACTCATTTAAAAATCTCCTATTTGTCACGATATTTACACAAAGTAAATATTTTCTGTCATCTTAGTGTCCATCCACCTCTTTCACGTTACGAGACTGAATCACAGACATGAAACTTGCGACACTCCCTTTTGAGCCCATGCTGCAAGCGCTCTGACGGAGGCTTGATGGTTGCAGTAGTGAAACAATTCGGAACAGAAGGACAAAAACTGGATTTTTGTCCAGTTTTTCTCCCGCAAAAAAGGCAACTCTCAGTGATTACAACTATTTACTTGACTTATTATGTATAGTTTAGGATACTAAATACTGGTATCATATGTGTTTATATTGTATCTGCTGATGTAATAGTTTAGTTGTACAAAAAAAGACCAATACCGATAAAAGGAGGCCGATAGCAACATACGTCAAGATGCCAAATAAATCTGTCGATCTCTAGTGCACACGTGTCAACCCAAAACGGAGCAGTAAACCATTTCCTGTCCCGTCAGTGTGAGAGTGGGCCTCCAACGCCGTCAATCCTCACGTTGTCGCTACCAAGATGGCGGCAGTGTACCGGGGGCAGGACCACGATGGCTGACGCCCTTCAAGTATTTTGGGAAAACCTTTGGTGATGATGCCTCGGCCGGTCTTTGTCTGTTGTGGACCGCACAAGAAAAGGAAGCAAAAGGCCAACTCGCACGCACAAGGTTTGTGGTTAGGACGCGGGCGGTCTGTAAAGAAACAAGACATCGCTAGTCGATCATGTGAAGTTTGTCACACATAGGAAGGCGCTCGTGACTTTGCTGCTTGTCATTTGACCGTGACACACGTGCAGTGTGGCGGGGAAGAGTTCATCATCACTACAAATTAAAACTTTCACACACACACAGACCTGAGAAAATGGCCGCCCTACAGGCGGTCAGACTTTAGCGGTAGGTGGGATGAAGACTGTGGCCGCCGCCGTGTCTGGCGTCCTGAGGCTGGCGCACAGCTGACCTGTCAATCATTTCCATGTTGGGCTCCTGATACCTGCCCGTCACAAAGTCTCCTCCACCCAAAAAGTCCACATTGGACAGCAACTTGGACTGTCCGGGAAGACTTTCTTTGCCCAAACGGTACTTGGCCCCCAGGACGCGGCCCGCCTGAAAGCCCGTCGGGACATCACGCGGCCCGCAGCCGTTGTTGTCGGCGGCCCCCGGGGCTCCCCCCCATGACATCAGCTCATAGTGGCTGTTGGCGTAAGGCGCGCCAGGACAGGTGACAGGGGACGGCGGTCTGGGTCTGTCCGCTCGGGCCAACTTACAGGGATAACTGAAGTTCCGGGTGGGGAAGGCGCTCTCTGTTGGGGGCTCAATGCGGGGGTTCTTGCAGGGGTGGACTCCCTCGGGAGGCAGCTGCATGTGATGTTGGTTCCAGGCTGGCTGCTGGTGGTCCGTGGGAAACGCGAGGACGTTGTTGGCGGCGGCGTGGCTTAGCTGTGATTGGATAGGAGCGCTGGGCGGCAGAGCTGTGCCAATGTCGGGGGGTCCTGCCATGAGGCAACTGGACCCGGAGACCAGACCCACGTGGGGAGCGGACACCCTGGAGCTGGCGTTGATGAGCAGATTTCGACTGATGGGGCTGGGGTTGGCTATCTGACCCTCACAGACGGATGTGGCGCCGGCACCGGCCCGCGCCTGACACAGTTGGTTGATCTGGTGCACGATGCTGCTCAGGTCGCCAGCTCGGTTATGCTGCAGGCTGGCGGCCATCGAGAGAGGGATGGTTGAGGTAGACACGGTCACATTTGGAGGGGCATCCGAGTCCGGGAGCTTGCGGGGCCCATAAGCGCCCGGCGGAGGCTGTTGGAGGCTGCCGGGCACAGGCCCCGAGGTCTGAGGGAGGGACTGCTGGCCAGTAAGTCTCTGGGCGTGCTGCACGCCAGACAGTGGACCTGAGTCGGACATGAGGCAAAGGTCTGGGGGCGCGGTGGGGGGTAACGCGTGAGACATGTGCAGCGTCTGATGCTGTGGCGTCTGCACGTGGGAGAGACGAGGAGGAATCCCAGCCGGGGCTGCGCATGAGCCTTGGTGCTGCTGAAGCACGTTGGGAACGGGCCTCTTGTGAAGCGGCAACGCGTGCACCGGGACCACGTCACGCTGCTGCAAGGTGACAGGGAGAGCCATGCCGTGCGGCGCCTGAGAGCGAAAAGCAGCCTCCTTGAGGGCGGGGCAAGGCTGCGGCGGAGCCTGCAGGTGCACGGCAGGTTGAGGAATGTTCAAAGTGCTTTGAGACGCGTACGGGCCGCCGTGAGGATTCATGGCAGCACCGCGGAGGTTGCGCTTAGCGGGCGGGAGAAAGACGGTCAGCAGGCCCCCGCGCGCTCGGACAAGGGGCGGATGGGGAGACCGGCGCTGGTGGGACCAGGACGTATCGAGCCCGTTGACGGTGCGGCGGATGTGCTTCCTCTGCGGGACTTTGACGCTGTTGGGAAAGATCTGGATCGTCAGAGGACAGTTGGCCACTTTTTTAGCAAAGGCGTCCAACTCTGCGGGTGTCGGACAGCTGGCGGATCTGCTCAAGTGTGTGTTTCCCCCTGCAACACGGGGAAGAAAACAGGCGGTTGGACCCGAGCGAGTAGAGCAACAGGTTGGTGACGGACCGGTCGCTTACATTTCTGAAACCCAGCGTTCATCTGCGTATGGGGGGAGAAACTGGAGGGCTGGATCACGTGATGGCGGCAAGCAGGCCAGCATACCACCGTCACTGACGAAGCATCGGCCGTCGTCTCCGCACCTGAAGCCAAAAACAACAGGCGCTATGTCAACAACCTCTATGGAGGTAGTGCTGGGCTGCTTCTGCTCTGCCTGAGCTCACAGGTGAGGAGGTGACGTTGCAAAGCAGACTAATGGGTTGCTACTCCGACTGACAAGATACTTTATCCGCGGTCAAGAGTTGAACATGCTCACCTTTTGGAAAATAATAAGGAACAAACAAGGCTTTGTCAAAAAGCCAAGTCACGTGGTCCTCAGATTGGCTCAAGTTGACTTTTGACACAAGCTGACACTTACAAATAATTATCATGCCTTTAGAACAGCTTACTAGCACTGCGGACGACTGTAAAATGTTTATTACGTGGTTTGTCTAGTAAGGAAAATATGTATTGTCAGTGTTTTAACGCCTAAAAAAACAAGCAGCAACATTCGCGTCGAGCGTCGCAGTAAACAAGAACGAACCAACTCTTTGTGCTGATAGCAGGCAGGCTGGCGCTAGGCTAACGCTAGCCATTAGCCAACTATTGTTGACTAAACGACGAGGCTGCGCAGGTCAAGGACTTACTCTTCTCGGCTCTAGGAGCGTGGGAGCTTCATCTTGCGGCGATGTGACGCTGACAAGATGACATTTGATCACGACGCGAGCATCCTGGCGAGTTGCTGTCTGGCGACGGCAGCCGCACTCACCGCGCCTGCGCACCCGGAGGCCCCACCTATCGTGATAGGCGTCCGTAAAGAACGCCTGAACAATAACGGAAGGCCCTGTACTGGGGTGGGGCTCAACCCTCGCACATTGTATAAAACAGCGGTCTCAGACACGCAGCCCACGAGATGTTATTTTGCGATCCCCACTTTAATATGAAAGTTTATTGTTAGTGCGGCCCGGAAGTTTTATATGAATGGCGCTTGACAGTGTTGTGTTATTTGGGTCCAAAACGGCTCTTTCAACGTTCTAGTTTGCCTACCCCTGCGTTAGTGGAAAAGCGGGGAATGAGTGAAAGCAACCGAGACGTTGCCATGGAGACGATGGGTTTTCTTAAATGCCTGGCTGCTGTCATACCGCGACACAGTCCCCGATAACCTAGACCAATGGTTCTCAACCTGGGTTCGATCGAACCTTAGGGGTTCGGTGAGTCGGCCTCAGGGATTCGGCGGAGATCAAAACATACCCAACTCATTGTGTAAATACAAACTTCTCCCTATCGACGTATTACGGTTCCAGCAACAGTTGACTGATTTGCAGGTGTGTAATTTGTTGTGAGTTTAGGCACTGTGTTGGTTTTCTTGTCTGAACAAGGTGGTGATCATGCACGGTTCATTTTGTGCACCAGTAAAAAAAAAACATGGTAACACTTTAGTACGGGGAACATATTCAGCATTAATTATTTGCTTATTAACATGCAAATACATGCAAATTAGTAACATTCGATGTTAATTAGTCATTATTAAGTACTTATTAATGCCTTATTATAACCCTAACCCTCTAACCCTGACCCTAACCCTAGCCAAATAACTAAAAATTGAGTCTTTGTAACTTAGAAGATGTTCCCCTAGTGTCCAAATAACTCTAAATTAAGTCTTTGTTACTTAGAATATGTTCCCCGAGTGTCCAAATAACTCAAAATTAAGTCTATGCTACTTAGAATGTTCCCCAAGTGTCCAAATAACTCTAAATTAAATCTTTATTACTTAGAATATGTTCCCCTAGTGTCCAAATAACTCTAAATTAAGTCCGTTACTTAGAATATGTTCCCCGAGTGTCCAAATAACTCTAAATTAAGTCTTTATTACTTAGAATATGTTCCCATAGTGTCAAAATAACTCTAAATTAAGTCTATGTTACTTAGAATATGTTCCCCGAGTGTCCAAATAACTCTAAATTAAGTCTGTTACTTAGAATATGTTCCCCTGGTGTCCAAAAAAACTCTAAATTAAGTCTTTGTTGCTTAGAATATGTTCCCCCGAGTGTCCAAATAACTCTAAACTAAGTCTTTATTACTTAGAATATGTTCACCTAGTGTCAAAATAACTCTAAATTAAGTCTATGTTACTTAGAATATGTTCCCCGAGTGTCCAAATAACTGTAAATTCAGTCTATGTTACTTAGAATGTGTTCCCCGAGTGTCCAAATAACTGTAAATTAAGTCTTTATTACTTAGAATATGTTCCCCGAGTGTCCAAATAACTGTAAATTCAGTCTATGTTACTTAGAATGTGTTCCCCAAGTTTCCAAATAACTGTAAATTAAGTCTTTATTACTTAGAATATGTTCCCCGAGTGTCCTAATAACTCTTAACTAGGTCTTTATTACTTAGAATACGTTCCTCTAGTGTCAAAATAACTCAAAATTAAGTCTATGTTGCTTAGAATATGTTTCCCGAGTGTCCAAATAACTCTAAATTAAGTCTATTTAACTTAGAATATGTTCCCCGAGTGTCCAAATAACTGTAAATTAAGTCTTTATTACTTAGAATATGTTCCCAGAGTGTCCAAATAACTCTAAATGAAGTCTATGTTACTAAGAATGTGTTCCACGAGTGTCCAAATGACTCTAAACTAAGTCTTTATTACTTAGAATATGTTCCTCTAGTGTCAAAATAACTCTAAATTAAGTCTGTTGCTTAGAATATGTTTCCCGAGTGTCCAAATAACTCTAAATTAAGTCTATTTAACTTAGAATATGTTCCCCGAGTGTCCAAATAACTGTAAATTAAGTCTTTATTACTTAGAATATGTTCCTCGAGTGTCCAAATAACTCTAAATTAAGTCTTTATTACTTAGAATATGTTCTCCGAGTGTCCAAATAACTGTAAATTAAGTCTTTATTACTTAGAATATGTTCCCCTAGTGTCCAAATAACTCTAAATTAAGTCTATGTTACTTAGAATATGTTCCCAGAGTGTCCAAATAACTCTAGATTAAGTCTTTATTACTTAGAATATGTTCCCCTAGTGTCCAAATAACTCTAAATTAAGTCTATGTTACTTAGAATATGTTCCCCTAGTGTCCAAATAACTCTAAATTAAGTCTATGTTACTTAGAATATGTTCCCAGTGTCTAAATAACTCTAAATTAAGTCTTCACTTAAAATATGTTCCCATAGTGTCAAAATAACTCTAAATTAAGTCTATGTTACTTAGAATATGTTCCTCGAGTGTCCAAATAACTGTAAATTAAGTCTTTGTTACTTAGAAGATGTTCCCTGAGTGTCCAAATAACTCTAAATTAAGTCTATGTTACTTAGAATATGTTCCCCCGAGTGTCCAAATAACTCTAAATTACCCGAAAATAATACGTTACAGTAATCGAGACGAGACGTAACAAACTCAAATATGTTCCCGTAGTGTCCAAATAACTCTAAATTCTTTATTACTTAGAATATGTTCCCCGAGTGCCCAAATAACTCTAAATTAAGTTTATGTTACTTAGAATATGTTCCCCATAATAAAGTGTTACCAAAAACATATAACGTTGTCTTGAATTTGAAAAAAAAAACACATTTTATTTTTCACTAAAGGGTTCGGTGAATGCGCTTATGAAACTGGTGGGGTTTGGTATCTCCAACAAGGTTAAGAACCACTGACCTATACCAATTCAAACCGTTATTATTTTTATTATTGTTTAATTTGCATTGCCTCAGACGATGAACACTACATATATTTCTATATGACGCCAGATAATACTCCGGGAGCCGTCACTTTTTTGCGCTTGTTATCCCGGTACTTTCCCGGCTATTATCCGCCGACCGCCGTGTTGCTGCAGGGAGGAAAAGCGGAACGACACACATTGCGGAAATAACATTATCCTCCGTGCGTCGGATAAATACAAATATATTCCACAACTCCAAACATGTCTTTTTTAAAGCCTGCAGTGAAGAGAAAGGTTAGTAATGAGCAAAGACAATTCCAGGAAATGTGTGAGATGCAATATTTCTTTGTTGAGCACAGGAGCACCCCGACGTGTCTTATTTGCACAGAGAAAGTTGCGGTGCACAAAGTATACAATTTGAAACGTCATTATACAACTGCACATGCTGAGGAGTTTGCAACATTTTTTTAGGAAATATTTTCTTGCGGCCCAGCCTCACCCAGACTCTGCATCCAGCGGCCCCCAGGTGAAGTGAGTTTGAGACCCCTGGTATAAAAGCTACATAAAAAAAAAAAAAGCGAAAGTGGAGAAAATTTTGGAAAACTGTAAAGCTGAAATGCCGCTAATAACACAAAGCGTTATTGTTGAAAGTTATTAGTTATTTTTAGAAATCCATCCATCCATTTTCTGCCGCTTATTCCCTGTGGGGTCGCGGGGGGTGCTGCTGCCTTTAAATAAATAATGATAAATGGGTTGTACTTGTGTAGCGCTTTTCTACCTTCAAGATACTCAATGCGCTTTGACACTACTTCCACATTCACCCATTCACACACACATTCACACACTGATGGAGGGAGCTGCCATGCAAGGCGCTAACCAGCACCCGTCAGGAGCAAGGGTGAAATGTCTTGCTCAGGACACAACGAGGTTGGTACTAGGTGGGGATTGAACCATGGACCCTCGGGTTGCGCACGGCCACTCTTCCACTGCGCCACGCCGTCCCTATCTCAGCTAGAATCGGGGGGAAGGTATTTACGTAATTGTATACATTAGGAGAATCATTTCTTAGACACATGGGGTTTTGTTGGGGTTTATTTTGCTCTATTGATTTACCGTATTTCCTTGAATTGCCACCTAATTCATTTAAAACCTCTTCTCACTCCTGCGCTTACCAAATGCATGCGGTAAAAGTAAGCATGCATTATTTTCCAATTATTTTAAAACCTTTTCTCACTCCGGCACTTACCAAAGGGATGCAGTAAAAATTTGAGTGTGATGTAAGCTTGGACATTGAATCCTACTAAATAGCTCTTAATCTTCTTCCCTTTGTGCGATTTCAAATTACCGGTATTGAAATCAGCCTCCTCAATTTTGAAAATGATGACAGGGGAAGTGTCCCTCGTGACGTCACGAGTTTGACCAGGCGGTAATACTAAGCATGCGCTAATTATTTTGCGTAGCGAGTTTGACCCGGCAGTAATTCAAGGCAGGCGCATACTATATGCCCTGCGGCAATTCAAGGAAATACGGTATATTTCTCAATTGTATGCATTCACTTTGCTCGGTACCCAGGTTTTGCTTAGTTTTTGCCCTGCCTGACAGAACCCTGGTCTGGAATTTATTCCGTGCACACTCCCTTTAATCAATCTTTATTTTTCTCAATTGATAGCATTCATTTTGCTCGGTCCACAGTTTTGGCTTTGTTTTTGCCCTGCATGACAGAACCCTGGTCTGGAATTTATTCCGTGCACTCTCCCTTTAATTAATCAATCAAAGTGTATTTATATAGCCCTAAATCCCGAGTGTCTCAAAGGGCTGCACAAGCCACGGCGGCTCAGATTCTATATCCGGGCAAGAAAAAAAACAACCCAAAGGGATATAATGAGAATCCATGGAGGGGACCGCGGCTGTGGGGACCCCCTCCCCTCCTGGGCAACTGGTGCAATGGACGTAGAGTGGGTCTAGTTAATAGTTTGAGAGTCCAGTCCGTAGTAGGGCCAGCAGGGGATCATTTTGAGTGGAGACAAGTCAGTAGCGCAGAGACGTCATCAACTGATGCACAGATGAGTGGTCCACCCCAGGTCCCGACTTTGAACAGCTAGCGCACCATCTGTGGTCACCTAATCTGTGCCCCCGTCTCCATGCAGGAGAGGGAGGCAGAGCAGAAAAGAGACGGCAGATCAACTGGTCTAAAGGGGGGGTCTACTTTAAGGCTAAAGTATAGGCTTTCGATTGCTACAAAACAAGCTCATTGTAGTTGTGAACCCTCTCAATGATTTAAAAAAAAATCAGCACAATTTTAATATTTTTGTTGAGAAGGTTAAAGTGTTTCATATATTGTGCAGATCAATTTGAATTTATTATTGGTTATTGAGTTTATTATAATTCCAAAAAGTTTTGTTTTTTTTACGCACATTAATGCACTTTTTCTGTTTTCTGTTACATACTAAAAAAACTATGCTGATAAAGTTGTTTGTTGTAAGTAGATCCATATTTGTTTCTTAAATGTTAATGAGGATGCAATGTTATGCTGAGGTGTACCTACAACAATTTTACAGACAAATTATACTATTTATAGACGCGGCGGAGAGTGAGGGGACGCACAAAATGTTTTCTTCTTCCTAGGGGGGCTTTAGCAGGAAATAATTGCAAAGCATTAAAGGCAGAAGGGGTATATTTTGTTCACAAGTAAGTTTGTTGAAACAACCGTTTTGTTTGTCTTGTCTTGTTTTATTCAGATTATAATCATGATCAGCAATTTAATGGCAAAATCCTATAATTAGTAAAAAATATTAGTATTGGCAATAGTGTATCTACTTGGAATTGTACTGCTATCAAGATGTGTGGTATTTCCCACCCTACTGCAAAGCTAAAAAGCATCAGATGATGTCAGATAAATAATGACAGTCCTGGGAACGTTTGAGGTAGACCGTGTTACGTCGGCAGGGAAACTGATGACATCCACATCCTGTTGTAGTCTCCTGGCTTCCTGCGGGCAACAATCGCACCACAAGCGATGTGCCACCATTTTCCGATCGAGATCTTCACACACACTACGAGGAGCTCAGTTGGGACACATTTTAAGTTCCAAGTTTGCAAAGAACAAATTTCAGTGAGTCCGTACAAATAAATATAGTAAAAGGATATTAACAGTCCTCAGTAGTTTGTGAAATAAACATACATCACGTGTTGATGTTCCCAAACAGCAACAACACGGAATAAAACAGGCTCAAATAGATTTTTGTACAGCTGACTTGATAAAAGAGATGATTGTTGTTGCGGAGCGTTACGAAACATGGAGTCACATGCAAAGACAGCATCAGAACACAAACATGGAGTACAAAGTGATCAAGCTTAGAGCACCTGTGTCAAGCCCCAAATGAACCAAGGACCGCGTGGGAATGCTGACCACCCTCCTCCCTCCCAAGATCACAGACAAGAGAGCATGCAGACGTCCTGCTCCTGGATACAGTAAGGCACCAAAGTTCTTCAAGTGGACCACTTCTCAGGCCGAGGCCTTCATCATCTTCTGTAGCAGCGGGATCTGAAAATACCACACAGACCAGCGTGAGCCCCCTTGGTGCTTCCTTCCCGCAACGCTGCACACTTCCTACCTTTGTCAAGTCCACGCCAGTCAGAGCGTTGACAGACACGGGAAGTTCAGCCAGAAGGCGATTCACCTCGCCCGTTATGTGTCCGCCGTCCCCGCTGAGGATCACAATCTCGTTGGTCTTGGCCAAGGGTGCCGCCACCTTGGATGCAATCTGCAGTGACACAACCAGGCCAGTTGTTACACTTCCTGCCTTCATCGTAACACCCATGACCAACTTCCTGTCTTCATTGTAATACCTGTTACTCACTTCCTGTCTTCATCATAACACCCGTGACCAACTTCCTATCTTCATTGTAACACCTGTTACTCAATTCCTGTCTTCATCATAACACCCGTGACCAACTTCCTGTCTTCATTGTAACACCTGTTACTCACTTACTGTCTTCATCGTAGCACCTTTGACCAACTTCCTGTCATCATCTTAACACCTTTGACCAACTTACTGTCTTCATGATAACACCTGTTACCCACTTTGGTCTTCATCGTAACACCTGTGACCAACTTCCTGTCTTTATTGCAACACCTGTTACCCACTTCCTGTCTTCATCACAACACCTTTAAACAACTTCCTGTCTTCATAACACTTGTTACCCACTTCTGTCTTCATTGAAACACCCTTGACCTACTTCCTGTCTTCATCGTAACACCATTGACCTACTTCCTGTCTTCATCGTAACACCCATGACCAACTTCCTGTCTTCATCATAACACCTGTTATCCACTTCTGTTTTCATCATAACACCTGTTACCCACTTCTGTCTTCATCGTAATACACATGATCTACTTCCTGTCTTCATCGTAACACCCATGATCTACTTCCTGTCTTCATCCTTAACACCCATGACCTACTTCCTCTCTTCATCCTTACTTCCTGTCTTCATTGTAACACCTGTTACTCACTTACTGTCTTCATTGTAACACATTTGACCAACTTCCTGTCTTCATCTTAACACCTTTGACCAACTTCCTGTCTTCATCTTTAACACCTTTGACCAACTCACTGTCTTCATCATAACACCTGTTACCCACTTTGGTCTTCATCGTAACACCCGTGACCAACTTCCTGTCTTTATTGCAACACCTGTTACCCACTTCTTGTCTTCATCAGAACACCTCTAAACAACTTCCTGTCTTCATAACACTTGTTACCAACTTCTGTCTTCATCGTAACAGCCTTGACCTACTTCCTGTCTTCATCGTAACACCCTTGACCTACTTCCTGTCTTCATCGTAACACCCTTGACCTACTTCCTGTCTTCATTGTAACACCCATGACCAACTTCCTGTCTTCATCATAACACCTGTTATCCACTTCTGCTTTCATCATAACACCTGTTATCCACTTCTGTTTTCATCATAACACCTGTTACCCACTTCTGTCTTCATTGTAATACTCATGATCTACTTCCTGTCTTCATCGTAACACCCATGATTTACTTCCGGTCTTCATCGTCACACCCATGATCTACTTCCTGTCTTCATCGTAACACCCATGATTCTACTTCCTGTCTTCATCCTTAACACCCATGACCTACTTCCTGTCTTCATCCTTAACACCCATGATCTACTTCCTGTATTCATCGTAACACCCATGACCTACTTCCTGTCTTCATCCTTAACACCCATGATCTACTTCCTGTCTTCATCCTTAACACCCATGATTTACTTCCTGTCTTCATCGTAACACCCATGACCTACTTCCTGTCTTCATCCTTAACACCCATGCTCTACTTCCTGTCTTCATCCTTAACACCCATGATCTACTTCCTGTCTTCATCCTTAACACCCATGACCCACTTCCTGTCTTCATCCTTAACACCCATGATCTACTTCCTGTCTTCATCCTTAACACCCATGACCTACTTCCTCTCTTCATCCTTAACATCAATGACCTACTTCCGGTTTTCATCATAGCACCCATGACCAACTTTCTGTCTTCATCGTAACAGACATGACCAATTTCCTGTCTTCATCATAACACCTGTTTCCCACTTCTTGACTTTGTTGTACCACTTGTTAACTACTTCCTGTCTTCATCGTAACACCTGTGAACCACTTCCTGTCTTCGTCTTAACACCTGTGACCTACTTCCTGTCCTCATAATAACACCCATGACCAACTTCATGTCTTCATCGTAACACCTGTCACAAACTTCTTGTCTTCATTGTACCACTTCTGTTTTCATCGTAACACCCGTGGCCCATTTCCTATCTTCATCGTAACACCCATGACCTACTTCCTGTCTTCATCATAACACCAGTGACCTACTTCCTGTCTTCATCGTAACACATGTGACAAACTTGTTTTCTTCATTGTGCCACTTCTGTCTTCATCGTAACACCCCTGACCCATTTCCTATCTTCATCGTAATACCCATGACCTACTTCCTGTCTTCATCATAACACCAGTGACCTACTTCCTGTCTTCATCGTAACACCCATGACCTACTTCCTGTCTTCATCCTTAACACCCATGCTCTACTTCCTGTCTTCATCCTTAACACCCATGATCTACTTCCTGTCTTCATCCTTAACACCCATGACCCACTTCCTGTCTTCATCCTTAACACCCATGATCTACTTCCTGTCTTCATCCTTAACACCCATGACCTACTTCCTCTCTTCATCCTTAACATCAATGACCTACTTCCGGTTTTCATCATAGCACCCATGACCAACTTTCTGTCTTCATCGTAACAGACATGACCAATTTCCTGTCTTCATCATAACACCTGTTTCCCACTTCTTGACTTTGTTGTACCACTTGTTAACTACTTCCTGTCTTCATCGTAACACCTGTGAACCACTTCCTGTCTTCGTCTTAACACCTGTGACCTACTTCCTGTCCTCATAATAACACCCATGACCAACTTCATGTCTTCATCGTAACACCTGTCACAAACTTCTTGTCTTCATTGTACCACTTCTGTTTTCATCGTAACACCCGTGGCCCATTTCCTATCTTCATCGTAACACCCATGACCTACTTCCTGTCTTCATCATAACACCAGTGACCTACTTCCTGTCTTCATCGTAACACATGTGACAAACTTGTTTTCTTCATTGTGCCACTTCTGTCTTCATCGTAACACCCCTGACCCATTTCCTATCTTCATCGTAATACCCATGACCTACTTCCTGTCTTCATCATAACACCCGTTACCTACTTCCTGTTTTCATCGTAACACCCGTGGCCCACTTCCTTTCTTCATTGTAATACCTGGGACTCACTTCCTATCCTTATCATAACACCTGAGACCAACTTCCTGTCTTCATCATAATATCCGTGATCAACTTCCTATATTGATTGTTACATCTGTGACCCACTTCCTGTCTTCATAATAACACCCGTGACCAACTTCGTCTCTTCATCGTAACACCAGTTATGCACTTCCTGTGTACATCATAACACCTGTGACCCACTTCCTGTCTTTATCTTAACACCTGTGACCCACTTCATGTCTTCATTATACGATCTGTGACGCACATCCTGTCTTTATCGTAACACCGGTGACCAACCTCCTGTCTTCATCGTAACACCTGTGACCAACTTCCTGTCTACATAATAATATTTGCGACCCACTTCCTGTCTTCATCCTGCGCCCCCCCATCAAGGTTGTGTTTCCATTAACGCAGTAAACGACACTCTGCGCACTCATGATTGTGATGTTTTGGGGGCGTGGTCAGAGAATGGGGCGTCACCTTAGGCAGGGCTTCGAGGACCAGCGCAGTCTTGGCGGCCTCGCCGTACTGTTGGTAGGCCTCAGCTTTGAGTCTCATCTTCTCGGCCTCGGCCTTGCCCACAGCTTCGATGGAGGACGCCTCGGCCTCGCCAATCTTCCTGATCTTTTCCGCCTCGGCCTGGGCAATGAGCACCCTCTTCTTCCTGACAAAAAGGCCAAAGTGTTAAAAGGAGGCGGGGAAAAGCGGCGTCTTCTTCGCTCACTTGTGTCCTTCGGCCAGCTGCTGCATCTTGAAGGCCTCGGCCTCGGCGGGCCGCTTGATGGTGGCAATGAGCTCCCTGTCAGTGCGCTGGATCTCCTTCTCCTCGATGGCGATCTGCTTCTTCCTCTGCACAACCTCAATCTGGATCTGCTCATGGCGGATCTTCTGCTGCTCCTTGGCCGCCTGCAGCTCGTAGGCCAGCTGCGCCTCGGCTTTCTGGAAACACACGCTCACACTTCTTCTTTTGCTCTAAAGAAATCTGAGGATACACGTAGCGGCTACCTTGGTGTTCACTTCCTGGTTGAAGGACGCCTTCTGCAGTTCCAGTTCTCGCTTAGAGTCGGCCATTTTGGTGTCGGCCTGGAATTTGACGTCCAACATCTCCTTCTTGCATTCGGCTTCCTAAGAGGCAAAACACGGCGTTGAAACGCCTGATTGGCACCGACCATAAACCATCCCTTTGTGCACGCCACAGCCTCATTACCCGTATACCGGCATCCCGCTCCGCCTCCGCTACGCCGATGTCCGCGTCTCTCTGGACGGCGGCAGTCTGAGTCTTTCCCAGAGAGCTCAGGTAGTCCAGTTTGTCGTAAACGTCCTGCAAGTCCAACGCGGTGAGCGTCTCCTAGCTCACAATGATGCACGCTTTCCTACCTTGATGGTGAAGCTGAGGATCTCGATGCCCATCCGACCCACGTCGGGCGCCGCCACCTCACGCACCAGTTTAGCAAACTGGTCTCGGTCCTGGTAGATCTGCTCCACCGTCAGCGTCCCTGCAGGACCGGAGTGCATACGTTAATGACATGACTTGAAATGCTTATTAATAATAATGACCGGCGTCAGGACCTAGAATGGAGCGCAGGTGTCCTTCTAAGGTCTGCAAGATCACAGCTTTGATCTCCATCACCGACTTGCCGAGGAACTGCTCGCACGCCAGCGCCAGCAAGTCCTGCTCAGTCATCACCTTCACCTGGTGCACGCCCATGGACAGGAAACACAAGCGGATTGTGTCATGTGACATTTTCGTTTCTTCAAAAGGCATCTTAACTAGAGATGTCTGATAATATCGGACTGCCGATATTATCAGCCGATAAATGCTTTATAATGTAATATCCGAAATTATCGGTATCGGTTTCAAAAAGTAAAATTTAGGACTTTTTGAAACGGCGCTGTACGGAGTGCTACACGGACGTAGGGAAGTACAAAGCGCCAATCCTTAAAGGCACTGCCTTTGCGTGTCGGCCCAAACACATAATACCTACGGCTTTTCACACACAAAAGTGAATGCAACGCATACTTGGTCAACAGCCATACAGGTCACACTGAGGGGGGCCGTATCAACAACTTTAACACTGTTACAAATATGTGCCACAGTGTGAACCCACACCAAACAAGAATGACAAACACATTTCGGGAGAACATCCCCACGGTAACACAACACAAACACAACAGAACAAATACAGAGAACACCTTGTAGCACTAACTTTTCCGGGACGCTACAATATTACCACCCATGCCAACCTTGAGACCTTCGAATTCGGGAGATGGGGGTGTCTTGGGGTCGTGGTTGGGGCGGGCGTGGTTGAGTTGCAGGCAGCATAACCCTTCCCCTTTGAGCTGTCCTGGATGAAATGAAATTATTTTTTCCAATCATTTTGGAACTCGCAAGCATATTTCTTGTTCTTACTCGTCGTCGCCATGTCTCTTCTTCGTTCTTCTGCTTTGTCTCCTTCTTGTTATGTATGCATTTGTACACTGAGCTCCAAAAGCCGTAGATGTTATTGTAGCGTCCCGGAAGAATTAGTGCTGCAAGGGGTTCTGAATATTTGTTCTGTTGTGTTTATGTTGTGTTATGGAGCGGATTTTCTCCCGAAAGGTGTTTGTCATTCTTGTTTGGTGTGGGTTGACAGTGTGGCGCATATTTGTAACAGTGTTAAAGTTGTTTATACGGCCACCGTCAGTGTGACATGTATGGCTGTTGACCAAGTATGCGTTGCATTCACTTGTGCATGTGTATGTGTGTGTGTGCTTGAAATTAACGTTATCATTAAACCAGTTAAAAGATCATACATGTCAGCATTTCTTGACAACTTCGAATAAAGACCATTGTTAAACCCATCAAACGCTACATTATTATGTGACTGAGCCGGCACGCTGTATATTTAGCGGAAAAGCGGACCCCTAGACAGCATGCAGCTGGTAAGGGGTGAAGGTTCCAGGTGAGAGAGTACGGTAAAGGCAGTGCCTTTAAGGCACTCCCCCAATATTGTTGTCCGGGTGGAAATCGGGAAAAATTCGTGAGAATGGTTGCCCCGGGAGATTATCAGAAGGGGCACTAAAATTCGGGAGTCTCCCGGAAAAATCGGGAGGGTTGGCAAGTATGTTACCACCACCAGGTGTGAATGAATGTGTTCTCACTTCTCTGTGAAGCACTTTGAGTGTCTAGAGAAGCGCTATATAAATCAATCAATTAATGTTTACTTATATAGCCCTAAATCACGAGTGTCTCAAAGGGCTGCACAAGCCACAACGACATCCTTGGCTTAGATTCCACAATCTAATCCATTATAATTATTATTAGTATTTTACACATGCTAATGTTAGCATTGTGACCTTTTTAACAAATTTTGTAATTGTTTACCCCAGAGTCATTTAACTTGGTATTTGACATATGCCAGAATGCTAACATTACCATGCAAAATTTTTTGGCAAATTTTGTAACAGTGTATACATCAGAGTCATATAACTTGGTACTTGACATATGGTTACTGTTAAAATGCTAATGTTGGCATAACAACATTAGCATGCATTTTTTTTTTTACCAATTCTGCCGCTGGTAAAACCTGGCTAAATTTAGTCAGCCAATTTTTGTCAGTTATATAACTTAGTACGTGACACATGCTAATGTTAACATGCTAAATTGTTTAGCAAAGTTGTGATTGTTTACCCCAGAGTCATATAACTGAATACTTGACGGCGTGGCGCAGTGGGGAGAGTGGCCGTGCGCAACCCGAGCGTCCCTGGTTCAATTCCCACCTAGTACCAACCTCGTCACGTCCGTTGTGTCCTGAGCAAGACACTTCACCCTTGCTCCTGATGGGTGCTGGTTGGCGCCTTGCATGGCAGCTCCCTCCATCAGTGTGTGAATGTGTGTGTGAATGGGTAAATGTGGAAGTAGTGTCAAAGCGCTTTGAGTACCTTGAAGGTAGAAAAGCGCTATACAAGTACAACCCATTTATCAACCCATTTATATGCCAGTGCCATATGTATGCTAACATTAACATGCTAACTGTGATGGAAACATCAGAATCAGAAATACTTTATTAATCCCCGAGGGGAAATTACAATTTTCAGCACAATCACAGTTAGCATGTTAATGTTAGCATGCTGGCATATGTCAAGTACTCAGTTATATGACTTTGGGGTGAAAAATTACAACATTTGCTAAACAATTTAGCATGTTAACGTTAGCATGTATCACATACTAAGTTATCCATCCATTTTCCATCCATTTTCTACCGCTTATTCCCTTTCGGGGTCGCGGGGGGCGCTGGCGCCTATCTCAGCTACAATCGGGCGGAAGGCAGGGTACACCATACTAAGTTATATAACTGTCAAAAATGTGCTAAATAAAGTTAGCCAGGTTTCCAGTGGCAGAATTGGTTTAAAAAAAAGTGCATGCTAATGTTATTAAGCTAACATTAGCATGCTGACAGTTAGCATATGTCAAGTACCAAGTTATATGACTCTGATGTATAAACTGCTACAAAATTTGCCAAAAAAAAGTTAGCATCCTAATGTTAGCATTCTGGCATATGTCAAGTACCTAGGTTCATTTGACTCTGGGGTAAACAATTACAAAATTTGCTAAAAAAGTCACATTTGGCAACAGTTTAACCCAGAGTTATTTAACTTTGTATTTGACATAAGCTAACTGTTAGAATGCTACCGTTAGCATGATAACATTGGCATGCTAACTTTTTTCAGACAATTTTGCCACCATACACCTCAGTCTTACAACTTGGTAGTTGACCTACGCTAACTTTTTTGGTGTAATGTGACAAAATTAGGGGAAATAAGTTTGCATGCTAGCATGATGATGTGCACGGCTGCAAAATTAGCTAAAAAAAAAAGTTTTGTATGTGTGTGTGTAAACAGAAAAAAGGCAACGCCATCTTGCATATATCCTGTATAAACTCCCTACAATGCCTTTAATGGAAATGTGGCCTCCAACCAAGATTGCAACCATTCAGGCATGTTGTCCCCACCCAAGTTGGTCCCCTTAATGAGCTGCCCTGCCAATGTCTGAAAGACCTCCATTAGCTGTGGAATGACTTTAAAGCCTCCTACTAAGTTGCCCGTTTTAAAAGCATTATAATCAGCCAATTGTCATTGGTGAAGAGTTGACCAATCACACAAGCATCACCAATTTTTTCCCCTGGGAGGGGCCTTTATCCTTTGAAAATAAACCCATTTATCTTAAAGGAGAAAAAGGTCGCAGAAAATTTCGATTAGCCTTTTAAAAAAATTGGGCAATTGCGTCCCAAACGAGCTCAGCATTTTGGTTGAAAATGACATATCAGATGTCTTTACCTGAGCCACGCCCGTGACGGTGATGGCCACGCCCTCTGCCGTCTCCACGTCCTCGCACCGAGGCTGCAGGGTCATGATCTCCAGAGTGATCCTGCACAGCACAAAGGCGACCTGTCAAAGTCTCGTTTTGTCACCTGGGAGGACAAACTTAATTAGGGACGTCACCTCTGGGCGTCCGACAGGAGCCACCAAGCCCAGGACCACCCCCCCACCACGTAGGACTTCACATCGGAGCCAGTGCAGCCGCCTGAGGGGGGAAAAAAAAAAAGCTAAACTGTCATAGTTGTGTTTCCCACAGGACTACAATGTATCTGTCTGGTGCCACGCCATCTGCTGTATGGGAGTGGAAGGACAAGCTACACAGACAGTCCCATTATAATGTGTTTGTGAGTCAAATCAAAGGAACGCCATACTTATTCGTGGCAGGCCGCCATGATTAAATGGATGTATGGGAAACATCCCGTGCCCCTTACATGCTTTTTTCCACGCCGCCAACGCTCGAGATCCTCCGCTACAGTAAAACGTGCCTACGGCTTCACCACACCGCAGATTTTTTTAAAAAAATCAAGCATATTCTAATATTTTTTACCTAGATTAAGTGTTGAATTAAGCCTTATTTGTTTTGTTTGGACTGGAGCCTGCAGTGCCTCAGACTGGAAGTCTCTGCAGAGAGTGGTGAGGACAGCGGAAAAGATCATCAGGACTCCTTTTCCTCCTATCCACGAAATCGCAAAAAAGCCGCTGCCTGACCAGGGCTCAGAAAATCTGCCGACTCCTCTCACCCCCAGCAGGGACTGTTTTCAATGATGAACTCTAGAAAGAGGTTCCGCAGCCTCCGTAGCAGAACTTTCAGGTTCTGTAACAGCTTCTTCCCCCAGGGCATAAATCCCTTGAACGCATCATAATAATCCCCTCAATTCACCCCAAAAACGGATTAACTCGCTGGAATATAAAGACAATATAACATACATTTATATAAACATGGATGCATATGCAAAAGTGCAATATATTTATAATAATAATAATAATGGATTAGATTTATATCGCGCTTTTCTATTATTAGATACTCAAAGCGCTCACAGACAAGTGGGAACCCATCATTCATTCACACCTGGTGGTGGTAAGCTACATCTGTAGCCACAGCTGCCCTGGGGTAGACTGACGGAAGCGTGGCTGCCAGTTTGCGCCTACGGCCCCTCCGACCACCACCAATCATTCATTCACCAGTGTGAGCGGCACCGGGGGCAAAGGTGAAGTGTCCTGCCCAAGGACACAACGGCAGCGATTTGGATGTCAATAGGTGGGAAGCGAACCTGCAACCCTCAGGTTTCTGGCACGGCCGCTCTACCCACTACGCCATGCTGCCCCAGTACAGTAATCTATTTATTTATATCTGCACCTTATTGCTCTTTTATCCTGCACTAATACGAGCTAATGCAACAAAATTTTATTCTTATCTGTACGGTAAAGTTCAAATTTGAGGGGATCAATAACAGCCTGCTAGAGCAGTGGTTCTCAAATGTGGGTATGCGTACCCCTGGGGGTACTTGAAGGTATGCCAAGGGGTACGTGAGATTTTTTTTAAATATTCTAAAAATATCAACAATTAAAAAATAATTTATAAATATATTTATTAAATTATACTTCAACAAAATATGAATGTGAGTTCATAAACTGTGAAAAAAAATGCAACAATGCAATATTCAGTTTTGACAGATAGATTTTTGTGGACATGTTCCATAAATGTATTTTTTTGTGAAGAAATGTTTAGAATTAAGTTCATGAATCCAGATGGAACTCTATTACAATCCCCAAAGAGGGCACTTTAAGTTGATGATTACTTCTATGTGTAGAAATCTTTATTTATAATTGAATCACTTGTTTATTTTTCAACAAGTTTTTAGTTATTTTTATATCTTTTTTTCCAAATAGTTCAAGAAAGACCACTACAAATGACCAATATTTAGCACTGTTGTACAATTTAATAAATCAGAAACTGATGACATAGTGCTGTATTTTACTTCTTAATCTATTTTTTTCAACCAAAAATGCTTTGCTCTGATAAGGGGGTGCTTGAATTAAAAATTGTTCGCAGGGGGTACATCACTGAAAAAAGGTTGAGAACCACTGTGCTAGAGAGCCTCAGGACTGCAAAAACTGTTGATATTAAAAAAAAAAAAAAAAAAAGGTTAAAGACACATTTTTATTCAGTCTTTTTACTGATCATGTTAAACTCTTCTTAGTTTTTTTATTCTCTTATTTACTAATGTATTTGTTGCTTTTATTGCTACTTTTATTCTTTCAATGTTATGTCTTTAGTCATTTATCCAATATTATTTCTGTTTTAATTTTACATATATTTTACAAAATGTTTGTAACTATTTTGGAAATGGCGCCAACTAGAGTTACTGGTAAAAGTCCTATATAAAAAAACTTTTATTGATTAAAAAAATGTCCCGTTTCCGGGCTAATCTTGGCATTATCTTCAAGTTGACCGACTTTTTGATACAATTCATCTTCAACCCCTGCCTTTGTCAGTAACACATCCCCAAACTGGGTGAGATGCGCCACTTAATGCTAACAAGACAGGGCGACCCTAAGTGGGGATGAACTCTGTCAATGCACTTCATTTTCCATGTCATATGACTAGTGTTGTCCCGATACCAAAATGTATTTCGGTACTTTTCCATATTTCTACATAAAGGGGACCACACATTATAGGCTTTATTTTAACAAAAAATCTTACGGTACATTAAACATATGTTTCTTACTGCATGTTTGTCCTAAAATAAAATAGTGAACATACTAGACAACTTGTCTTTTAGTAGTAAGTAAACAAACAAAGGTTCCTGTGGAGAGGGGCGTGTTCCACGCGTCCCCTGCGGGCGGGGTGTATGCAGGGGCCGGCCATGAAGCAGCCAACAGGTGAGTGGATACCTCAGCTGGAACGAGTGATCTAATCACCTGTTCCCTTTATTAGCAGCGCTGGAGACCATGAAAGGGAGAGAGGCATGAGGACGCAGGAGAACGCAGGACAGACGCACAGAGACGAACAAGAGACAGCTGAAAAGCTGGACAGACGGACAATTGTGTAAAGTAAAAGATGTACTAAAGACTGTGTCAAACCTGAAAAGCTGGACAGACGGACAATTGTGTAAAGTAAAAGATGTATTAAATACTGTGTCAAACCTGTATCCTGAGCTGTGTGATACTGTGGTCAGAAGAAGCCGGGCGAGACGCAGGAAACCTCCACAGTTCCTAATTTAGCTGCTGACATATGCAGTGACATATTGTGTTATTTATTATTCTATTATTTTGTCAAAATTATTAAGGACAAGTAGTAGAAAATATATTATTAATCTACTTGTTTATTCACTGTTAATATCTGCTTACTTTCTCTTTTAAAATGTTCTATCTACACTTCTGTTAAAAGTAATAATCACTTATTCTTCTGTTGTTTGGCTACTCTACATTAGTTTTGGATGATACCACAAATTTGGGTATTAATCTGATACTAGTAGTTACAAGATCATACATTGGTCATATTTAAAGTCTGCATGTGTCCAGGGACATATTTTCTGAGTTTATAAAGATAATATAAATAAAAGAAAAACAAATAAAGATTTCGTGATGCTAAAAAATATAGATGTAATCATAGTAGTATCGACTAAATACGCTCCTGTACTTGATATCTTTACAGTGGATGTTAAGTGTAGATCCACCCATGGCATTTGTTTAAATTGTGACGCCGGTGAAGTACGGTGTGCAGTGAAGCATGTTTAACTATTCCTTGTCCTGCAGGGATGATACTTGTAAGAAACGTACTTTAATTGTCGCCATGGAGACCAGGATTAGTGATTTAGAAGTAGCTACAACACTGCAGACTGCGGCTGGACTTTAGCCGTCAGCTCGCTAGCCATGTCTTAAAGCACCTCTTCCTGAGGGCGTTTCAGTGTTCTTACTTCATCTTTATCTTTAGTTTTTAAGCCAAAATGTGTCCATTCTCCCTTTTCTGTCTACACACTGTCTGCTTGTAAGTACTCCGTGATTGTGCACTGCCGAACATGCTCCTCTGCTCGTAAAACCAGCAATGTCATGACCTGACGATGACTGGGACACGGGGAACCCATGACTTTCAGAGGCGGTATAGTACCGAATGTGATTAATTAGTATTGCGGTACTATACCTACACTTGTATACCGTACAACCCTACATCTGATATTGGTGAGACTTTGATGTGAGCGATGTGGAACGGCAACAATGCTAACAACACGGTTTATGGTTGTAGCTGCGGCTGTCAAGTTGATCAACTTTTGGCAGAACTACCTACGCATGAAAACACAGTTCTACAAATTGGACACTGGCCGAGAGGATAGTGCGCGGCCGAGGGTGGAGTCGGCTCTCTGTGTTGCTTTGTTGGGTCTGCTCCTGTCTCCGGCCATGCTCCCCCCACCCCAGCAGACGATTGCGTGGAACACCTCAGAGGCCACTACAGTGTATAGTTTTTTGTTGTTGTACTTTTGTAGCTGTACATAGAAATGTCCGGTTGTATCAGCTGTGCTTTTTTAATGTTCTTTGTGTTCTTTGATGCTTCCCTCTTACACACGTTTATGTGTGTTATGGCCAAGCGTTTTTTTTTCCCTTGGTCAGTCTGGACCCCCTTTCCAGGGTCCCAGGCTTAGACTGATTTTTTTTTTCTTGCACCCCCTCAGCGTTTCCCTGTTTCTCACTTTATTGAAAGGGGCGCCGGAAGTTGGCAGACCCGTCAGCGATACTGTTCTGTCTCCCTGTAATGTTTGTCTGATCTTGAACTAGATTGTGCTGAAAATCTTAATTTCCCCTCTGGGTTTATTAAAGATTTTCTGATCCTGTATAGTACCGAATATGATTCATTAATATCACGATGCTATACTAATACCAGCATGCCGCATACTTGCCAACCCTCCCGATTTTCCCGGGAGTCTCCCGAATTTCAGTACCGCTCCCGAAAATCTCCCGGGGCAACCATTCTCCCGAATTTCTCCCGATTTCTACCTGACCACAATTTTGGGGGCGTGCTTTAAAGGCTCTGCGTTCAGCATCCACTCTCACCTGAAACCGTCACCCCTTAACAGCCGCATGCTGTCCGCTTTTCCTCCATATAAACAGCGTGCCAACACGGTCACACAATAATGTAGCGATGGACGCGTTTAACAATGGTCTTTACTCGGAGATGTCAAAAATTACTGACATGTTGCATGAGATTTAAGCTGGTGAATGCAACACATACTTGGTCAACAACCATACATGTCACACTGATGGTGGCAGTACAAACAACTGTTACAAATATGCGCCACACTGTCAACCCACACCAAACAAGAATGACAAACACATTTCGGGAGAACATCTGCACTGTAACACAACACAAACACAACAGAAAAAATACCCAGAACCCCTTGCAGCACTAAATCTTCCGGGACCCTACAACAACATCTACGGCTTTTGGAGCTCAGTGCACAACTGCACTCACAACAAGAAGGAGACGAAGCAGAAGAACAAAGAAGATACATGGCGACAGGGAGTAAGAAGAAGAAATACTGTACGCTTGCAAGTTCCATAATGATTGGAAAAAATTATTTAATTTCATCCAGGACAGCGCAAAGGGGAAGTGGTATGCTGCCTGCAAGTCAACCCCGCCCCAACCCCATCTCCAGAATTCGGAGGTCTCAAGGTTGGCAAGTATGGTATACCGTACGACCCTACATCTGACATTGGTGAGACTTTTGTGTGAGCGATGTGGAACGGCAGAAATGCTAACAACACGGTTTATGGTTGTCGCTGTGATTGTCAAGTTGATGAACTTTTGGCAGAACTACCTACGTATGGAAACCCAGTTCTAATTTAAGAGGAATTACCCAGTATGTTATGACGCATTTCCTTTGATGATTAACTTGTATAATTAATGTATTATGCTGATAGTATATATTTGTACCATGAATTAATTAACGTGGACCCCAACTTAAACAAGTTGAAAAACTTATTCGGGTGTTACCATTTAGTGGTCAATTGTACGGAATATGTACTGAACTGGGCAATCTACTAATAAAAGTTTCAATCAATCAATCAATCAATCAAACAATCAATCAATCCACATCGTGGTTGTGTTGTAGTGGTTAGGTGACGCTTGGAAGTGTGTTCACTGAGGGCTAAAATTGCCTGACAAAGTTTTTTAAAGGCCTACTGAAATGAGATTTTCTTATTTAAACGGGGATAGCAGGTCCATTCTATGTGTCATACTTGATCATTTCGCGATATTGCCATAGTTTTGCTGAAAGGATTTAGTACAGAACATCCACGATAAAGTTCGCAACTGGAGAAAAGCCCTGCCTCTACCGGAAGTCGCAGACGATGACGTCACACATGTTGATGGCTCCTCACATATTCACATTGTTTTTAATTGGAGCCTCCAACAAAAAGTGCTATTTGGACCGAGAAAACGACAATTTCCCCATTAATTTGAGCTAGGATGAAAGATTCATGTTTGAGGATATTGATAGCGACGGACTAGGAAAAAAAAATTATATAAAAAAAAAACAAGTTAAAAAAATAAAACGCGATGCATTGGGACGGATTCCGATGTTTTTAGAGACATTTACTAGGATAATTCTGGGAAATCCATTATCTTTCTATTGTGTTGTCAGTGTTTTAGTGAGTTTAATAGTATCTGATAGTCGGAAGGGTGTCTCCACGGGTGTCTTGACGCGCAGTGTCTCAGGGGAGTCGACAGTAGCTATGGACGGCACAAGCTCATCTTTTCTCCGGTAAGAACTGACTTTTTAACCACAATTTTCTCACCGAAACCTGCTGGTTGACAGTTGGTAGGGATCCATGTTGGCTTGACCGCGCTCTGATCCATAGGAAAGTTTCACCTCAGGGAATTCTAAACAAGGAATCACCGTGTGTTTGTGTGGCTAAAGGCTAAAGCTTCCCAATTCCATCTTATTACTGTGACTTCTCCAATATTAATTGAACAAATTGCAAAAGATTCAGCAACACAGATTTCCATATTACTGCGTAATTATGCGATGAAAAGAGACGACTTTTACCTGTAAGTGTCCGCTACAACTCGAGACTTCACAAAGCACTAAGGATGCAGAACTTGAGGCCGGCACTTGAGTGGGCAGTGACAAACAGGCAGCGTCTTCTGGACCTCAACAGCAGTTTAGAGTTTAAATTACATCGCTTGTACTTTATCTTTTCAAGACGAAGCTCCCGGTAAATTTAAAATTGTAATTTAGTAAACTAAAAAGGCCGTATTGGCATGTGTTGCAATGTTAATATTTCATCATTGATATATAAACTATCAGACTGCGTGGTGGGTAGTAGTGGGTTTCAGTAGGCCTTTAATGTATTGATCGCCCAAAAGGGGAAATTATCGTAGAAATACGCGTGTTATCAAACGTCTGGCAAAGCGGGTTTGTAGCGTTTGGACGTTTCTGCCCGTTTGCCCCCTGTCGGCCATTGTAGTAACATCTCTTGTTTGTTAGCAGGAAAATTAATTTATGAGCAATAATAATTATTGTGTGAAAGAAGATCTTTCAACACTTCTGCCTCCCCACTAGGAGTGGATGACATAGAAAGAGAGGATACAAAAGGCTGCTTTCTTTACATTTAGCAGCTAAAACTAGCTTCTAAAATGGGATTAAAACGGTGACGTTCACCTACCAGAAACCACCAACGCTTCGTTCGGACCAACCGTCAAACAGTTGCCCATCTCCACTGCGTCGAATGTAAAGATAAATCCAATAAAGCAGAAATGTCAGGCGACGAGCAGCACCGTTACTTTGAAGGGTTTATTTCCAAGCACGACCACGCCTACTTGGTGACGTCACGTGGATTCTGACGTCATCGGGGTTTTTAATTTCGCCCCGAAGCAATTTTGTTTTTTAAACTTTATATAAGCGACAGAGGAAAACGTAAAAAAATAATAAGAAAACTGTTCGCTCTGTTTTGGCTTTTGTTGTGCTATCCTATTATTATTCAGAATAACGAGACGAAGACCGTCAAGTACAGTCCACCTGCTAGTTTACTTCCTGAAAAGATGTGCATTCTTCAAATAGGTTCCCATGACAACTCAACTAAGTTCCACTTACATAACAGATATAACTTTTAGGTTAGGATAGACTTTATCCCACAATGGGGATAATTAATAATTGTGTTACTCCAAATTAAGTTTTTTCCCCATAAGGTTTGTATGTGTGTATATATATATATATATATATATATATATATATATAGAGTTTATACTTTTTTACACAAGAGTGTAAAGGTCATGTTTAGTAATCTTTGTCAATATTTTTCTTCAAAATAAAACCCTGAAATGAGAAAACTCATGATTACGCAGGCTGTGCAGCTATAAAGTAGTTAATGGGGACTTTTTTTGTTCCATGATTACAGTAAAAAAAAAAAAACTATCGTATTTTTCGGAGTATAAGTCGCTCCGGAGTATAAGTTGCACCTGCCGAAAATGCATAATAAAAAAGGAAAAAAACATATATAAGTCGCACTGGAGTATAAGTCGCATTTTTGGGGGAAATTTATTTGATAAAACCCAACACCAAGAATAGATATTTGAAAGGCAATTTAAAATAAATAAAGAATAGTGAACAACAGGCTGAATAAGTGTACGTTATATGACGCATAAATAACCAACTGAGAAGGTGCCTGTTATGTTAACGTAACATATTATGGTAAGAGTCATTCAAATAACTATAACATATAGAACATGCTATACATTTACCAAACAATCTGTCACTCCCGATCGCTAAATCCCATAAAATCTTATACGTCTAGTCTCTTACGTGAATCAGCTAAATAATAATATTTGATATTTTACGGTAATGTGTTAATAATTTCACACATAAGTCGCACTCCCGGCCAAACTATGAAAAAAACTGCGACTTATAGTCCGAATAATACGGTAGATGGTTTTGAATCTAGCGCAGAAAAAAATAAAACAATGCATCAGAATGTGTTTTATTACTTACGTAGTGTCTGTATATTCAGGGCGGATCTGTACCTCAGCACCACAGCCCTTTAATATTTACTAAATGGATGATAACTCATTTGAAAACAATTTTTCAAAATAAAGGAAAAACCTGACAATTACTTCAAATGGGCATCCATCCATCCATCCATTTTCTACTGCTTATTCCCTTTGGGGTCACGGTGGGCGCTGGTGCCTATCTCAGCTGCAATCAGGCGGAAGGCGGAGTACACCCTGGACAAGTTTCCACCTCATCACAGGGCCATCACAGATAGACGGACAACATTCACACTCACATTCACACACTAGGGACCATTTTCTGTTGCCAATCAACCTAACCCCTTGTGCATGTCTTTGGAAGTTGGAGGAAGCCGAAGTACCCGGAGGGAACCCACGCATTCATGGGGAGGACATGCAAACTCCACACAGAAAGATCCCGAGCCCGGGGATTGAACCCAGGACTACTCAGGACCTTCGAATTGTGAGGCAGACGCACTAACCCCTCTTCCACATTCACGGTGCATATAAACAGTTAAAATGAAAAAAAAAAAAGTATAATATTACAAGCGGTAGAAATGGATGGATGGATGGAATATTGGCTATTTCTATTTTTAATTGAGAGGTATGAGCGAAACAGTAAAAACAAAACAACAAATTCAAAGAGTTAAAATTAAAAATAAATGTATAATGTTAGCTATTTCAATTTTTAATTGAGATCTGAGCAAAACAGTAAAAACAAAACAACAAAGTCAAAGACTTAAAGTAAAAAATAAATGTATAATGTTAGCTAATTCTATTTTTAATTGAGAGATAAGTGCAAAACAGCAAAAACAAAACAACAAGTTCAAAGAGTTAAAATGAAAAATAAACGTATAACGTTAGCTATTTCTATTTTTAATTGAAAGATATGAGCCAAACAATAAAAACAAAACAACAAATTCAAAGAGTTAAAATTAAAAATAAATGTATAATGTTAGCTAATTCTATTTTTAATTGGGAGATATGAGCAAAAAAGCAAAAGCAAAATAACAAATTCAAAGAGTTAAAGTAAAAAATAAATGTATGATGTTAGCTATGTCTATTTTTAATTGAGCAATATTAGCAAAACAGTAAAAAGAAAACCACAAATTCGAAGAGTTAAAATTAAAAATAAATGTATAATCTTAGCTATTTCTATATTTAATTGAGAGATTTGAGCAAATCAGTAAAAACAAAACAACAAAGTCAAAGACTTAAAGTAAAAAATAAATGTATGATGTTAGCTATTTCTATTTTTAATTGAGAGATATTAGATTAGATTAGATATGAGCAAAAGAGTAAAAACAAAACAAAAAATTCAAAGAGTTAAAGTAAAAAATGAATGTATAATGTTAGCTATTTCTATTTTTAATTGAGAGATATGAGCAAAACGATAAAAACAAAACAACAAATTCAAAGAGTAAAAATAAAAATAAACGTAGAATGTTAGCTATTTTTATTTTTGATTGAGAGATAAGAGCAAGACAGTAAAAACAAAACAACAAATTCATAGAGTTAAAGTAAAAAATAAATGTATGATGTTAGCTATTTCTATTTTTAATTGAGAGATACGAGCAAAACAGCAAAAACAAAACAACAAATTCAAAGAGTTAAAATGAAAAATAAACGTTTAATGTTAGCTATTTCTATTTTTGATTGAGATATATGAGCAACACAGTAAAAACTAAACAAAAAATTCATAGAGTTAAAGTAAAAAAAAATATACGATGTTAGCTATTTTTATTTTTGATTGAGAGATTTGAGCATCAAACTTAATAATTAAAAACTAATTGTATACACTACGGGGCTGAAGTACTAGAAAATAAGGTATGCCTCAGAGGGTTGTATTGCATATTGACTTACATAAGTAGTGATTAACAATATTTTTCTGTAAATAAAGACATGTTCATTGATATGTGACAATATATGCATTATCATAAACATTTACACAGCATGTCGGGGTTTTTTTTTGGTTGATTGAAAATTTTATTAGGGCTTTATGGTGGAAGAGGGGTTAGTGCGTCTGCCTCACAATACGAAAGTCCTGGGTAGTCAGGGTTCAATCCCGGGCTCGGGATCTTTCTGTGCGGAGTTTGCATGTTCTCCCCGTGAATGCGTGGGTTCCCTTCGGGTACTCCGGCTTCCTCCCACTTCCAAAGACATGCACCTGGGGATAGGTTGATTGGCAACACTAAATTGGCCCTAGTGTGTGAATGTGAGTGTGAATGTTGTCTGTCTATCTGTGTTGGTCCAGGGTGTACGCCGCCTTCTGCCCGATTGTAGCTGAGATGGGCACCAGTGCCCCCCGCGACCCCAAAGGGAATAAGCGGTTGCAAAATGGATGGGGATGGATGGAAAATTTTATTAGTAGATTGCACACTACAGTACATATTCCGTACAATTGACCACTAAATGGTAACACCCGCATAAGTTTTTCAACTTGTTTAAGGCCTTCTGAAATGAGATTTTCTTATTTAAACGGGGATAGCAGGTCCATGATATGTGTCATACTTGATCATTTTGCGATATTGCCATATTTTTGCTGAAAGGATTTAGTAGAGAACATCCACGATAAAGTTCGCAACTTTTGGTGCTGATAAAAATGCCCTGCCTCTACCGGAAGTCGCAGACGATGACGTCACATGTGTGGGGGCTCCTCACATATTCACATTGGTTTTAATGGGAGCCTCCAACAAAAAGTGCTATTCGGACCGAGAAAACGAAAATTTCCCCATTAATTTTAGCTAAGATGAAAGATTCGTGTTTGAGGATATTGATAGCGACAGACCAGAAAAAAAAAATAAAAAAAAATAAAAACAAGTTAAAAAAAAAAAAACGCGATTGCATTGGGACGGATTCAGATGTTTTTAGACACATTTACTAGGATACTTCTGGGAAATCCCTTATCTTTCTATTGTGTTGCTAGTGTTTTAGTGAGTTTAATATTACCTGATAGTCGGAAGAGTGTCTTGACGCCAGTGTCTCAGGGGATTCGACAGCAGCTATGGACGGCACAAGCTCAGCTGATCTCCAGTAAGAAGCAACTTTTTACCACAATTTTCTCACCGAAACTTGCTGGTTGACATTCCGTCGTGATTCATGTTCACTTGACCGCGCTCTGATCCATAGTAAAGTTTCACCTCCAGGAATTTTAAACAAGGAATCAATGTGTGTTTGTGTGGCTAAAAGCTAAAGCTCCCCAACTCCATCTTTCTACTTTGACTTCTCCAATATTAATTGAACAAATTGCAAAAGATTCAGCAACACAGATCTCAAAAATACTGTGTAATTATGCGGTTAAAGCAGACGACTTTTAGCTGTGTGTGTGTGCAGCGCTCATATTTCCTTAAAACCCGTGATGTCTTGCGTACATGTCATCATTACACAAAGTTTTCAAGACAAAACTCCCGGGAAATTTAAAATTGCAATTTAGTGAACTAAAAAGGCCGTATTGACATGTGTTGCAATGTTAATATTTCATCATTGATATATAAACTATCAGACTGCGTGGTGGGTAGTAGTGGGTTTCAGTAGGCCTTTAAGTTGGGGTGCACGTTAATCAATTCATGATGTTTGATGTATTTAGAAATGTTTCCATACGCCAATCCATTATTGGCCACAGGACAAAGCATTGTTATTTTTATCATTATTATCACCCCGGCATCGCCTGATGAGTGGAACAATGACGTATTGGCATTTTCATGACCGTTGTCAGCAGGTGTAATCTACTCGCCGGCCGCATGGTGGCACTATGGCGGTAAACAACACGTGATACCCGACCGGAAAAGACCGAAAGTGGCTTAGAAAGAAGGATCGAGTCGACCTGTCTCGGATCGTCCAAACGTGTCCTTGTTTGGCCATTTTCTTCTGTGCCACGGCGGGTGGCTACCGGACTCTTGCGTTACTTCCTGTCCAAGCGCGCCTGTCTTCCGGCCGGCGGCTGCAGCCATGGCGGCCGCGGGCTCCGCGACTCATGTCGGCGATGTGGAAGAAGACGCTTCACAACTGCTTTTTCCTAAAGGTCTCCCTTTATTTCTTTTTTCTTCTTAGAACTTTACATTTATTCATTTTAGAACTGAGCTTATTAACTTTACAGGACAAATGTTCATGTTACTTCTGATCTATCTATCTACATACATACATACATACATACATATGGATGGATACATCCATATCCATCCATTCTACCGCTTGTCCCTTTTATTGTATATACATATATATATATATATATATACGCAGTGGGGCAAAAAAGTATATAGTCAGCCACCGATTGTGCAAGTTCTCCCACTTAAAATGATGACAGAGGTCTGTAATTTTCATCATAGGTACACTTCAACTGTGAGAGACAGAATGTGAAAAAAAATCCAGGAATTCACATTGTAGGAATTTATTTGTAAATTATGGTGGAAAATAAGTATTTGGTCAACCATTCAAAGCTCTCACTGATGGAAGGAGGTTTTGGCTCAAAATCTCACGATTTATGGCCCCATTCATTCTTTACTTAACACGGATCAATCGTCCTGTCCCCTTAGCAGAAAAACAGCCCTAAAGCATGATGTTTCCACCCCCATGCTTCACAGTAGGTCTGGTGTTCTTGGGATGCAACTCAGTATTCTTCTTCCTCCAAACACGACGAGTTGAGTTTATACCAAAAAGTTCTATTTTGGTTTCATCTGACCGCATGACATTCTCCCAATCCTCTGCTGTATCATCCATGTATCCATTTTGGTATAAACTCAACTCGTGTTTGGAGGAAGAAGAATACTGAGTTGCATCCCAAGAACACCATACCTACTGTGAAGCATGGAGGTGGAAACATCATGCTTTGGGGCTGTTTTTCTGCTAAGGGGACAGGACGATTGATCCGTGTTAAGGAAAGAATGAATGGGGCCATGTATCGTGAGATTTTGAGCCAAAACCTCCTTCCATCAGTGAGAGCTTTAAATGGTTGACCAAATACTTATTTTCCACCATAATTTACAAATAAATTATTTAAAATTCCTACAATGTGAATTACTGGATTTTTTTTTCACATTCTGTCTCTCACAGTTGAAGTGTACCTATGATGAAATATACAGACCTCTGTCATCATTTTAAGTGGGAGAACTTACACAATCGGTGGATGACTAAATACTTTTTTGCCCCATTGTATATATGTATATGTATATCTAGATCAACTGCAGGTCTGTCAATATTAATTTGCTATTGTTTCATGCCCTTTTTGTTAAAACCTTTTTTTTTATGGCAAAAACACAAAATATGCAGTATTTAGGTCAGGGGTCACCAACGCAGCGCCCGTAAGGACCAGATGAGTAGCCCGCTGGCCTGTCCTAAAAATAGCTCAAATAGCAGCACTGACCAGTGAGCTGCCTCTATTTTTTAAATTGTATTTATTTACTAGCAAGCTGGTCTTGCCTTGCTCGACATTTTTAATTCTAAGAGAGACAAAACTCAAATAGAATTTGAAAATGCAAGAAAATATTTTAAAGACTTGGTCTTCACTTGTTTGAATAAATTCATCTATTTTTTTTACTTTGCTTCTTATAACTTTCAGAAAGACAATTTTAGAGAAAAAAATAAAACCCTAAAAATGATTTGAGGATTTTTAAACACATATACCTTTTTATCTTTTAAATTCCTTCCTCTTCTTTCCTGACAATTTAAATCAATGTTCAAGTATTTTTTTTTTTATTGTTAAGAATAATAAATAATTTTAATTTTTCATTTTAGCTTCTGTTTTTTCGACAAAGAATATTTGTGAAATATTTCTTCAAACTTATGATTAAAATTCAAAAAAATTATTCTGGCAAATCTAGAAAATCTGTAGAATCAAATGTAAAACTTATTTCAAAGTCTTTTGAATTTCTTTTAAAAAATTTGTTCTGGAAAATCTAGATGAAATAATGATTTGTCTTTGTTAGAAATATAGCTTGGTCCAATTTGTTATATATTCTAACAAAGTGCAGATTGGATTTTAACCTATTTAAAACATGTAATTCGAAATATATATTTAACTTTAGAAATCATTAAGATGATCAGTGTTTCCACAAAGATAAATATCATTAATTATTAATAATAACAAAGACTTAAAGGTAAATTGAGCAAATTGACTATTTCTGGCAATTTATTTAATTGTGTATCAAACTGGTTTCAGTACCCAAGAAGTAGCTCTTGGTTTCAAAAAGGTTGGTGACCCCTGATTTAGGTCAATAATTTATAACATTTATTTTAGTTTATTATTTTTTAAGCATGACAATTTAAAAAAATAAATTAAATCACACTAAAAAATCTTGGGGATCCAAAAGGGTCCCACTCAAAAACATGTTAAAAATAAGTCATACATTTTTATTTCTTTTACTTTCAAAGCTGCAGTCTCCAGATCAACTTCTGATTTATCCGTCGTTTATAAGTTTTATTAATATTTTTTGTTAGTTTTATACCCCTTTTGTATCTTTTATGGCAAACACCGACTTGTGTGTGTTCTTGTCGCACCAGAGTTTGAGAATTCGGAGACGCTGCTCAACTCGGAGGTGCGCATGTTGCTGGAGCATCGCAAGCAGCAGAACGAGAGCGCCGAGGACGAGCAGGAACTGTCCGAGGTCTTCATGAAGACCCTCAACTACACGGTCCGCTTCAGCCGCTTCAAAAACCGAGAGACCATCACGGCGGTGCGCAGGTTGGTGACGGGGTTTTCAAAAAATACGTAAATAAACCTGGGCACTGACGTGTTGGACTCGCCCACAGCCTCCTGCTGCAGAAGAAGCTGCACAAGTTCGAGCTGGCCAGTCTGGCCAACCTGTGTCCTGAGGCCGCCGAGGAGGCCAAGGCCCTCATCCCCAGGTGAGTCCTGACCCCCTTCCTGGTCTGGGAAAGGAAACGTGATCACCTCCCTCCCTTTTCCTGCAGTCTGGAGGGGCGCTTCGAAGACGAGGAACTTCAGCAAATTCTGGACGACATCCAGACCAAGAGAAGCTTCCAGTACTAGAAAATGCTGCAGGATCATATGATCCCTGACGTCACGGGAGGATCTCAGGATCACGTGATCCATGACATCACGGGAAGATCTTAGTATCACGTGATCCATGACGTCACGGGAGGATCTCAGGATCACGTGATCCATGACGTCACGGGAGGATCTCAGGATCACGTGATCCATGACATCACAGGAGGATCTCAGGATCACGTTATCCATGACATCACAGGATGATCTCAGGATCATGTGATCCATGACGTCACAGGAGGAGATCAGGATCACATGATCGATGACATCACAGGAGGATCTCAGTAGAAACTTTTTTTTTTTTTGTCCACACTTTTTGTCCTCTTGACAATGTTTCTTTTTCAGAAAACAATAAAACATTTTTGTATCTTCTAAAAGACTTGTGATGTGTGTACTGCATGTACTACCCTGGGCACTGACAGTGTACTACATTGTTACCAAGTACTCGGTGTATATACTTAAATGTACCACATTGTTGCCAAGTATGCAGTAGATACACTTACATGTACCACATTTTTGCCAAGTACGCAGTATACACGCTTAAATGTATTACATTGTTGCCAAGTACACAGTATATACACTTAAATGTACTACATTGTGGCCAAGTACGCAGTATTTACTTAAATGTGCTACATTATTGCCAAGTACGCAGTATATACACTTAAATGTACTACATCGTTGCTAAGTACAAAATATATACCTAAATGTATCGTATTGTTGCTAAGTATGCAGTATATACACTTAAATGTACTACATTGTTGCTAAATACCAAATATATACTTAAATGTATCACATTGTTACCAAGTATGCAGTATATGCACATAAATGTACTACATAGTTACCAAGTATGCAGTATACACGCTTAAATGTATTACATTGTTGCCAAGTACAGTGTATACACCTAAATGTACTACATTGAGGCCAAGTACGCAGTATATACTTAAATGTACTACATTGTGGCCAAGTATGCAGTATATACTTAAATGTACTACATTGTTGCCAAGTATGCAGTATATACTTAAATGTACTACATTGTTGCCAAGTACGCAGTGTGCACTTAAATGTACCACATTGTTGCCAAGTATGCAGTAGATACACTTAAATGTACTACATTTTTGCCAAGTACGCAGTATATACACCTAAATGTACTACATTGTTACAAAGTAACAATGTAGTACAGGTATGTACACTTATATGTACTTCATTGTTACTCAGTACATGGTATATACACATAAATTTACTACATTTTTACTCAGTATGCAGTATATAAACCTAAATGTTACTTCATTGTTAACAAGTACATTTAATTTTATGTACTGCATTGTTACCAAGTACACAGTATATACACTTAAATGTACTACATTGATACTAAGTATGCAGTATGCAGACTTAAATGTATTTCAATGTTATCAAGTAGGCAGTATATACACTTAAATGTACTACATTGATGCCAAGTACATAGTATATGCACTTAAATATACTTAATTGTTACCACGCACAGGGTACATACACTTAGATGTACTACATTTTTACCAAGTATGCAGTATGTATACTTTAATGTACTTGGAAGTATTCAATAAGCGACACATGTGACCTTTGAAGAAAACTAAACAGGAAGTGTGTGTCATCTTTATTTGTTGTCAACGCCTAAAACCGAAAAGGTTAAAATAGGCTCCTCCCCCTCCAGAGTTCACCGGCCTGAAGATAAAACCCAGACGGCTCGCAGAGGTCATGACCTGAAGCAAGAGGTCACTCAGTCCGCTCCGGTCGCCGATTCGCTGACAAGACAAGAGGCGGGGCTTCTGCGATTGGGTGTGGCCTCACAGGTAGCCCTCCTTGCGGAACTGCTCGTGCAGGACGTCCCTGTACTCGTCGAAGCCGCCGTCCATACGCCACACTTTGCCGCCGTCGCACACCCACAGCTCCTTGCACACCATGCGGATCAGACGCTCGTCATGGGACACCAGGATCACCCCGCCCTGGAAAGACAGGAGAGGCGTGATGGCATGCGCAGGAGCGGGCGCAGGGAGCTGCATGTGACGCTGGGGCGCACCCGGAACTTGTTGAGGGCCGTGGCCAGGGCCTCGATGGTCTCCATGTCCAAGTGGTTGGTGGGCTCGTCCAGGATGTAGAAGTTGGGACTAAAAGACAAAGCAGGTCAGAAGATGCTGGCGCCCGAAGAGCGTCGGAGGCGGAGCTTCTCGCTACCATGCCATGGTCATCTGGGCGAAGGCCACCCGGCTCTTCTGCCCTCCCGACAGGCTGGCCACTGGCCGGGTGGCCAGCTCCCCAGTGATGCCGTAGCCTCCCAGCTGGTGTCGGTACTCCTCCTCGGGCCGACCTGGGAAGCCACAGAAACGCAGCGGTTAGCGAGTGTCCCAGGGGACAGGGTTTGCGATGCGGGGAGGGTCGCCGCGGTTACCGGGGAACTTGTTGAGGAGCAGTTCTATGGAGCAGACGTTCAAGTCCAGCTGGTCCACGTGGTGCTGACTGAAGTAGCCGATCTTCAGGTTCCTGGCACAGAGACGCTTTGAAAAACCACACGACAGACTACGATGGGAAGATACGGCTCAAAACGATATCAGTGTTTATCGGTCGATAACGGTAAAGATGTCCGATGATATCGGACTGTCGATATTAACGGCCAATAAATGCTTTAAAATGTAACATCGGAAATTATCAGTATCGGTTTCAAAGTTATCGGTATCGGTTTCATAAAGTAAAATGTAAGACTTTTTAAAACGCCCCGGTGTACACGAACGTAGGGAGATGTACAGAGTACCAATAAACCTTAAAGGCACCGCCCTTGCATGCCGGCCAAGTCACTCAATATCCACGGCTTTTCACACACACAAGTGAATGCAAGGCATACTTGGTCAACAGCCATACAGGTCACACTGAGGGTGGCCGTATAAACAACTTTAATACTGTTACAAATATGCGCCACACTGTGAACCCACACCAAACAACAATGACAAACACATTTCGGGAGAACATCTGCACCGTAACAACACAAACAACAGAACAAATACCCAGAATCCCTTGCAGCACTGACTTTACTGGGACACTACAATATACACCCCCGCTACCCCTTACCCCCCACCTCAACCTCCTCAAGCTCTCTCAGGGAGAGCATGTCCCAAATTCCAAGCTGCTGTTTTGAGGCATGTTAAAAAAATAATGCACTCTGTGACTTCAATAATAAATATGGCAGTGCCATGTTGGCACTTTTTTCCATAACTTGAGTTGAAGTTGTTCTCTTATTTTGGAAAACCTTGTTACATTGTTTAATGCATCCAGCGGGCATCACAACAAAATTAGGCCACGACTGTATACATTGGTATCGGTTGATATCGGAATCAGTAATTAAGAGTTCGGAATGTCGGATATCGGCAAAAAACATCATCAGATATCTCTACTAATTACTGACAATTTTATGACCTACGGAAAATATGGAGTGGAAGAAAAATATATTTTTTATTTAAAATGTAACCTTTCTGTGGTTATAATCCCTCAGCTATCAAGGCAGAAAGGAAATGTCAACAACAAAATAGTCAAATCACATTAAACACCTAATTTTATTCAAATGAATGTGCAAAATAAGTAAGAAATGCTTCATAAAGTGTAAGAAAATGGCGCAGAGTGTAAAAATGTAAACATTGAGAAACCTGAAAAGAGCTACTTTCTTCAGGTTTAGTGGCAAGAAGTTAAAGCTGTGCTCTGAAGGGTGAGCACGGCTAAGGCGCTGTGATATTAGCACGGTCTCTTAAAAAAAGTGCCGTACTGTCCAGGTGACTTCTCTTTTCTCCATAATTTCTTCATTTTGATTTTCTCTTCTCACTCCATGCAAAGAATCAACCAAACTTGACAGTTGATACTGTCGCCTGCTTGGCTATTAGCGTGTCAATCCCACTGATCAGTGATAACTTCCGGCGTTGCTCGGTTAGCAGAGTGCGAGTGCCTTCCTTCATGCAACAAACCTTGCTTCCATACTTCCGACAAAGAAAATAACCAGCATTTTTTTTAATTTACATCGATTACGTGTCTACCCATGATATATATTGATATCAATTTATTGCCCAGGTGCTTTTTATGTATTGTTAGTGACCCAGCATACTTGTGAATTTTTTATTAAAAAATGTTCAACACTTCCGGAAAATCAGCTTGTGAGTTCTTTTTCTCTCCATAATCCAGAGGACTCAAAAGGGTCTCAGTCATAAATTATTATTTTTTTAAAAAGGCAAAGATTTTTTTTATTTCTATTCAACGCTTAAATCTCTAGATCAACTTCAGGTCCAACTGCCGATATAAAGCCATTGCTATAGAATATTAAAATGGCATAAATATTTTATGCCCTTTTTTAAAAACACTGATTTTGATTATTATTATTTTTGGAGCCATGAGAGTTTTGTTTTGGATTTGTGACATCGTAAGTCCAGAAATACAATTAAACACATGTCAAATGTTCGTTTTCTTCTCCCCCAAACAAGAAACCCACACAAACTATACATACATTTAAATCAAAATAATAAACTAGGGCGGAAAATACATCTGTCAAATAAGTACAGTATTAAAAAAAATTGGGGCAAGACATAAAACTGTTAAAAAATAAGCCTCTTTTATTTATTTATTTATTCTTTTTTTTTGTTACTTTCAACCATTATAAGTTGTTTTTTTTGTTTGTTTTATGCAATTGTTTGTCAAGGAAAACTTTGTTTTTATATGGCAAACAATAACAAAATATACAATAATTTCCCCCAAAAAATATTTCAAAATGAAATTACTGACGTTAAGCGATTGGAGCCTTAAACAGGTCAACAACTCATAACATTGATTTTAATTCATTATTATTTTTTGAACAATGAAAGTTTTAAAGTAAGTTGCTGATGACATGCTACTGATTAGCATTAGCAATTTCAACACCTCCTAATTTGTTAATGAAAACTACAACTAAAACTCACATTAAAATCAAACAGCTGGTGCATAATAAGTGCAATACTAACACTTTTTAGGGTGCAACAGAATACTAGCATTAACTTCACACTACTGACCTCTCCTATCTTGGACTTGCGATTAAGGTCAATCTTGTAAATGAGACTCAGAAATGTGATCGTGAAACAAGATATCACAACTGGACAGTAGTTGCCATAATCGTCAGTGTGTGAATGTGTGTGTGAATGGGCGAATGTGGAAATACTGTCCAAGCGCTTTGGGCTCCTTAAAAAGAGGTAGAAAAGCGCTGTACAAGTACAACCCATTTACCATTTACCATAATCAGCTTTTTTTTTAAATAATAAAAATAAATAAATAAACAAAAACAATACTTAACACACACGAAAGTATAGAAAATTGGTACTGTTGAGTCTCGGTATCGACTGAGTACAGTTTCTGTGCCTACCCTTGCTTGACTCATTTCACCTAAACCAAACCTTTGCTGACATTTGACCTTACAAAATAAAAGTATTGATATCATATTGAATCAACGTCTATTGCGAGTGAAAAAGTTGTGCCTTCATTGTAGCCACTGACTTTATGTGGACTCCTACCTGTGAGCTTGGCGGGTTCCGTCGACCGGCGTCAGCTCACCCATCAGCAGCTTGAGGACGGTACTCTTCCCGGCGCCATTTTGTCCCACCTGCCAGAAAACACACCGTTAAACGTGGCGCCGAGGCAGTACTGCGGGTCGGCGACGCAACGTACGATGCAGATCCGAGACTCCAGGTCAGCTGACAGGTTGAGCCCGGAGAAAAGGCGCTGGTCGGGGGTGTAGTAGAACTCCACCTCGTCCAGCTGCAGGATGGGAGGGGACAACTTCTCAAAGTTGTCTGGGAACCTGAACACAAAAAACAGTAAGAGTTACTAAATACACAGTATATACACTTAAAGGTACTACATTGTTGACAAGTACACAGTATATACACTTAAATGTACTACACTGTGACCCTGCGATGGGGGGGAGACTTGTCCAGGGTGTACACCGCCTTCCGCCCGATTGTAGCTGAGATAGGCGCCAGCGCCCCCCGCGACCCCAAAAAGGAATAAGCGGTAGAAAATGGATGGATGTACTACACTGTTACCCAGTACCCACTGTATACACTTATATGTACTTCATTGTTAAAAATTACACAGAAATACATAAAAATGTACTACATTGATACCCAGTACACAGCATATACACTTAAATGTACTACATTGTTACCAAGTACGCAGTATATACACTAAAAAGTACTACATTGTTGCCAAGTACGCAGTGTATACACTTAAATATACTTCATTGTTACAAAGTACACAAATACACATGTAAATGTATTACATTGTTACCAAGTATGCAGTGTATGCACTAACATGTACTACATTGTTGCAAAGTACACAGTGAATAGACTTAAATGTACTACATTATTACCAAGTACGCAGTTTATACACTTAAATGTACTTCATTGTTACCAAGTACACAGTGTATACACTTAAATGTACTTCATTGTTTAAAAGTACACAAATATACAAATAAATGTACTACATTGCTACAAAGTACACAGTGTATACACCTAGATGTACTTCAATGTTAAAAAGTACACACAAATACACATTTACGTACTACATTGTTACCAAGTACATAGTATATACACTTAAATGTACTACATCGTTGACAGAACACAGTATATACACTTAATTGGACTACATTGTTACCAAGTACGCAGTATATATACTTAAATGTACTAAATTGTTACCAAAAACGGAGTATATACATTTAAATGTACTTCATTGTTGCCAAGTACGCAGTATATACACTTAAATGTACTACATTGCTGCCAAGTATGCATTATATGCACTTAAATGTACTACATTGTTGCCAAGTATGCAGTATATACACTTAAATGTACTACATTGTTGCCAAGTACGCAGTGTATACACTTAAATGTACTTCATTGTGGCAAAGTATGCAGTATATACACTTACTTTTAAATGTACTTCATTGTTGCCAAGTACGCAGTGTATACATTTAAATGTACCTCATTGTTGCCAAGTATGCAGTAAATACACTTAGATGTACTACATTGTTTCCAACTACGCAGTATATACACTTAAATGTACTTCATTGTTGCCAAGTACGCAGTGTATACACTTAAATGTACTTCATTGTTGCAAAGTAAGCAGTATATACACTTAAATGTACTTCATTGTTGCCAAGTACGCAGTATATACACTTAAATGTACTAATTTGTTGCCAAGTACACAGTGTATACACTTAGATGTACTACATTGTTTCCAAGTATGCAGTATATACACTTAAATGTACTTCATTGTTGCCAAGTATGCAGTCTATACTGTAGTACATTGTCCCTTAATACGCAGTGTATACACTTAAATGTACTACATTGCTAACAAGTACACAGTATATACACTAAAGTACACTTACAGGAAGTAGAAGATTTTTATTACCTCAAAGCCACCTCTGCTTCTTTGTCGATGGGTTTGAGTTCAGGCCTGCAGACAAACAGAAGTTACAACACTCCGACTACAAAGTTGTTTTCCTGTGGACTCTTGCAGACTTACAGTTTTTCCAGCAGTTTCAATTTGCTCTGGACCTGAGCTGCTCTGTTTGCGTTGTAGCGAAAGCGGTCGATAAACACCTGAAACACCACACGGTCACTATGTGGCAGTACAGTATATTGCAGTACTACGCTACGGAGTACTCCACCTGTATGTGTTGCCTATACTGCAGCTGGGCCTCGTACTCTCGATGTTGGTTTTTCAGCCGGTCTTCCTTGGTTTTCACAAAGTTTTCATAGTCGCCACGGTAACAGTCCAGCCTCTGGGAGTGCAGGTGGATGATGTCAGTCACCACGGCGTTCAGGAAGTTTCGGTCGTGGGAGACGACCAAGATGGTGGACTGCCACGTCTGCGGAGGGGAGGCAGGTTTTTTTTTCCTCTGCGTTAGCTCGACGCCAACAGTGCCCATTGTTTTCAATGAGGATTGCTTAGGTTAAAGTAATAGGGTGCTCAGACCTGCAAGTAGTTCTCCAGCCACAGAATGGCCCTGACATCCAACATGTTGGTCGGCTCTGGAAAACAAACATACACTTAAGTACTTAAGTCTAAGTAGTACCCAAGTAAAAAAGTACGTCTTCGGGCTAACTCAGGGGGGTCTACTAAGGGCCACACACACTGAAAAATGAAAGCAGGCAGGGGCCATTTTGGATATTTTTCATTTTCCAAACCAATACAATACTCTAAATTCTGACACTTTTTTTTCTTCCTACGCTTTGAACCCTGCGGCTTATAAAAAGTTGTCGTGGTGTAACGGCCTTAAAGCAAATAGTTTTCATCAAACACGTACACAACACTAAAATGTTGTTATTGTTTGTGCTATGGTGCCATCTTTTGGACGCTGGGTGAATGTGAAGCTTTAAACCATAAGTAGTAGTGCACATTCGGTCTCTTGACCGTCCACAGGGTTTCTACTCCTATGGAGTCTTCATTCCTCCCTCCAAGCAATATTTGTAAGTTTTACAATATAATTAAAACAATTCTTACTGACTAAACCGTCCCATTTGTGATGTCTGTGGGAGTGTTTTCATGCATATTTGTATGTGCTATCGTAATGTAATCAAGCTAGCGCCGTTAGCATTAGCTAATATGCCAACATATATACATATACAAGTGTCTGTGTTGGTATTATTAACTTACAATGACATTATTTCTAGTTTCACAAATTCCTCAGTAAATTCACAAAAACGTCACCATGGAGTTATTGAGTCTGTTTAGCTGATTGGAGAGCTAGCTTTTGCAGCTAGTGGGTCCATGACATGACTTCTGTTTGTTTGATCAGTCGTTTTACTGCTGTGTTTCAGAAACCCTTTTGGAAACAATTAAGGTATTTAATTAACATTTACAGAACATTTCTGTGTAAATAACTCATTTCACCACGTATATATCTGCAGTTAATTGTACGGTGCGGCTAACATGTGGAAAAATAGTTTTTTTTTCTTCAAAAAGTAAGTGGGTGCGGCTTATATACCAGTGCCCTCTATAGTCAGGAAAATATGGCTTATATTGTAACTAGATTTCAGATACTGGCTTTTTTGCCAAAATATCCGATATTCCCCAACTGCTAATTGCAGATACCGATATCAACAGATACTGATATATACAGTCGTGGAATTAACACATTATTATGCCTAATTTTGTTGTGATGCCCCGCTGGATGCATTAAACAATGTAACAAGGTTTTCCAAAATAAATCACCTCAAGTTTGGAAAAAAATGCCAACATGGCACTGCCATATTTATTATTGAAGTCACAAAGCACATTATTTTTTTAACATGCCTCAAAACAGCAGCTTGGAATTTTGGACGTGCTCTTATGTTGTGTTACGGTGCGGATGTTCTCCCGAAATGTGTTTGTCATTCTTGTTTGGTGTGGGTTCACAGTGTGGCGCATATTTGTAACAGTGTTAAAGTGTTTTGTATGGGCGCCCTCAGTGTGACCTGTATGGCTGTTGACCAAGTATGCCTTGCATTCACTTTTGTGTGTGAAAATCCGTAGATATTATGTGACTGGGCTGGCACGCAAAAGCAGTGCCTTTAAGGTTTATTGACGCTCTGTACTCCTCCTTACGTCTGTGTACGCAGTGGCGTTTTAAAAAGTCTTGAATTTTTCTTTTCGAAACCGATAGATAATTTTGAAACAGATACCGATAATTTCCGATATTACATTTCAAAGCATTTATCGGCCGATAGTATTGGCAGTCCGATATCATCGGACATCTCTAATTGTAACTATTGGGTTCCCCTTAATTTTGGTGGACATTAAAGGTCAGATGGAATTACAACAAAATGGACTCAGATTTCCCTTGCCCGGACGCGGGTCACCGGGGCCCCGCTCTGGAGCCAGGCCCGGAGTTGGGGCACGATGGCGAGCGCCTGGTGGCCGGGCCTGTCCCCATGGGGCCCGGCCGGGCACAGCCCGAAGAGGCAACGTGGGTCATCCCTCCAATGGGCTCACCACTCATAGGAGGGGCCATAGAGGTCGGGTGCATTGTGAGCTGGGCGACAGCCGAAGGCAGGGCACTTGGCGGTCCGATCCTCGGCTACAGAAGCTAGCTCTTGGGACGTGGAACGTCACCTCACTGGGGGAGAAGGAGCCTGAGCTAGTGCGTGAGGTAGAGAAGTTCCGGCTGGATATAGTCAGACTCACCTCGACGCACAGCAAGGGCTCTGGAACCAGTTCTCTTGAGAGGGACTGGACTCTCTTCCACTCTGGCGTTGCCGGCAGTGAGAGGCGACGGGCTGGGGTGGCAATTCTCGTTGCCCCCCGGCTCAAAGCCTGCACGTTGGAGTTCAACCCGGTGGACGAGAGGGTAGCTTCCCTCCGCCTTCGGGTGGGGGGACGGGTCCTGACTGTTTGTGCTTACGCACCAAACAGCAGTTTAGAGTACCCACCCTTTTTGGGTACACTCGAGGGAGTACTGGAAAGTGCTCCGCCGGGTGATTCCCTTGTCCTACTGGGAGACTTCAATGCTCATGTTGGCAATGACAGTGAAACCTGGAGAGGTGTGATTGGGAAGAATGGCCGCCCGGATCTAAACCCGAGTGGTGTTTTGTTATTGGACTTTTGTGCTCGTCACGGATTGTCCATAACGAACACCATGTTCAAACATAAGGGTGTCCATATGTGCACATGGCACCAGGACACCCTAGGCCGCAGTTCCATGATCGACTTTGTAGTTGTGTCATCGGATTTGCGGCCTCATGTTTTGGACACTCGGGTGAAGAGAGGGGCGGAGCTTTCTACCGATCACCACCTGGTGGTGAGTTGGCTGCGATGGTGGGGGAGGATGCCGGACAGACCTGGGAGGCCCAAACGCATTGTGAGGGTCTGCTGGGAAAGTCTGGCAGAGTCTCCTGTCAGTGAGTTTCTATTCCCACCTCCGGAAGAACTTTGAACATGTCACGAGGGAGGTGCGAGACATTGAGTCCGAGTGGACCATGTTCCGAACCTCTATTGTCGTGGCGGTTAATTGGAGCTGTGGCTGCAAGGTTGTTGGTGCCTGTCGTGGCGGTAATCCCAGAACCCGTTGGTGGACACCAGCAGTGAGAGATGCCGTCAAGCTGAAGAAGGAGTCCTATCGGGTTCTTTTGGCTCATAGGACCCCGGAAGCAGTGGACGGGTACAGACGGGCCAAGCGGTGTGCAGCTTTAGCGGTCGCTGAGGCAAAAACTCGGACATGGGAAGAGTTCGGGGAAGCCATGGAAAACGACTTCCGGACGGCTTCGAAGCGATTCTGGACCACCATACGCCGCCTCAGGAAGGGGAAGCAGTGCACTATCAACACCGTGTATGGTGTGGATGGTGTTCTGCTGACTTCGACTGCGGATGTTGTGGATTGGTGGAGGGAATACTTCGAAGACCTCCTCAATCCCACCAACACGTCTTCCTTTGCTGAAGCGGTGCCTGGGGAATCTGTGGTGGGCTCTCCTATTTCTGGGGCTGAGGTTGCTGAGGTAGTTAAAAAGCTGCTCGGCGGTAAGGCCCCGGGGGTAGATGAGATCCGCCCGGAGTTCCTTAAGGCTCTGGATGCTGTGGGTCTGTCTTGGTTGACAAGACTCTGCAGCATCGCGTGGACATGGGGGGCGGTACCTCTGGATTGGCAGACCGGGGTGGTGGTCCCTCTCTTTAAGAAGGGGGACCGGAGGGTGTGTTCCAACTATCGTGGGATCACACTCCTCAGCCTTCCCGTAAGGTTTATTCAGGTGTACTGGAGAGGAGGCAAAGCCGGATAGTCGAACCTCGGATTCAGGAGGAAGAGTGTGGTTTTCGTCCTGGTCGTGGAACTGTGGACCAGCTCTATACTCTCGGCAGAGTTCTTGAGGGTGCATGGGAGTTTGCCCAACCAGTCTACATGTGCTTTGTGGACTTGGAGAAGGCATTCGACCGTGTCCCTCGGGAAGTCCTGTGGGGAGTGCTCAGAGAGTATGGGGTACTGTCTTATTATGGCGGTCCGCTCCCTGTATGATCGGTGTCAGAGCTTGGTCCGCATTGCTGGCAGTAAGTCGGACTCGTTTCCAGTGAGGGTTGGACTCCGTCAAGGCTGTCCTTTGTCACCGATTCTGTTCATAACTTTTATGGACAGAATTTTTAGGCGCAGTCAAGGCGTTGAGGGGTTCCGGTTTGGTGGCCGCGGGATTAAGTCTCTGCTTTTCGCAGATGATGTGGTCCTGATGGCTTCATCTGGCCGGGATCTTCAGTTCTCAGTGGATCGGTTCGCAGCAGAGTGTGAAGCGACCGGAATGAGAATAAGTACCTCCAAGTCCGAGTCCATGGTTCTCGCCCGGAAAAGGTTGGAGTGCCATCTCCAGGTTGGGGAGGAGACACTGCCCCAAGTGGAGGAGTTCAAGTACCTAGGCGTCTTGTTCACGAGTGGGGGAAGAGTGGATCGTGAGATCGACAGGCGGATCGGTGCGGCGTCTTCAGTAATGCGGACGTTGTATCGATCCGTTGTGGTGAAGAAGGAGCTGAGCCGGAAGGCAAAGCTCGCAATTTACCGGTCGATCTACGTTCCCATCCTCACCTATGGTCATGAGCTTTGGGTCATGACCAAAAGGATAAGATCACGGGTACAAGCGGCCGAAATGAGCTTCCTCCGCCGGGTGGCGGGGCTCTCCCTTAGAGATAGGGTGAGAAGCTCTGCCATCCGGGAGGAACTCAAAGCAAAGCCGCTGCTGCTCCACATCGAGAGGAGCCAGATGAGGTGGCTCGGGCATCTGGTCAGGATGCCACCCAAACGCCTCCCTAGGGAGGTGTTTAGGGCACGTCCAAGCGGTAGGAGGCCACGGGGAAGACCCAGGACACGTTGGGAAGAATATGTCTCTCGGCTGGCCTGGGAATGCCTCGGGATCCCCCAGGAAGAGCTGGACGAAGTGGCTGGGGAGAGGGAAGTCTGGGCTTCCCTGCTTAGGCTGCTGCCCCCGCGACCCGACCTCGGATAAGCGGAAGATGATGGATGGATGGATGGATGGATTAAAGGTCAGATGGACCCAAAAGGGTCTCAGTTTTTAAGGTATTAAAAACAAATCATTTATCATTTCACTTTCAATGCAAAACTATCTATCTATAACTTCAGATCTATCCATTGACAAACTTTAATTTTTTGTTACTATTTGTTGAAGAAAACAGTGTTCAAAGTGGGATACTTGATGTGAAATAAATGTATGGAGGTTCATTTGTGTCATTACAAAATATTATTTGGACACTGAATTTATGCCACATTTTTTGCGTTTAAATTATGTGAGCTGAATTTATTGACATGACATTATGCTGACAATTTCACTGAATAAAAATTTTTGACCAAAATTCAGTGCAGAAAAATTCAAAACTGAAGACTAACTTCCGGTAAGTTAAGACTGAAGTGAATTAGCCTATTTCTGCACTGAATTTTATAAGACAGAATTTTTAAAAAGTGGATTTTGAAAAACACATTTTAATTCGGCAAAATTGTCAGCATAATTTGATGTAAAAAAAAGAATCTGTTGACAAAATTCAAAGACCAAAAGTTCAGCTAAATAAATTAAAACAAAAAGTTCTTCATAATAAAGACACAAACTAACCTCCATATATTTGGAGCCCTAAATATGTAAGCAATCCATAACAACATGGCTTTCTATTCCTTATTATTTTTTGAACAATGACAGTTTAAAAAAAAAAAATCGGACTAGAGGTTATAAGGATCCAAAAGGTCCCCCACTTATAAAAACGTGTTGAAAACAAGTAATTTATAATTTTTTGGAATATCTGTTAACATAGAGTAACATTTTTTGTCAAAAAAAAAACCCCAAAGCAAATACCCTTTTTTAATGGCAAAAACACAAAACATGCAATATTTCCCCCCCAAAATATGCTTAAATATTTGATGTGAAGTAATTATAGCTTTAAGCAGGTCAATAATCCGTAACAACATTGCTTTTGAGTCATTATTATTTTATAAAAAGCATCAAGATGGCGCAAAAGGCCCCTTACTCTTAAATGTTAAAAATAAGTCCTATATCAATATAAATAATTTTTACTTTTAACACTTAAATCAACTTCAGATCTATCCGTCGAGTGTAAGTTTCGGAGTGACTTACCGTCAAGTAGCAGCAGGTCGGGCCTGGCGACGACCAAACACAGAAAAAGTAATTTTTTTAAGTGTGCAGGAGGAGCAGGTACTCTGCTTTCAGTCAAAATGCACTTTGATTGACAGCTGTCAGGTTTTGACTGGGGGGGCGAAAGGAACTCACCGGCCAAACAGGGCTCTTGCTAGGGCCAACCTCATCCTCCATCCTCCGGAAAACTCCCTGCGAGAAAAGCAGCAAGTGACCAGAGCCAAACCTTTAAAGGGGAACTGCACTTTCTGGGGTATTCACAATCCTCCTATGAGACCAGAACACACATGTCTCTCTTTTCTGTGTGTCCTAAGTCATAAAAACCCTCACAGGTAATTTGGTAAGAAGTTGTCTATAAAAGACATTTAAAAAAAAACATCAAAAAAATACTTAGTTTACATATTAACCAAGTATTTGAGCAACATTGTTCTGGTAAGAGCTAACACAGAGGAACTACTTTTAATAACACAGCACTTTGATTACGGAGAGGTAAGCTAGCAACTGCTGCGTCGCTTCCGAGGTAGGGAAAGTTAGTGCTAGATACTTGTGGTGATAGTGAAATACTGATACCGCCAATACCAGATCTTTATGCTTTGATATCGAGTCTCAAACCAAAATATCAATACTTTTGATACTTTAGTTCAGGGGTGTCCAAACTTTTTCAACCAAAGCCGCTTACTGAAATGTCAAAGTACAGTTGTGATCAAAATTTTTCAACCCCCACACAATTTGGGTGTTTTAGCAAGTTGGACATTTATTCCGTATTTTGTTTATAGTCATATCAAATAAAGATGTGTCAAATAGACAAACGCAACTTAAATTGTAACACTGTATTTTACAAAATACCAAAAAGGACATTTTTATTAATATCTCATTGACAAAATTGTTTAACCCCCTAGTACTTAGTAGAACACCCTTTGGCAGTGATTACATCCTTCAAACGTGATACATAACCGGACACAAGCTTCTTGCAACCATCTACAGGTATTTTAGCCCATTCCTCTTGGGCAAAGGCCTCCAGTTTATTCATATTTTTGGGCTTGCGTGCTGCAACTGCCTTCTTCAAGTCCCACCACAGGTTTTCTATAGGATTTAATTGGTGTTTTTGCGTGTTTAAATTGGAGTCTGATAAACATCACATTTTACTTGCAGTGTGAAAAAAGTCAGCTGGAAAAAAATCTAATTAAAAAAAAAACACGATTTGGGCCACTTGGCCTGCAGTGTAAACGTAGTCAACGCCATTGTTTTAGTCAACCTGCATTTGTTTTAACTCGCTACCCTCCTATTTCAGTCAGAGGAAAATAAGTTGTTGACGCTAACTAAGAAGAACATTGGAGTCAACAAAATGAACACTGTTCACTACTAATAATCGGTCCTGAAAAAACACATATGGATCGGTCTATTTGGAACGCACAGAAAGGGAGAGATGTGTGTTTTCGTTTCACATAAGAATTGTTGATGACAAGCACAATTTAAAACAGTACGATACCCTTTAAAAACACAACATAATGTAATCTTTTATCGTTACAATTTGCCATCTTAGGCCATGTCCACAGGAACACGGAGAGTTTCAAAAACACATATTTGGGGTTAAAACAATCTCCATCCACACAAGTGTAGTTTCAAACTGTCAATGTCTACACACAAAGGCATACACCTGCTGTCATGCACATTTTGTCTAATCAGAAGCCTGAAAAAGCAGCAATATCTGACTTGGTGACATTACACCTCCTATTATGTTTGATACACTAGACCAGTGGTTCTCAAATAGGGGTACGCGTACCCCTGGGGGTACTTGAAGGTATGCCAAGGGGTACTTTATATTTTTTTAAATATTCTAAAAATAGCAACAACTCTAAAATCCTTTATAAATGTATTTATTGAATTATACTTCAACAAAATATGAATGTAAGTTCATAAAGTGTGAAAAGAAATGCAACAATGCAATATTCAGTGTTGACAGCTAGATTTTTTGTGGACATGATCCATAAATATTGATGTTTAAGATATATTTTTTTGTGAAGAAATATTTAGAATGAAGTTGATTAATCCAAATGGATCTCTATTACAATCCCCAAAGAGGGCACTTTAAGTTGATGATTACTTCTATGTGTAGAAATCTTACAAAAGTTGAAAAACTTATTCGGGTGTTACCATTTAGTGGTCAATTGTACGGAATATGTACTGAACTGTGCAATCTACTAATACAAGTATCAATCAATCAAAAAAAATACTTCTATGTGTAGAAATCGTTATTTATAGATGAATCACTTGTTTATTTTTTAACAAGTTTTTAGTTATTTTTATCTCTTTTTTTCCAAATAGTTCAAGAAAGACCACTACAAATGAGCAATATTTTGCACTGTTATACAATTTAATAAATCAGAAACTGATGACATAGTGCTGTATTTTACTTCTTTATCTCTTTTTTTTTTCAACCAAAAATGCTTTGCACTGATTAAGGGGTACTTGAATTTAAAAAATGTTTACAGGGGGTACATAATTGAAAAAAGGTCTAGAACCACTGCACTAGACGTACAATGACATTATCTTTAAAACCAGCCTTCACATACACAGTGCCCTGGGAACATTATTAAAGAGCGAAACCCAACACTCATAGAATTATAACATGTTCAGCAACATGGTGATGTATTACATGTGCAGTGAAGTGTACATTATTTTTAAAATCAGCCACACTAACGAGCCAAGGAAACCATTATGCACGTCTAAGGGAATTATAAAGCATTAAATCATGAATATAGTGATATAGTACATGTGTAATGAAGTGTATATTGTCTTTAATATCAGTACACACTACAAGGACGACACTAGATTGTGTTTTTTTTTTCTAGTTTCTTTGTTGCTTTTTACGAGCTTGCACAATCAGGCAATCTACAAAAACGGACGCAAGACACATAAGTTAACTTCATGATTTGTCATTAAATGACGACTAAAAACATAACATAATGTTGCACCTTTCTTATGACAGAGCAAAAAGTCTTGCTTGTCAAAATTGTCCTATCAGGTGGAGGTTCGACTGCGATCGTATCCAAAACAACTGACTGTCACTAGCGCCGGTTGGAGTGTGGCAAAGCCCATTTTGATGTGTCCTTTTTATTAATTTTGAGTGAAGATAGCAGCATGTTTATGTTCAAACATACATTAAGTAATCTAATAGTGTGTTTAAAGTAGGGCTGGGCGATATGGCTTTTTAAAAAATATCTCGATATTTTTAGGCCATATCGCGATGCACAATATATCTCGATATTATGGCTATGCCTTGAATTAACACTTGATGCATATAATCCAGTATGATGATTCTGTGTGTCTACATTAAAACATTCTTGTTCATACTGCATTAATATATGCTCATTTTAAACTTTCATGCAGAGAGGGAAATCACAACTAGGTCAGTTGACCAAAACTGTATTTAATAAACAGTTATTAAGCATTGGCACAAACATTCATGTAATTTCCAAAACAGAAAGTGCAAGATTGTCAGAGACATTTTAAAACAAGCTACGGTATTAGTGCACTTTCGTGCATGATGTCACTAAGATGACTAAATGAAAGTTCACTTTTTGTACAGAACACTACTACAATAGTTTAAAACAAATACAGTTCACTTTTGTGCATGATGTCATGCAAGATATTTCAATAACTGTCAAATAAAAATGAGCTGCATAAAAAGAAATCAAATAGTGTTTGTCCTTCGCTATGTGGTAGGTTACTGCGGAATTAATTTTCTTTTGTTTTGAACTAGTTTTTTTATACGATGTTGATCTGGAAATGCTTGCCTTGGAATTTTGATGGAGTGGGCGTGTGAATTTTCAAATGATGCTACATATTAGGAGTAATGCTACTTTTTGTAGCAACACTTTTGGCCCACACTTGAAAAATTACGGTTGTCTGTTCGAGATATTCCCACTTGAAGCCAAACCACCGCCAGACGATGGACCCCCTGCTGTTTTTCTTGGGAATACATTTTTCCTTCATTTGATACCAGATTCGCAACTTCTTTCTCTTGTATTACCACTCGCACGGCTCCGCTAGCATCACAGCTAATGTTACCCATGCTGCTACCTCTCTGCTCCGCAAGGGCGTATACGTATGTGACGTATGACGTGACAGTATGTGATGTATGTAAGAAGGTGCGCTTGCTGTCTGTGAGAGGGAGACACAAGAAGGAGTGGGAAAAGCCTTCAGTGTAATGCCAGCAGCTAAAAGCAACTGCGTGAGAACGTATACTTGAATATCACGATATAGTCATTTTCTATGTCGCACAGAGACAAACCTGCGATATATCGAGTACATTGATATATCGCCCAGCCCTAGTTTAAAGGCAACAAGGCAGTGTTGAGCTTGGAATAACAGCGGACAACCGTGATGTCATCACAAGTTTCCGTTTGTGCCGTGTACACGCATACGCTAAGTGGAGTTTTGGAACGCCGGTATAAGTATGCGTTTATTAAGTATCTGTGTTCGTGTGGATATGGCCTTAGATGTTGGTGTGTGTGTGTGTGTGTGTGTGTGTGTGTGTGCGCTCACTTGGTGGGCTGCTGCTGCATTCTGGGAGAAAATCCAAGCCCAGCCAAGATAACGGAGGCTCTGATGAATGAGACAAGTGTCAACATGGTCGTCTTTTGCATCCATTGATTGAATCATTTTCAATGCGCACACACACTTACCGGGCCGGGGCTTTGTCAGCTTCGATCTCCTCCAGTTTGCCGTAAATTTCCGACAGGCGGACGCTCTCCGTCCCCTCAGCCCTGAGACGACAAACACGTCAAATCCTCAGAAGCGTTTCCCGGACCTCTGCTCCTGCCGGGCTCCGTCAAGGGGGCGCAACTTACGTGCCGTTGGCGATGCGCGCGTTCAGACGCCGCTCCTCGTTTAAGAGGTCCTCCCTCAACGTGTCACTCTCCAGCACGCTTTGCAGCGCCGCCGTCTCGTCGCCGGCCACTTCCTGCTCAACGTGCAGGATGGAGATGTGCGGCGGGACTCGCAGGTTGCGGCTGGCCAACATCTTCAGCAGCGTCGTTTTGCCCAGCCCATTCCGACCAATCAGGCCGTACCGCCGGCCTGATGCAAGAGAGAGCTCCGCCCCCTGCAGCAGACACCTGCAGAGGCAAGGACTCTTCCGTGTTGCTAATTTGAAATGTTGCCATGGTAACAATTTGCTGCCACTCCTAATTAACAAGTGACTTATTCTCAAAGGTCCTCGCCACGTCACCTCTCTCCGAAGGACACGTCAAAGTTCTCGATGCGGATATCGTAGCTGCGATTCTTCGTTGACTGGTCGACCCGAGCATCTTTTTTACTGCTCGCCTGACTGGCCGACGCCTCATCCAGGACACTGGATGTGAGACAGACAGGTGAACGAGGCGCAGACAGGACAGCGAGAGCGACACATGCAAGAGACGGGGACCGACATCGGACTGGACGTCTTTTGGGAATCCTTCTCATTCCGCCGCTCATGTTTGGCTTTCAGCTTGGCCTCCGCCTTCTCCAGCTTCTTGGCGTCCACCATCTGAAGGACAGGAAAAAGGGGTGACGGCGTAAGCCAGCGGAGAACGCATGAGTAGGACGTACCGTGTTCTGAGAACGCTTCATCATCCAGATTCCCTGCACTTCTTTGGCGGCCGGGGCTGTGAAGGAGTAGAAGCACGTGTGAGCTACACGAAGGCCACGCCCCCTACAAGGTACACAAGCACTCACTCGTGTCCGTCGACATCTGCGACAGCTGCACTGGCGCGTCCAGCAACACTTGGCGCTGAGCGGCGGGACAGGTGCTCCTGACAACAAACACACACATTTGCAACATTTGACATCTCCCAGCCACGCCCCCTCCTGCAGCCCATCCTCACAGCTGGAGTGTGTTGAACATCTGCAGACAGATGTCCCTGATATCGTCCTCGTTTTTGCTGTCAGGTGACATCTCTTGCAGGACTCCACCAATGGCGTCAAACACATCTTCGCCGTCCTCGAAGTCAGACCCGCCATTGCCCAACACGCCTGAATACACACAAAAATGTCTGGTTTTCACGTGGAGCTGAAACTTTACATTGGCGGTAATCTAACAATAATTACGGCAAAAAGCTCTCTCCCGGCTGCAGTTAGTCCACAACACGGCAGCACGATTTTTAACAGGGTCCCAGGAAACGCGAGCATATAACCCCAATTCTTGAGACTTTGCAAAGGCTCCCTGTTGATTTTAAAATTGATGTTAAAATGAAGCTGTTTGGTTTTAAAGCTTTGCATGGACTGGCACCTCATTACATCTCGGACCTCATCCAAATTTACACTCCCGCGCGCCAGCTCCAGGTCGTGGTGCCCAAGACGAGACTTCAAACCAGAGTAGGCAGGGCCTTCTCTGTTGTCGGCCCTAAGCTCTGGAACACTCTGGCCCTCCATGTTCCAACTGCTCCCACTGTTGAGTGTTTTAAAGGCCTACTGAAACCCACTACTACCGACCACGCAGTCTGATAGTTTATACATCAATGATGAAATATTAACATTGCAACACATGCCAATACGGCCTTTTTAGTTTACTAAATTGCAATTTTAAATTTCCCGGGAGTTTCTTGTGAAAACGTCGCGGAATGATGACGTATATGCGTGACGTCACGGACTGTGAGGAAATATTAGTGCTGCGCACACACACAGCTAAAAGTCGTCTCCTTTAACCGCATAATTATACAGTATTTTGGACATCTGTGTTGCTGAATCTTTTGCAATTTGTTCATTTAATAATGGAGACTATAAAAAACAATGCTGTTGGTGGAAAGCGGTGGATTTCAGATGTCTTTAGCACCGAGACCCAGCCGGCGTTTCTTTGTTTGTTGTGAAAGCAGAGCGGTCAAGCGAACATGTTTTCTCTACGTCAACCAGCATGTTTTTGGATGGGGAAATTGTGATATATATCTTACCTAAGACATCCGTGGATTATTCGTCTTTCTGCAGCAGCCCTGAGCTTGGCTCCTCGGCTTCTCTCTGAGACACAGTGTGTTCAACGCAGCCATCCGACCTCGAGGTATGTCTTTACAATCTTTACTTTACAATCTTTCAAATCTCACTAAAACACTATTAAAACAATAAGCAGATTAGGGATCTTCCAGAATTATCCTAGTACATGTGTCTAATTACATCTGAAACGCTCACACTGCCGTCGCCCGAAGCTGTCGCTTTTTTTCTTTTTTTTCCTAGTCCGTCGCTATCAATATCCTCAAACACGAACCTTTCATCCTCGCTCAAATTAATGGGGAAATTGTCGCTTTCTCGGTCAGAATCGCTCGCGCTGCTGGCGTCCATGATTGTAATCAATGGGTGGATGTGAGGAGTCCGACAATCTGTGACGTCACGTGTACTACTTCCGGGAAAGGCAGGGCTTTTTTAAGAGCGACCGAAAGTTGCGAACTTTATCGTCGATTTTCTCTACTGAATCCTTTCAGCAAAAATATGGCAATATCGCGAAATTATCAAGTATGACACATAGAATGGACCTGCTATCCCCGTTTAAATAAGAACATCTAGCCTTTAAGTCTCGTCTTAAGACCCACTTTTATTCTCTGGCTTTTAAGACTACGTGAGTGTGTGGTCCTCTGTGTCTTTACATTTTTATTTATTGTTTTAATTGGTTTTACCCTTTATAATCGTTTTCAAATCATATTTATTGTTATATTGATTTTTTTAATTTTTTTTATTCAGTCATTGGTGGAGCCGAGGATAGAATTTGAACCTTCTTTTTAATATTTTGTGCAGTACTTTGGAAACATTTTTGTTTAAATGTGCTATACAGTGGGGCAAAAAGTATTTAGTCAGCCACCGATTGTGCAAGTTCTCCTACTTAAAATGAAGACAGACGCCTGTAATTTTCCTCATAGGTACACTTCAACTGTGAGAGACGGAATGTGAAAAAAAATCCAGGAATTCACACTGTAGGAATTTTAAATAATTTATTTGTAAATTATGGTGGAAAATTTGTATTTGGTCAACCATTCAAAGCTCTCACTGATTGAAGGAGGTTTTGGGTCAAAATCTCACGATACATGGCCCCATTCATTCTTCCTTAACACAGTTCAATCGTCCTGTCCCCTTAGCAGAAAAACAGCCCCAAAGCATGATGTTTCCATTCCCATGCTTCACGGTAGGTATGATGTTCTTGGGATGCAACTCAGTATTCTTCTTCCTCCAAACATGACGAGTTGAGTTTATACCAAAATGGATACAGGGATGATACAGCAGAGGGTTGGGAGAATGTCATGTGGTCAGATGAAACCAAAATAGAACTTATTGGTATAAACTCAACTCGTCGTGTTTGGAGGAAGAAGAATACTGAGTTGCATCCCAAGAACACCAGACCTACTGTGAAGCATGGGGGTGGAAACATCATGCTTTGGGGCTGTTTTTCTACTAAGGAGACAGGACGATTCATCCGTGTTAAGAAAAGAATGAATGGGGCCATGTATCGTGAGATTTTGAGCCAAAACCTCCTTCCATCAGTGAGAGCTTTGAATGATTGACCAAATACTTATTTTTCCACCATAATTTACAAATAAATTCTTTAAAATTCCTAGTGTGAATTCCCGGATTTTTTTTCCCACATTCTGTCTCTCACAGTTGAAGTGTACCTATGATGAAAATTACAGACCTCTGTCATCATTTTAAGTGGGAGAACTTGCACAATCGGTGGCTTACTAAATACTTTTTTGCCCCACTGTATAAATAAAGTGGATTGGATTGGAATACGAATAAATGGAGGCTAGGTCTTAACTTCCTAGCAAGGTTTTAATATGAACTTTTTAAAAAACTTGAAAAAAAACAACATTATATTACTTTAAAATATCTCAATATGATTTTATTAACTGTTGGTTGGTTTTAAAGCATAATTACTCAATGCTCACGACCGACGAGGCGTGTTAGCCGGCGTGTCGGCACCCAACCCGGCTAAGCTACCCGGCTACTTCGGAGAGCTTCTCCCGCCCGGATGACAGCCCCTGTCCGGTGGACAGTGAGCGAAGTTACCCGGCGTACGACGACTGTCAGCCTGCCACTCACCTGTGATGTAGTTGAACAATTCCGAGTCAATCTCCGGAAACTCGCTCCTCAATATCTCCACGTACGTCGCCATTGCGACCACCCAACTTGGCGACGGAAGTAAATTAGCGGTGGATATTCTACGGCATCTCTACTGGGACATTTGCGCACCGGCGGAAGTGACGTTATTTGGAACGCCCACGTTTACTTACGGGTCTTTTGTGAACCACTCATTTATTTGCAATATAGTACACTCATTAACTCAAACAGCAATGGCATCCATTTATGTTTTTTTTTTTTGTATTTTATTTATTTATTTATTTTTTGACAGATTTGTTTGGCTTGTTGTCATAGTGCAGCTTCTTTTTTATTTTATTTTTTATTGAACAACAAACATCCATTTATATTTCACACAAAAGTCAAGGCACTTTCAACATCAAGGAAAAAAAACAAAAGCAAATACAGATTGAGTAATAATACTAAAAATGTGAAAATAAATAAATAAATAAAAAAGACAAAAAGGGCTACCTAAGTCACTTTAAATGTTTTTAAAAATGATGTCAATTTAAGGACTTTTGTACTCTTAAGGGATGGCGTGGCGCATTGGGAGAATGGCCGCGCGCAACCCGAAGGTCCCTGGTTCAATCCCCACCTAGTACCAACCTCGTCACGTCCGTTGTGTCCTGAGCAAGACACTTCACCCTTGCTCCTAATGGGTGCTGGTTAGTGCCTTGCATGGCAGCTCCCTCCATCAGTGTGTGTGGATGGGTAAATGTGGAAGTAGTGTCAAAGCGCTTTGAGTACCTTGAAGGTAGAAAAGTGCTATACAAGTACAACCCATTTATCATTTATTTATTTAATCATTCTCCAAGAGTTGATTGATGGATCCGCTGTGGACTGGACTCTCGCGGCTGTGTTGGATCCTCTATGGATTGAACTTTCACAGTATCATGTTAGACCCGCTCGACATCCATTGCTTTCGGTCCCCTGGGGGGGGGGTTGCCCACATATGCGGTCCTCTCCAAGGTTTCTCATAGTCGTCATTGTCACCGATGTCCCACTGGGTGTGAGTTTTCCTTGCCCTTATGTGGGCTCTACCGACAATGTCGTAGTGGTTTGTGCAGCCCTTTGAGACACTAGTGATTTAGGGCTATATAAATAATCGATTGATTGATTGAATTGTAAACCATTAAGCCAATTAGAAAATGTAAGCCTTACTTTCATAAAATTTTGACAAACATTTATATGCTACAGTCGTTCACAAAAATAACAAATGGGATCCCTTCTGGAGAGAATGGGGACATTCCACAAACAGATGATTGGCATCTTCTGCAGCAGTGTTTTTCAACCTTTTTTGAGCCAAGGCACATTTTTTGTGTTGAAAAAATCTGGAGGCACACCACCAGCAGAAATCATTTAAAAAACAAAACTCAGTTGACAGTAAAAAGTCGTTGTCGCAATTTTTGGATATGACTTTAAACCATAACCAAGCATGCATCAATATAGCTCTTGTCTCAAAGTAGGTGTACTGTTACTACCTGTCACATCAGGCCGTGACTTATTTTGAGTCTTTTGCTGTTTTCCTATATGTAGTGTTTTAGTTCTTATCTTGCGCTCCTATTTTGGTGACTTTTACTCTTTTTTTGGTATTTTCCTGTTGCAGTTTCATGTCTTCCTTTGAGGGATATTTCCCGCATCTATTTTGTTTTAGCGATCAAGGATATTTCGGTTGTTTTTATCCTGCTTAGTGGGGACATTGTTGATTGTCATGTCATGTTCGGATGTACTTTGTGGATGCGGTCTTTGCTCAACAGTAAGTCTTTGCTGTTGTCCAGCAAGCTGTTTTTGTTTACTTTGTAGCCTGTTCAGTTTTAGTTTTGTTCTGCATCGCCTTCCCTAATACCTTTTCTTAGGGGCACACACCTTTTGTTTATTTTTGGTTTAATCGTAAGAAACCTTTTTACCTTCACACTGCCTCCCTCTGTTTCTGACATCTACAAAGCAAATGGCTTACCATGAATTGATTAACAGCATTGGACTCCGACTTAAACAAGTTGAAAAACTTATTCGGGTGTTACCATTTAGTTGTCAATTGTACGGTATATGTACTGAACTGTGCAATCTACTAATAAACGTTTCAATCAATCAATCAAACCGGCTGCCACCGCTGATATGGAAGAGTATTACACAGTTACGTAACTGTGTAATACTCTTCCATATCAGACAGCACCGACACTCAACAACAACACATAATTTGTAGATTATAATTACTGGTTTGTAAAAAATATTTTAACCCAAATATGTGAAATTAGATAATCTCCCACGGCCATGGCACACTAGTGTGCCGCGGCACGGTGGTTGAAAAACACTACTCTACAGCTCCACAGATATAACAGCCATCAACCTCCATGTTAAATTTAATTTTTTTTAAATCCTTTAAAGGGTATATTCCATTAATAGTTTCAAATTATATTTCTGAATTAGGTATGCATTATATATTGTCTGTTTGAAAGAAAATAACCACGTACACAATGTTTCAAACTATCTTGGCACTGACTGCGTTCCGTAGTTACCGGTCCAAAATGGCGACCACAGTACGCATGCGCAGTCAGTCATGCCAGTGGTTTCAGTTCCGATGACAGATTTGGTGTCACGCTGGGAGTCCTGTCAAGTTTGAGGTATAAATGTTCGATTACGATTTTATTATATAATGCGATAACGTATTGTACACGAACCAAAACAGTATAAGACGGGCTGTTTGCTTTTTGTGTTTTAGTGCGTGTACTGTATAGTAGTAGTGTTTCTATCAACAATAAAGCAGTAAACTGGAGTCTCGAATTACATCCAGCCATCCATTTTCTATCTCTTATCTTCTTTAATTTCCCTCATGAGATTAGTTAAGTATGTGTATTTATTAGGGCTGCGAATCTTTGGGTGTCCCACGAGTCGATTCGATATCGATTCTTGGGGTCACGTTTCGAAAATATATCGATTTTTTTCGATTCGATTCTCGATTCAAAAACGATATTTTTCCGATTCAAAACAATTCTGTATTCATTCAATACATAGAATTTCAACAGGATCTACCCCAGTCTGCTGACATGCAAGCAGAGTAGTATATTTAAAAAAAAAAAAAAAACTTTTATAATTGTAAAGGACAATGTTTTATCGACTGATTGCAATAATGTACATTTGTTTCAACTATTAAACGAACCAAAAATATGACTTATTTTATCTTTGTGAACACGTTGGGAAGACTATGTCTCCCGGCTGGCCTGGGAACGCCTCGAGATCCCCCGGGAAGAGCTAGACGAAGTGGCTGGGGAGAGGGAAGTCTGGGTTTCCCTGCTTAGGCTGTTGCCCCTGCGACCAGACCTCGGATAAGCGGAAGAAGATGGAAGGATGGATGGATGTACAATATTGGACACAGTGTGCTGTCAAGCTTATGAGATGCGATGCAAGTGTAAGCCACTGTGACACTATTGTTCTTTTTTTTATTTTTATAAATGTCTAATTCCTGCAGTCCTGGGTTCAAATCCAGGTTCGGGAGCTTTCTGTGTGGAGTTTGCATGTTCTCCCCGTGAATGCGTGGGTTCCCTCCGGGTACTCCGGCTTCCTCCCACTTCCAAAGACATGCACCTGGGGATAGGTTGATTGGCAATACTAAATTGGCCCTAGTGTATGAATGTGAGTGTGAATGTTGTCTGTCTATCTGTGTTGGCCCTGCGATGAGGTGGCGACTTGTCCAGGGTGTACGCTGCCTTCCGCCCGATTGTAGCTGAGATAGGCGCCAGCGCCCCCCGCGACCCCGAAAGGGAATAAGCGGTAGAAAATGGATGGATGGATAATGATAATGTCAATGAGGGATTTTTAATCACTGCTATGCTGAAATAATAACTAATATTGATACTGTTGTTGATAATATTCCTTTTTGTTTCACTACTTTTGGTTTGTTCTGTGTCGTGTTTGTGTCTCCTCTCAATTGCTGTTTATTGCAGTTCTGAGTGTTGCTGGGTCAGGTTTGGTTTTGGAATTGGATTGCATTGTTATGGTATTGCTGTGTAGTGGTTTGTTGGATTGATAAAAACAAAATAGAAATAGAAACAAACAAAAAAAAAGATTTTTTGAAAATGAGAATCGATTCTGAATCACACAACATATTCGATTCGATTCGTATTCTAATTGATTTCTTCCCACACCCCTAGTATTTATAAAACTGATTCAATCATGCTCATTCTTATATTAATGTTCAGTGTTTCCCCCAGAGTATTTGTTAGATAAGATGTCGTCGCCCGGGACAGACTGTGGTGAAGTAGGCCGGCTTCGTCGCATGAAGAAGCCTACAATTTTTGGTTGTGTTTTCCGCTCCGTATGCTGAATGGCAATATACGATATATATCTCTATATTTTTTCCGTAAAGTAAAAACAAAACACAAAACAGTCCTCGTTACCTAAAATACTAACATGGTTGTGTGGGTGGGACAATGTTGGGTGCTGCAGCAGAGACGTACTGACAGAGACAGGGGCTGTACGAAGCCTAGCAGTTTGTTAAGACTTTGGTTTAGCACCAAATGATAATGTAAATATATTTAAGTCAAATACAAATAAGGCAATAAGAGAAGTAACCTACACTTCTCATTTGGAAAGTATATCTGAACAGCCGATATGGTCATCTACATCAACTATATAAAGTACCAATGATTGTCACACACACTCTTGGTGTGGCGAAATTATGCTCTGCATTTGACCCATCACCCTTGATCCCCCCCTGGGAGGTGAGGGGAGCAGTGGGCAGCAGCAGTGCCGCGCCCGGGAATCATTTTTGGTAATTTAACCCCCAATTCCAACCATTGATGCTGAATGCCAAGTAGGAAAGGAATGAGTCCCATTTGTATAGTCTTTGGTATGACTTGGCCGGGGTTAGAACTCACAACCTACCGATCTCAGGGCAGACACTCTAACCACTAGGCCACTGAGTAGGTTTGCTGGAGAAGCTGGACTGGACAAAAAAAATATATATATATGTTTTTTAAGACTTTAATTTAGGCGGTGGCTCTTTGTCCAAAACGCACCCAGCAAAGTCACACCAAAAGTGGGAGAGAAATTTAGGAATTGTCGGAAAAACTCCAACAAATGTGGAAAATCACACCCAGGTTAGAGGTCCGCAAGTCCCGCCACCGGCCGCGCGCATCCCGCAGCTCCCAGCATGTGTTGTACTTGTATAGCGCTTTTGTACTTTCAAGGTACTCAAAGCGCTTTGACACTACTTCCACATTTACCCATTCACACACACACACTGATGGAGGGAGCTGCCATGCAAGGCACTAACCAGCACCCATCAGGAGCAAGGGTGAAGTGTCTTACTCAGGACACAACGGACTTGACGAGGTTGGTACTAGGTGGGGATTGAACCAGGGACCCTTGGGTTGCGCGCGGCCACTCTCCCAATGCGCCACGTCAAAACGCACCCAGCAAAGCCGAACCAAAAGTGGGAGAGAAATTTAAGATAAGTCTCCAAAATGTTCAAAATACCCACCCGGGTTTGAGTGCCACAAGTTCACGCAAGCCCCGCCAGTACAAAAACGAGAAAAGGTAGAAAGCACTTTGAAAAAAACAGGAAAAAGTTGTGGTTAAGGCTGCCGCCTTAACAACAAAGCACTGCTGGAAATCCTGATGTTAGTGTCAAGAATAATAAGATGTTCCCATAAAATGTGTTTTCCTGTAGTGCAGGATGGAGCGGGGCAGGCCGCTAGTGGAGGTGGTGCGCCTGGGCCTGCTCTCCTACCAGGAAGCGCTGCAGGTCCAGCAGGTCTACGTCAAGCGCCACCAGGTCGGTCCGGCTCACGCTCTTCTGCTGTGCCAGCACCCGCCCGTCTACACCACGGGCATCCGCCAGAAAGCCGAGCCGCTTTCCTCGCTGGACCGCCTGCGCCTGCTGGGAGCCCAAGTCCACAACGCCGACCGAGGAGGCCTCATCACGTTCCACGGTCCGGGACAGCTGGTCTGCTACCCGATCCTGAACCTGGGCTCCTTCAAGAAGGTCTCAGGTGCTTTGTGCTGCTCCACGGACTCCCTGTTGTACCGTCTTAGTGACGGCGCCATGGTGCGTGTGTGCAGAGTGTCCGCTGGTACGTGTCTCAGCTGGAGGAGACCGTCATCTCGGCATGTAGAAGGTTCCACGTGGAGGCTTCCAGGTCTCCTCACACCGGCGTTTGGGTCGGGGACAACAAGATTTGTGCCATCGGTAGGACTGCATGTTGCCAGCCGTGCGACAGTACGTTATGTAACCTCACTTCCCCATGAGACAGGGCTGTCCAAAATGTGCCTCGGGAGCCATTTGCGGCACATCCTAAAAATACTATTTAATAAAAGTAGAATAAAAGAGCAAATAGGTGAAATGTAACGAGGAAACATTTGCAATGTTGACAAATAACTCAAAGGTGTTTTTCCACTTTTTCACTCGCAATAGATGTTGATCCTATATGAAATCAATACTTTTATTTTGAAGGGTCAAATGTCAGAAAAGATTTGATCAGTTGAAATAAGTCAAACAATGGTAGGGAAGGACAGGCACCGAAACTGTACCGATTTCTGGTAGCTGCGAATCGACAGTACTCAACAGTACCAATTCTTGATACTTTTGTATGTGTTAATAAGTGTTGTTTTTGATAATAACTTTTAAAAATCAGTCCGGTTGTGATATCTTGTTTCATGATCACATTTCTGAGTCTCATTTGCAAGTTTGAAATGAATTGCAAGTCTTAAGACGTGAGATGGCAGTATTGTGAAGTTTATGCTGTTTTTCTGTTGCGCCCTTAGTAATGTAAGTATTGCACTTATTACGCGTCAGCTGTTTGATTTTAATGTGCGTCTTAGTGGTCATTTTCTTTACCGAATTAGGAGGTGTTGATATCGCCATGTAAAATCGCCAGTCAGTAGCATGTCAACATGGTTACTTTAAAACTGTCATTGCTCAAAAAATAATAATGAATAAAATCAACGTTGTTATGAATGATTGAGCAATTAGCTCCAATTACTTCACATTAAAAAATCCATTTTGAAATATATATTTTGGGAAAAGATTGCATATTTTGTGTTTGCCATATTAAAAAAAAGTTTTCATCGACCATAAGGGCAAAAAACTAGGACATTTGGAATGAAAATAACATCTTATAAACGACGGATAGATCTGAAGTTGATCGAGAGATTTAAGCGTTGAAAGTAAAAAAAAAAAAAGAAAGAGAGAAAGTATTACTTATTTTTAACACTTATTTTTGGTGAGATTTCTTTTAAACACATTGCTCAAAAAATAATCATTAATGTTGTTATGAATTATTGACCTATTCAAGGCTCCAATTACTTCACATCATAAATTCCATTTTGAAATATGTTTTTGGGAAATATTGCATATTTTGTGTATTATACATACAAAAAAACTACCTGTGAGTTTTTTTCCGACCATAACGGCATAAAACTAACAAACAAAAATATATAAATTTTTAAAAAAATCATAAACTCTTATAATAGACCCATAGATCTGAAATTGATCTAAAGATTTAAGCGTTGAAAGTTAAAAAAAAAAAAAAAAAAGACTTATTTTTAACACTCATTTTTGTGGGGGTTTTTAAACTCATTGCGCAAAAATTAATAATGACAATGAATGTTATGAATTATTGACCTATTCAAGGCTCCAATTACTTCACATCATGAATTCCATTTTAAAATTGCATTTTGTTTGTGTATGACATATAAAAGACAAAGTTTTCTTTGACAAAATGAAATATTTTGAAGACTTGTATTTTGGTGTGACATTTTTTTTTAAATACTGTCATTGCTCAAAAGATAATGAATTAAAATTGATGCAATGAATGACTCACCTACAGTATGTAAAGCTTTGAAATATTTTTTGGGGAAAATATTGCATATTTTGTGTTTGCCATAGAAAAAAAGGGTATAAAACATTAATTATATAAATCACCAAAAATGATTCCCGGGCGCGGCACTGCTGCTGCTCACTGCTCCCCTCACTTCCCAGGAGGAGAACAAGGGTGATGGCAGAGATTAATTTCGCCACACATAGTGTGTGTGTGTGACAATCATAGGTACTTTAAATAAAAAACACAAAAAAATCGACAGACCTGACGTGGATGTAACGATTTAAGCGTCGACTGACATTTTGGAAAATAAAAAAAACAAGTCTTATTTTTAATATTTCGGATCCTCTAAAGCAGGGGTCTCAAACTCAATTTACCTGGGGGCCACTGGATGCAGAAACTGGGTGAGGCTGGGCCGCAAGAAAAGATTTCTAGCTGTCAACACTGAATGTTGGATTGTTGTATTAATTTCCCACAGTTTATGAACTTACATTCATACTTCATTGAAGTATTATTCAATAAACATATGTATAAAGGATTTATGAATTGCTGCGGTTTTTGAGAATGTTTTTAACAAATCTCACTTGTCCTTTGGCATACCTTCAAGTACCTCCAGGGGTCCGCGCACCCCCAAAAGAAGACTACTGCTCCGCTACATGTCATCGCGACCGCTTTTATATCACACAACCAATGTGCCAGCTCTGTATTCTGTTGTGTGAGACTTGTGCAGAGCTACGTCAGTAGCTGCAAGACATAGTTGTTCAACAGGCATACAGGTCACACTGAGGGTGCCCAATGGCAAATATGTGCCTCACTGTGAACCCACACCAAACAAGAATGACAAACCCTTTTTGGGAGAATTTCCACACCCTAAACCAACTTAAACACAAGAGAACAAATACCCACAACACCTAGCAGGGCTACAATATACAACACCTCAACTGAAGCAAGTAGGGAGGTTGGGGGTATGGGGGGTGGGTGGTTGCAGGGGTGTGTATATTGTAGCTCGGAAGAGTTAGGTCTGCATGGGATCCTGGGTAATTGTTCTGGTGTGTTTATGTTGTGTTACCATGCAATGTTCTCCCGAAATGTGTTTGTCATTCTTGTTTTGTGTGGGTTCACAGTCCGGCACTTATTTGTAAGAGTGTTAAAAGTTTTTTTAAGCCCACCCTTAGTGTGACTTGTATGGCTGTTGATCAAATATATCTTGTAATAACACACGTGTGTCTAACATGGCCAGATGCAACATACACCTGGGCTTGCACGCTGTCAGCTCAGGATGTAGCAGTGCCATAATGGCACTCCCTGATTAACGTTGATATGGTAAAAATTGACAGGAGCTTCGAGAGAATTGGTGCCCTGAAATTCAGGGGTCTTCTGGGAAAATTGGGGACGTTGGCAAGCATGACCTATCAAGCGCCGTTTGCCGCACCAACATTAAATTGTCATATCAAAGCGCGGGCCGCATAATAACGTCTGGTTGTTTGAGACCCCTGCCCTGAAGGTAAAAGATTAAATCAATATATTTTGGTTTTGAAAATGAAAAACGAGACAAGCGGTAAAAAATGGATGGATGGAAAATTAAAAACAATAAAAATGGAAACCACATAATATTTTTAGTATGCGGCCCTCAGGGGAAAAAGTTTGGACACCCATGCCTGGGCAATGAGTCAACGTGCTTTGGCTTTTATCTCACTGGTTAGCACAGATGAGCCTTACTAGTTCGGATGGGATCTGTGGTCACCGGTTCGATTCCCTCCGCTTTACTTCCCGCTTGTGTTTCCAGGCATCCGCTGCTCGCGCTACGTCACGTCGCACGGCTTGGCCCTCAACTGCAACACGGAGCTGTCGTGGTTCCGCCACATCGTGCCGTGCGGCCTGCAGGGCAAGGGCGTGACCTCGCTCAGCGCCCAGCTGCACAGAGACGTGGGCGTGGATGACGCCGTCCCTCACCTGCTGGACGCCTTCGCAGACCACTTCCACTGTGACTTAGTGGAGAATGAACCAAGACACTGATGAGTCCAGGATGAATGTCACTATCCACAATTATGTGCTCTCTTGATCAACTGTTAATTAATATTTTACAAAGTATAAGTCAGAAAACAATTGTTGGACAACTCTAAATGTGTACAATTATAATTAAGGGTGCCCCAATCCGATATTGATATCCAATATTGGTCCGATAATAAGAAAAAAATAAATATATATGCTTGCTCGCAAAAAGTGTGAGACAAGCGACAAGCATTCCTGCAGCGTGTCAAGTTGTGTAGCGAGTTAACATCTCAGTGTCCTTTCTTCTGATTTAGTCGATGAGTTGCTACACAACAGCTAAGTGCACAATAGCAAAGAAGCTCGACATACTGCACGTCATCAGTTATGGCTGCCTCAGAGGGCCACTTGTAACTGCAATTAATATATGACTTTGCTTATGCGTTTTATTATATCTTTTTGCGTACACCAAAAATGTATCTGTTTATTTTATTGTTGCTCTTTTCTTGGATATATATATATATATATCCCATCCATTTTCTACCGCTTATTCCCTTTTTGGGGTTACGGGGGGCGCTGGCGCCTATCTCAGCTACAATCGGGCGGAAGGCCTCATTGCAGATATATATATATATATATATATATATATATATATATATATATATATATATGTTCCAGGGTGTACGATGCTTTCCATCCGATTGTAGCTGAGATAGGCACCAGCGCCCGGCCGCGACACCGAAGGGAATAAGCGGCAGAAGATGGATGGATTAAATCTGGGACTTCCCGCGGTCTGGATTTTGGACACTGGCGGGCCGTAAGTAGTTTGGGGACTCCTGGCATAAACCTTTGTTCTGTGATGACTTATTTATCAATATCAATATTATTTGATCCTTCAGAAGAGAAGTCCAACCCTACACAATGAAATACTAGAGTAGTTTCTATGAGGACTCAACATTTTTGTAACAACCATGCATAAATACCGTGACATCGATGGTTTTTACTTGAAACTTATTAAAAATGCTAGAACGAATGCAGCTGAGAAAGGCTCCAGCACCCCCGAAAGGGACAAGCGGTAGGAAATGAATGGAATGATTATGCCTTTAATTTGTCGGACACCCGGAAGTCGTGCCGATTTCCGAGGACTTGACTGCGTGAGGTCGTTTGCGTTTCAACTTTGCAAAAGGAAACATTTGATGCCGCTAAATTAAATGAGCATTAGCTCTAGTATTGACGTGCCAGCAGAGTGACAGAGAAATGGGAGTCATTCTAGCACCGCAGCATGGGCGACGCTAAGCGGCACGACGACGCTGTGAAGGCCGAGTTGAGGCTGCCCATCACCGGGGATTGTCAGCTGGACGAGGCGGTGCTGCGGTGGCTCAGCTGGGACAAGGTGGGACTCGTCTCCCGCTGTCACTCGTAACTCCTTCAATATCAATAATTACAACATTTGGTTTTAAACTTTGTATGACGCGGCGTGAACTGACACAAAAACAACATTATGACTTTTTGATTGAGATGATTCAAATTTTGTGTCAAATTCATCTGCATGGACCGCACTGCAGGTTCACACAATCGCGTGGAAAGTTCTGGGAGGATTTTGGTGAAGATGAATTGGCTCAATGACCTGCTTAGTGACGCACATACATTGATCTAATTTACACTAAAGGTCACGAACTTTAAAGACCTTTAGCTTAAATGTCAACGAGCGACTCACATGACCACGCACGCACGCGCACACACACACACACACACACACACACACACACACACACACACACACACACACACACACACACACACACACACACACACACACACAGTGGAAATGGGGCAGCATTTGGATTTAACTTGGAAAAGAGTGAATAATTAAATAAGAATATATATATATATATATATATACATGCAGCATTTGGATTCATTTTGGAAAAAAGCGAATTAAATAAATAGAAAACATATATGTATACATACAGTATATATTTATAAAACCGTCACTGCTAAAAAAAAAAGATTCAAAATCTATGTTAAGAATTATTGAGCTATTAGTTCAAATTTCTTCATATCAAAAATTCCATTCTGAAATATATTTTTTAGGAAAAATGTTTGCCATTTAAAAAATAAGTTTTCTTCGACCATAAGGACATAAACTAACAAACGTTTTTTTCATTCATTTAATTATTTCCTTTTTTACCAAATTGAATCCAAGTGTATGTTGAAATTGGAAAACATTTAATATATGTATGTATATATATATATTTTTATATATATATATATATATATATGTATGTGTGTGTATATATGTGTGTGTATATATGTATGTATGTATGTATGTATGTATGTATATATATATATATATATATATATGTATTTGTGTAGGTGTGGGAAAAATCACAAGACTACTTCATCTCTACAGAACTGTTTCATGAGGGGTTCCCTCAATCATCAGGAGATTTTAATGGAAGCATTCACATACAATGGTTTATATAGGGCACAGAGTGGGTGGGTACAGGCAGGCGTAGGGTGTGGTGATTGGCTCATGTGTTACCTAGGAGGTGTTTCCTTCTGTGGCGGCATGTTGAAATGATTTCACTGCGCTTGTTGAGAGATGATAGATCTGGATGATATATAATAAACAGTTTCTCTTTTAAGCATAGGTTGCATCTTTTATTACCACTGTTGTAAGGTGTGCTGGATGCAAGAATTTGCCATGTTATTGAATATTCAACATTATTGTCTTTGAGGTTCCAAATGTGCTTGCTGAGTTCTGTAGAATTCCGCAAAGTCTGGTTTCTAAAGGAGGCCTTGTGATTATTCCATCTGTTTTTAAACGCTCCTTCGGTTAATCCTACGTACGTGTCGGATGTGTTAATGTCCTTGCGTGTTACCTTTGCTTGGTAAACGACTGATGCCGTTGAGAGGGCAATCAGGTTTCTTGCGACAGTTACATTCCTCTAACTGTAAGGGGGTGATCAAGGGTGATGGGTCAAATGCAGAGAATAATTTCGCCACATCTAGTATGTGTGACAATCATTGGTACTTTAACTTTATATATTTATATGCATATATTTATGTATAAATATATAAGCAGCATTTGTATTTAAATTGTAAACATGTGAATGAATAAATGGATTTAAAAAATATATCATTTATTTTTTTAATTTATTTTGTACCGACATTTTTATTATGTTTCCAGTTTCATTTATACTTTTTGGGTCCATTAATGCATTTTATTTTTTTTCATGTATTATTCATTTATTTTTTTCCTGTATTGATAAAATGCTTTCGCGCAACAACGTTTTTCAGGTGAGAGAAAATTCAGACTAGTGATGTCACTGCCAAAGGAAATATGGCACCGCCTTATGGAATGTTTACAACGAACACAACAAAAATCAATATTAAGCAAATATTTATGAAGAATTCCCACCAGTTACAGTTATATTCCTGTCGCAAGAAACCTGATTGCCCTCTCAACGGGGGGTGCTTACAAGCATCAGTCGTTTACAAAGCAAAGGTAACACGCAAGGACATTAACACATCCGACACGTACGTAGGATTAACCGAAGGAGCGTTTAAAAACAGATGGAATAATCACAAGGCCTCCTTTAGAAACCAGACTTTGCGGAATTCTACAGAACTCAGCAAGCACATTTGGAACCTCAAAGACAATAATGTTGAATATTCAATAACATGGCAAATTCTTGCATCCAGCACACCTTACAACAGTGGTAATAAAAGATGCAACCTATGCTTAAAAGAGAAACTGTTTATTATATATCATCCAGATCTATCATCCCTCAACAAGCGCAGTGAAATCATTTCAACATGCCGCCACAGAAGGAAACACCGCCTAGGTAACACATGAGCCAATCACCACACCCTACGCCTGTCTGTACCCACCCACTCTGTGCCCTATATAAACCATTGTATGTGAATGCTTCCATTAAAATCTCCTGATGATTGAGGGAACCCCTAATGAAACAGTTCTGTAGAGATGAAGTAGTCTTGTGATTTTTCCCACACCTACATATTGCGCTCTACCACGGTATCGAGCACTATTCTCTGAATAATCCAATCAAAACATATATATATATATATATATATATATATATATAATACATTTTGTACTGGCATTTTTATTATTTTTCTAGTTGTATTTATCCTTTTTCTGTCCATTAATGCATTTTACTTTTTATATATTATTTGTGTATACATATATACACATACTGTATGTATGTAGCATTTGGAGTCAACTTGGAAAAAAGTGAAAAATTAAATAAAGATATATATATGTATATATATATATATATATATATATATATATATATATATATATAACCCGAGTGGTGTTTTGTTATTGGACTTTTGTGCTCGTCACAGTTTGTCCATAACAAACACCATGTTCAAACATAAGGGTGTCCATATGTGCACTTGGCACCAGGACACCCTAGGCCGCAGTTCCATGATCGACTTTGTAGTTGTGTCATCGGATTTGCGGCCTCATGTTTTGGACACTCGGGTGAAGAGAGGGGCGGAGCTTTCTACCGATCACCACCTGGTGGTGAGTTGGCTGCGATGGTGGGGGAGGATGCCGGACAGACCTGGGAGGCCCAAACGCATTGTGAGGGTCTGCTGGGAACGTCTGGCAGAGTCTCCTGTCAGACAAAGTTTAAATTCCCACCTCCGGAAGAACTTTGAACATGTCACGAGGGAGGTGCTGGACATTGTCGAGGCGGCAGATCGGAGCTGTGGCCGCAAGGTAGTTGGTGCCTGTCGGGGCGGCAATCCTAAAACCCCTTGGTGGACACCAGCGGTGAGGGATGCCGTCAAGCTGAAGAAGGAGTCCTATCGGTCCTTTTGGCTCATAGGACTCCGGAGGCAGTGGACAGGTACCGACAGGCCAAGCGGTGTGCAGCTTCAGCGGTCGCGGAGGCAAAAACTCGGACATGGGAAGAGTTCGGGGAAGCCATGGAAAACGACTTCCGGACGGCTTCGAAGCGATTCTGGACCACCGTCCGCCGCCTCAGGAAGGGGAAGCAGTGCACTATCAACACCGTGTATGGTGCGGATGGTGTTCTGCTGACCTCGACTGCGGATGTTGTGGATAGGTGGAAGGAATACTTCGAAGACCTCCTTAATCCCACCAACACGTCTTCCTACGAGGAAGCAGTGCCTGGGGAATCTGTGGTGGACTCTCCTATTTCTGGGACTGAGGTCGCTGAGGTAGTTAAAAAGCTCCTCGGTGGCAAGGCCCCAGGGGTGGACGAGACCCGCAAGGAGTTCCTTAAGGCTCTGGATGCTGTGGGGCTGTCTTGGTTAACAAGACTTTGCAGCATCGCGTGGACATCGGGGGCGGTACCTCTGGATTGGCAGACCGGGGTGGTGGTTCCTCTCTTTAAGAAGGGGGACCGGAGGGTGTGTTCCAACTATCGTGGGATCACACTCCTCAGCCTTCCCGGTAAGGTTTATTCAGGTGTACTGGAGAGGAGGCTACGCCGGATAGTCGAACCTCGGATTCAGGAGGAACAGTGTGGTTTTCGTCCTGGTCGTGGAACTGTGGACCAGCTCTATACTCTCGCCAGGGTTCTTGAGGGTGCATGGGAGTTTGCCCAACCAGTCTACATGTGCTTTGTGGACTTGGAGAAGGCATTCGACCGTGTCCCTCGGGAAGTCCTGTGGGGAGTGCTCAGAGAGTATGGGGTATCGGACTGTCTTATTGTGGCGGTCCGTTCCCTGTACGATCAGTGCCAGAGCTTGGTCCGCATTGCCGGCAGTAAGTCGAACACATTTCCAGTGAGGGTTGGACTCCGCCAAGGCTGTCCTTTGTCACCGATTCTGTTCATAACTTTTATGGACAGAATTTCTAGGCGTTGAGGGGTTCCGGTTTGGTAACCGCAGGATTAGGTCTCTGCTTTTTGCAGATGATGTGGTCCTGATGGCTTCATCTGACCGGGATCTTCAGCTCTCGCTGGATCGGTTCGCAGCAGAGTGTGAAGCGACCGGAATGAGAATCAGCACCTCCAAGTTCGAGTCCATGGTTCTCGCCCGGAAAAGGGTGGAGTGCCATCTCCGGGTTGGGGAGGAGACCCTGCCCCAAGTGGAGGAGTTCAAGTACCTAGGAGTCTTGTTCACGAGTGAGGGAAGAGTGGATCGTGAGATCGACAGGCGGATCGGTGCGGCGTCTTCAGTAATGCGGACGTTGTACCGATCCGTTGTGGTGAAGAAGGAGCTGAGCCGGAAGGCAAAGCTCTCAATTTACCGGTCGATCTACGTTCCCATCCTCACCTATGGTCATGAGCTTTGGGTCATGACCGAAAGGATAAGATCACGGGTACAAGCGGCCGAAATGAGTTTCCTCCGCCGTGTGGCGGGGCTCTCCCTTAGAGATAGGGTGAGAAGCTCTGCCATCCGGGAGGAACTCAAAGTAAAGCCGCTGCTCCTTCACATGGAGAGGAGCCAGATGAGATGGTTCGGGCATCTGGTCAGGATGCCACCCGAACGCCTCCCTAGGGAGGTGTTTAGGGCACGTCCAACCGGTAGGAGGCCACGGGGAAGACCCAGGACACGTTGGGAAGACTATGTCTCCCGGCTGGCCTGGGAACGCCTCGGGATCCCCCGGGAAGAGCTGGACGAAGTGGCTGGGGAGAGGGAAGTCTGGGTTTCCCTGCTTAGGCTGTTGCCCCCGCGACCCGACCTCGGATAAGCGGAAGATGATGGATGGATGGATGGATATATACATATATATATATATATATATATATATATATATATATATATATATATATATATACACACACACACACACAACTATCACTGCTAAAAAAAAATAATAAATCAAAATCAATGTTATGATTTTTTGAGCTTTTAGCTCCAATTACTTCACATCAAAAATTGCATTCTACAATATATTTCTGAGAAAAATATTGCATATTTTGTGTTTTCCATTTTTTTTAAATATGTTTTCATCCACCATAAGGACATAAAACAAAAAATATGTTTATTTAAATATTCACTTTTTTCCAAATTAAATTCAAATGCTGCATATGTATACATAAATATATATATGTATATATATATATATATATATATATATATATATATATATATATATATATATATATATATATATATATATATATATATATATATATATATATATATCTCGAGTCATACCAAAGACTATAAAAATGGGACCCATTACCTCCCTGCTTGGCACTCAGCATTAAGGGTTGGAATTGGGGGTTAAATCACCATAAATGATTCCCGGGCGCGGCACCGCTGCTGCCCACTGCTCCCCTCACCTCCCAGGGGGTGATCAAGGGTGATGGGTCAAATGCAGAGAATAATTTTGCCACATCTAGTATGTGTGACAATCATTGGTACTTTAACTTTATATATTTATATGTATATATTTATGTATAAATATATAAGCAGCATTTGTATTTAAATCGTAAACATGTGAATGAATAAATGGATTTAAAAAATATACATAATTTATTTTTTTAATTTATTTTGTACTGACATTTTTATTATTTTTCTAGTTTCATTTATACTTTTTGTGTCCATTAATGCATTTTTTTTTTTTTCATATATTATTCATTTATTTTTTTCCTGTATTGATAAAATGCTTTTGCGCAACAAAATTTTTCAGGTGAGAGAAAATTCAGACTAGTGATGTCACTGCCAAAGGAAATATGGCACCGCCTTATGGAATGTTTACAACGAACACAACAAAAATCAATATTAAGCAAATATTTATGAAGAATTCCCACCAGTAGTGTAATATTTGAGCAAATTTTAATTATTCTGGTCTTATTACTGATTCTAGTGATTTTCTTCCGTAATAAAAAAAAAAAGTTTAAAAAAATATATTAACGAGCCAGTCTTTTGAATGGCTCTTTGAAAGGAATGGCTCCTCAAGATCCGGCTCCCTTCGAAGAGCCATAAATACCATTTTTAACACACAGCATGATGTCAGGTAAAAAACAAGTCCCTCCTAAATGGCGCCCCTGCATGGTGGTTGGTGTGCGATGTATTCCAGAATGTTCACACTCGCGCTGAGTTGCTGGCTCTGTTGGCATGGCCTCACGTGGACGAGCTGAGGTCCAGACTGAGCAGCAGGTTGACCTTTGGCACGGCCGGCCTCAGGGCACCCATGGGGGCGGGCTTTAACCGCATCAATGACCTCACTGTCATCCAAGCCACACAGGTGAGTGTTGCGTGCGTGCGTGCGTGTGTGTGTGTCAGTGATGCCGTGCTCATGTGTGTGTGTGTGTGTGTGTGTTGCAGGGCTTGTGCGCGTACCTGCTCAGGTGCGTTCCGGACACGGCCCACAGAGGCGTGGTGGTGGGCTTTGACGCCAGGGGCCGGCGTGAGAGCGGCTGCAGCAGTGAACGGTAACGCCCCACAGATTTGACTGTTACCGTGGCCTCACCCGGCGATGTTTTTTGTCAGGCTGGCGGCGCTCACGGCCGCCGTGATGCTGAGCAGAGATGTCCGCGTGCATCTCTTCTCCAGCTACGTCCCCACGCCGTACGTGGTGAGAGACGCGAGACCTTACTTCCTGTGGCGCCGAGCCTGATGCGTTGTGTGTGTGTGTGTGTGGTGTGTTGCAGCCTTTTGGCGTCGTCGAGTTGGGTGCGGCGGCCGGCGTCATGATCACTGCGTCCCACAACCCTAAAGAGGACAACGGCTACAAGGTGAGGCAGCGCCGGCTACGCCCCTTTTCACACACACACCCACACACACACACACACTTGGCTCATAATTATTAAAACTGTTTTTTTCAAGGTAGTATCAGTTATAAAATCTGAATTTAAATTTATGCAAATATTACTCTATTGGCTATAATTTATTTTGTTGTGTTCATTGTAAACATTCCATAAGAGGGTGACATATTCCTCTCTTAAAAAACTGAGAGCATTTTAACAATACCGAGAACACCCCCCCCCACAAATAATAAATAAGAATAAAATACATTAATGTATACCAAAAGTATAAATACAACAAGAACAATAATTAGGAGATAATAAAAGTGTACTCCACTACCTGGGGTTTGTACGATTGAACTACTACATATCAGAACAATGAACTAGAAATGTGAATCCAAATAAATAAAATATTAATACATTTTGTAAAATATATAAAATTGTATGTATATAAGGGGTGTAAAAAAAAATTACATTTTCAAATGAATCGCGATTTTTATTCAAATTTTTAATCGCTTAAACATTTTTTTTTTTTTTATCTGTCCTGTCCACCCACTCAGACAAATCATATTGTAGATGTAGATGATCATATCTGCTCTACAGATTTACTTTAGAAAAGAGAAGGGTTGGATAATTCTTTTGTCTTATTTGTATTTGACTTTATTTCATTTATTTATTAAGTGTTTGGGTATAATTTTATCAACAAAACCAGTTTTATTGGAAGTAATAGAGAAATTTATCATAGGTTCATCCATTTTATGGAGGAATGAAGCAAGTCATAAAACTGGCACCAAATTTAATTTAAAAAAGTATTGATTTCGAATCGAGAATGAATTCTGAATCGAATTGTTACCCACAAGATGGTAAATGGGTTATACTTGTATAGCGCTTTTCTTCCTTCAAGGCACTCAAAGCAGTTGGACACTATTTCCACATTCACCCATTCACACACACATTCACACCCTGATGGCGGGAGCTGACATGCAAGACGCTAACCACGACCCCTCAGGAGCAAGGGTGAAGTGACTTGTTCAAGGATCACAACGGACATGACTAGGTTGGTGGAAGCTGGGGCTCAAATCAGGAACCCTCAGGTTGCCGGCATGACCAACTGCGCCGTCCCGAATCAAATCATTTCGTGGCCAAAGATTCAAAGCCCTGGTTAGGCTCCACTTTTCAAGATGTGCTAGCTTGATGCTAATCTACATTAGATTTGCCATGGACGTGCTAAATATTAGCATTAACAATTTTACATGGCGATTTCAACACCTCAGGAGGCCAAAACTGGTTGGCATTGTTAACAAAATATGAGTCCAGTTGCCTTGTTCAACCTTTGCTAATATCCGTAACCAGCGGGTGACGTATGATATACTTATGTTATTTTGAATGAAGAATTGTTTTTAATCGAGAATCGATTCTAAATCGAATTGTTACCCCGAATAATTAAATCGTGTGGTGCCCAAAGATTCACAGCCCTAATATATACATACACACACACACACACACACACACACACACACACACACACACACACTTACATATCGTATATTGTTGGTAGAGCGGCTTTGCCAGCAACTTGAGGGTTCCAGGTTCAATCCCGTCTTCCGCCATCCTAGTCACTGCCCTTCTGTCCTTGGGCAAGACACTTAACCCACCTGCTTCCAGTGTCACCCACACTGGTGTAAATGTAACTTAGATAATAGGTTTCACTATTTAAAGCGTTATATAAATATAATTCACTTCACATATATATATATATATATATATATATATACATACATACATACATATATATTCACATTCATACATATATATATACACACACACACACATACAATATATACAAATACACACATACATATATATACATACATATACACATTCATACATTTACAAAGATATATATACATTTATATACATTTATATACATACATATACACATATATATATATATATATATACATACACACATATATATATATACATATACACACACATATATATACATACATACATGTATATACATATACACATACATACATGTATATACATATACACATACATAGATGTATATACATATACACATACATACATGTATATACATATACATACATACATGTATATACATATACACATACATACATGTATATACATATACACATACATACATACATATATATATATATATATACTAGGGCTGGGCAACGATTTAAAATTTTAATCGAAGTTAATCGCACTATTTCTCCGATTAATCACGATTAACTGCATTGTATACGCAAAGCCCAATAATGAATTCAAAAGTAGTGTGTAGTGCACCTTTATTGGAATATTCTCCCACATGAACAAAAGCGCCAAAACATTTGTTGTGCAAACACAATTTAAATCAATCCCTCTTAAACAGTAGCAGTTAAATACCATGTTTTATGAAAATCAACTCGAAAAATGTAAATACAAACATTTAAGCTTATTGCCACTGCCAGGGTATTTAAGTTATCCTATTTGTTATGGAAAATATAATATAATCTACATACAAATCTCTGAGCCACAATCATAACATCTGAACAGGCAATTTCTGAGGTAACAGCAGAAACATTTTTTTTATCAGGGATCTTATGTTTAAAAAACCTATATTATAGGTAGTGAGCTGTTTTAGGGAATTTTTGATCAAATTATCCGTAGTAGCAATATTAATAATGTTGTGTTTATTCTGCGTAGTGCACTTAAAATAATTATGACCATATCTAGGAATTGATATGATGGGAATTTTCCGATTGTTTGCTTGGTGCTTTGATAAACTGAACGCATATACATGGTACTATATTGTGATGTTATGAGCCAGGGAAAGAAAGAACTACCCTACCCAGCATGCAACAGGAGTGACGAGCATGCGTGGTAGCCCGGTATAGGTTGTGTCGCCATGACGGCATCTTGTATGTTGTGATATGCACGCTCTGAAAGCAAACGTTAAGAACTCAGCCAACACTCCTCTTCTGCATTATTCATAAATAGACGGACAACACATATACTCCGCTGCTTCACAGGCCGCTGGATGTAGCCGGCAAAGTATTCCCATGCTAGCTAGCCGGTCTAGCAAGCACGCGTCATTCAGTCCAAAACGGCCCGATCTATCCACATTCAGAATTGTCTGGCGGTCGTAAGTGATCCCGGAGTGACCACGCTGTAAGCCAGCCATGAAATTTGCAGAATTGTCCGGTATTTTTGCCAAATGTTCCATCTTTACCAAGAGCTCCTCGACGCCGAAGCCCATCCGGGCGACGCCATCTTGCTAAGAAAAGGCGTTAACAAAATAAAAGCATGTAAACAACATACGCAAATGTGCGATAAAATAATTGTCGGCGTTAATAGATTGATGAGTTAATTCGTAATTAACGCATTAATTTGCCCACCCCTAATATATACACATACATACACACATATATATACACACACACACACACACATATATATATATATGCACACACACACACACACACATTTATATATTTATGTATATATATGTATACACACACACATATATATATATATATATATATATATATATATATATATATATATATATATATATATATATAAATTAAATAAATGATAAATGGGTTGTACTTGTATAGCGCTTTTCTACCTTCAAGGTACTCAAAGCGCTTTGACACTACTTCCACATTTACCCATTCACACACACATTCACACACTGATGGAGGGAGCTGCCATGCAAGGCGCCAACCAGCACCCATCAGGAGCAAGGGTGAAGTGTCTTGCTCAGGACACAACGGACATGACGAGGTTGGTACTAGGTGGGATTTGAACCAGGGACCCTCGGGTTGCGCACGGCCACTCTCCCACATATATATATATACACATACATACATATAGATATGCATACATATAGATATGCATACACATACATTTATATATGTACATACATATATAAATACATACACATATTTATGTGTGTGTATATATATATATATACATACATACATACATACATACGTACATACATATAGATATGCATACACATACATTTATATATGTACATACATATATAAATACATACACATATTTATGTATGTGTGTATATATATATATAGATAGACCCTGTTTCCATATGAGTTGGGAAATTGTGTTGGTTGTAAATATAAACGGAATACAATAATTTGCAAATCCTTTTCAACCCATATTCAATTGCATGCATTACAAAGACAAGATATGTGATGTTCAAACTCCATATTTTACAAATAATAATTAACTGAGAATTTCATGTCTGCAACACGTGCCAAAGTAGTTGGGAAAGGGAATGTTCACCACTGTGTTACATCACATTTTCTTTTAACACTCAATAAACATTTGAGAATTGAGGAAACTAATTGTTGAAGCTTTGAAAGTGGAATTCTTTACAATTCTTGCTTGATGTACAGCTTAAGTTGTTCAACTGTCCGAGGTCTTGTTGTTGTATTTTAGGCTTCATAATGCGCCACACATTTTCGATGGGAGACATGTCTGGACTGCAGGCGGGCCAGGAAAGTACCCACACTCTTTTACTACGAAGCCAAGCTGTTGTAACACGTGGCTTGGCATTGTTTTGCTGAAATAAGCAGGGGCCTTCATGATAACGTTGCTTGGATGACAACATATGTTGCTCCAAAACCTGTATGGACCATTCAGCATTGATGGTGCTTTCACAGATGTAAGTTACCCCTGACTTGGGCACTAATACACCCCCATTCCATCCTAGATGCTGGCTTTTGAACTTTGCGCCTAGAACAATCCAGATGGTTATTTTCCTCTTTGTTCCGGAGGACACCATGTCCACAGTTTCCAAATATAATTTGAAATGTGGACTCGTCATACCACAGAACACCTTTCCACTTTGGATCAGTCTATCTTAGATGAGCTCGGGCCCAGCCAAGCTAGCGGCGTTCCTGTGTGTTGTTGATAAATGGCTTTCGCTTTGCATAGGAGAGTTTTAATTTGCACTTACAGATGTAGCGACCAACTGTAGTTACTGACAGTGGTTTTATGACGTCCTCCTGAGCTCATGTGGTGATATCCTTTACACACTGATATCGGTTTTTGATGCAGAACCGCCTGAGTGATCAAAGGTCCGTAATATATTCGCTTACGTGCAGCGATTTCTCCAGATTCTCCGAACCTTTTGATGATTTTACGGGCCGTACATGGTAAAATCCCCAAATTCCTTGCAATAGCGTATTCAGAAGTGTTGTTCTAAAACTGTTCGACAATTTGCTTACAAATTGGTGACCCTCGCCCCATCCTTGTTTGTGAATTACTTAGTACTTAGCATTTCATGGAAGGTCGCGAACGTCATTGATTGATTGAAACTTTTATTAGTAGATTGCACAGTACAGAATATATATTCCGTACAATTGACCACTAAATGGTAACACCTGAATATGTTTTTCAACTTGTTTAAGTCGGGGTCCACGTTAATCAATTCATGGACACATACCTACAGTAGGCAAGTTTGTATTTTTGCCTCATTCCTGAGAATCTTGCATGTGACTCAAGCATTAAGGAGGGGGACTATGCAGGAATTGCTGCAGTGTGCTCAAACAACCAGCAGGTAGCATGTGTGAGCAGATAATACTGTATCATCTCTCTCTCTTTTGGACTTATCAGGTCGGTAGTGCATTCACTAAGTGAGGGACGAGACAAAAACAAACCTAGACCCACTGTACTGCGCCGCCCTCAGGTGTACTGGTGTAATGGCGCTCAAATCGCCTCCCCTCACGACAAAGGCATCCTGAAAAGCATGGAGGAGCATCTGGAGCCCTGGAGTACCTCCTGCTGGGACGTCCAGCTCGTCCACACGAGCCCCCTGAGGACAGACCCCCTGAGCCACGTGGACCGCCGCTACCTGGACCAGCTCGCCAGTCTTTGCTTCCACAGGTAAGCTCCTGGCTGGGAAGGGCCTCATCTGCTTCCTCTCGGCTTCTGCTCCTCCTCAGACTGATCAACAGCAGGTGTCCTCTCAAGTTCGTCCACTCGTCCTTCCACGGCGTGGGACACGTCTTCGTCCGTCAAGCCTTCCAAGCGTTCGGGTTCCCTCCACCCATTCCGGTGCCGGAGCAGAAAGACCCCGACCCGGACTTCCCGTCTGTGCGCTGTCCCAACCCGGAGGAGGGCGAGTCTGTCCTGGTAGGACGCCGTGTTCTGGCGCTGTCGCCCTCGTACACCTTTGACACGTCCTCTCGTCCAGGAACTCGCTCTACTTCTGGCCGAGAAGGAAAAAGCCCGCATCGTCCTGGCGACGGATCCTGATGCGGATCGACTGGCGGTGGCAGAGATGTGCGACAGGTGGGTGTGGCCTGCCGCTGGTGTGAGGGTCAGGTGGTGGTGACGGAGCCTGGAAAGGGGGCGTGGTCTGGCCACAGGTGTCGCTGGAAGGTTTTTTCCGGGAATGAGCTGGCGGCGCTCCTGGGCTGGTGGATGTTTTTCTCGTGGAAGGAGACGCACGACGACCCCGCTGACCTGCAGCACGTCTACATGCTCGCCACCACCGTGTCCTCAAAGATCCTGCAGGCTCTGGCCCGCATCGAAGGCTTCCACTTTGAGGTGAGTCCGCCACAACGGAGACATGGACGACGACAGTGACAGTGCTTTCCCGCCGTGAGAGGCAATAGCGTATATTTGACACATACAGCTCAATAAGGGGTGTCCAACTGGTTTTCATTGAGGGCCACGCCACAATTAACCTGGCCTACAAAGGGCCGCTTGTAACTTAACTTGTGCATTGTCGCACACATAGGAAACTGTTTTTAACCATTATGTCTTTTTTGGATTGATGGATAACTTGCTTTAAAATCGTGAAGGCTAAATAGAATAATGCATGGGCCAACATAAAATTATGTGGCATGTCACTTGAAAGAATGAACCAGGCCACAAAAAAAGACCTGGTAGGCCATATGAAATTATGTGCCGGACCACGTGAAATAATGTCCTGGGCCATATAAAATGATGATCCAGACTACAAATGGTGTGGCAGCCTGGTAAAATGACATGGTGGGACCCATGAAATAATGTGCTGGGCCACGCAAAATAATGTACCAGACAACGTGAAATGTGCTGGACCACAAAATGGTGTGGCAGGCCACGTAAAATATTATGCCAGACCCCAAAAATTAATGTAGTAGGCCACGTGAAATATTTCGCAGACCACATAAAGTGCTTGAGTACATAAAATAATACGACAGGCCAGATGAAATAATGTAACATACCCCATAAAATAATGTACTGGGCCACATAAAATGACATGGAGGGCCACTTAAATAATGTACTGGACCACATAAAATTATACAACAGGCCATTGGCAGGCCACATTAAATTATGTGGTGGACCACATGAAATAAAGTGCTAGACCACATAAAGTGATGCGGCAGGCCACTTAAATGATAGGGCAGGCAACATAATGTACCGGAACACTTTAAATGACTTGGCAGGCGGAATGAAATAATGTGCTGAACCACATAAAATGATTTGGCAGGCCATTTAAATGACGATGTAGTGGCAATCTTCACCTTTAAATGTTCTAATTTATTGTCACTACTCAACAGGTTTGAGGGAGTGATCCTACGCAGCAGCAAACATTGCATTGAAGTGAGGTCCAGTCAGAAGTCCAGTTAACGCATATTTATTAATTAACTTGCAGGGTGAATGAAACATACCATGGATTATTGTAGTGCCATTGTGCCATATGTTCTCCTGTCTGTTGCTGTGTGTTGTTGTCTGCTGTTGTTGTGTGCTTTTGTCTGCTGTTGTTGTCTGCTGTTGTGGTAAGAACTGTTTGTGCTCCCACACCTGAGTCCTCCATAATCAGCTCACCTGTGCTCCTATTTATCCCTTCAACCCTGCACTCCTAAACCAAAAAGCCCGCCACCTAGTGACAAAAGAAAGTAATGCCAACACAAAAATAAGAATGCCTTAAATGGCTCCTACAGACGAGGTGGGCCACTTAAATGATATGGTAGACCACAAAAAACTATGCGGCGGGCCACATAATTGTTCTATGTTGGACCCACTATGGACTGGACTTTCACAATATCATGTTAGACCCCCTCGACATCCGGGGGTTGCCCACATATGCGGTCCTCTCCAAGGTGTCTCATAGTTATTGTCATCAATGTCCCACTGGCGTGAGTTTTTCCTTGCCATTAAGTGGGCTCTGTACCGCGGATGTCGTTGTGGCTTGTGCAGCCCTTTGAGACACTTGTGTTTTAGGGCTATGTAAATAAACTTTGATTGATTGATATTGTTGAGTTTGACTCAGGTGAGTGAAATAAATATTCACTACTGGTGGGGGGAGGGCCTTCTTAACTAGTGGGACGGGGGCAGAGTAAGGTGTGGGCATGACAAGCAATAGTGTAATGTCGTCATTATTGTTAGTAAAAAACAACTATCTCAACACATACAGATGAAAAGAAATAAGCATTAACTTTAGTGGGAGTATGACAAAAATAATAAATAATTGCGCCCCACTATTTTAACAGGAAACGCTTCCGGGCTTCAAATGGATCGGAAACCGGATCCACGAGCTCACTGGAAGCGGAAAAAACGTTTTGTTTTCCTTCGAGGAGTCCATCGGTACGTAAAAAATAAAAAAATCCCACTTCCCGCCATGATGCCCTTGACGCGTGCACGCTTCCTGTGCATTCAGGCTTCCTGTGCGGCGCAATGCTTCCTGACAAGGACGGCGTGAGCACGGCGGCCGTGGTGGCCGAGATGGCCGCTTATCTCCACCACAGGAAGCTGAGCCTCCAGCAACAGCTGCACAACATCTACCTGACGTGAGCTACTTCCTGTTTTCAGCGACCCCGCGGTGCGGAACATTTCCAAACCGGCGGGCAGCACAGACGACCAGGCGGTCCGCTTCCTTTCCGCAGGTACGGCCATCACGTCTCCACCAGCTCCTACGTCATCTGTAACGACGGCGCCATCGTCCACAAGATCTTCGCCCGGATCAGAGACTTCGACGGCCAAGGCTCGTACCCCGACACCTGCGGCGGCGTGCGCATCGTGCACGTGCGAGACGTCACCACGGGATACGACAGCAGCCAGCCTGATTGCCGCTCGGTAAGACGTGTCGCCTTGTCTCCTTTTGATCTTGACCCTGCCCCTAACTCAGCGTCCGTTTCCTGCACAGATTCTCCCCGTGAGCAGGAGCGGTCACATGATCACTTTCACGCTTCACAACGGCGTGGTGGCCACGCTGAGAACGAGCGGCACGGAACCCAAAATCAAATACTACAGCGAGCTGCGCGCCACGCCCGGAACCAGGTCAGCTGATTTGGCGTGAAACGTTTGTTACGTTAGAACAGGGCTTCAAGACATTTTTTAACTTAGGGCCCAACTACACAGGGGCCCGGGGCTTACTCAAATAGTAAATAATTAGTCATCTTATTTTTGATTTTAATCCATCCATCCATTTTCTACCGCTTTTTCCCTTCGGGGTCGCTGGAGTCTTTCAGCTACAATCAGGCGGAAGGCGGTCTACACCCTGGACAAGTCGCCACCTCATCGCAGGGCGTAAACATAAACATACAACATTCACACACTAGGGCCAATTTAGTGTTGCCAATCAACCTATCCCCAGGTGCATGTCTTTGGAAGTGAGAGGAAGCCAGAGTACCCGGAGGGAACCCACACAGTCACGGGGAGAACATGCAAACAACCACCATAAAGATCCCAAGCGAAGGATCGAACCCAGGACCTTCGTAATGTGAGGCAGACCCACTAACCCCCTCACCATTGCCAATTGATTTTAATTGTACTCAATAATTATATCTATAATTACAATTCACAACCTTGTCAAATGATATGAAACACAAAGTTAATCACTAAATTATTATAAAGGCTTTGGTCAGCCACATTACAAAAATAGATAATAAAAAAAATCACGATAAATAATATGAATAAATAATAATGAATATGTTTAAAGGCCTACTGAAATGAGATTTTCTTTTTTAAACGGGGATAGCGGGTCCATTCTATTTGTCATACTTGATCATTTCGCGATATTGCCATATTTTTGCTGAAAGGATTTAGTACAGAACATCCACGATAAAGTTTGCAACTGGAGAAAAGTCCTGCCTCTACCGGAAGTCGCAGACGATGACGTCACATGTTGATGGCTCCTCATATATTCACATTGATTTTAATGGGAGCCTCCAACAAAAACAGCTATTCGGACCAAGAAAACGACAATTTCCCCATTAATTTGACCGAGGATGAAAGATTCGCGTTTGAGGATATTGATAGCGACGGACTAGAAAAAAAAAAAAAAACGCAATTGTAATCACGTTGCATTGAGACAGATTCATATGTTTTTAGAGACATTTACTAGGATAATTATGGGAAATCATTTATCTTTCTATTGTGTTGCTAGTGTTTTAGTGAGTTTAACAGTACCTGATAGTCGGAAGTATACGTCCACGGCCGAGTGTTGACGCGCAGTGTCTCGGGGAAGTCGACGGCAGCTGTACGGGAGGCAGAAGCTCAGCTGATATCCGGAAAGAGGTGACTTTTTAACCACAATTTTCTCACTGGAACCTGCTGGTTGACATGTAGTCAGGATCAATGTCCGCTGTGATCCATAGTAAAGTTTCAACTTTGTGAATTTTAAACAGGGAATTACCATGTGTTTGTGTGGCTAAAGGCTAAAGCTTCCCAACTCCGTCTTTCTACTTTGACTTCTCCAATATTAATTGAACAAATTGCAAAAGATTCAGCAACACAGATCTCCAAAATACTGTGTAATTATGCCGTTAAAGCAGACGACTTTTAGCTTTATGTGTGTGCAGTGCTCATATTTATTACAGCCTGTGACATCACGTGTACACATCATCATTACGCGCCGTTTTCAAGAAAAAAGTCCCGGGAAATTTAAAATTGCAATTTAGTTATCTGAAAAAGGCCGTATTGGCATGTGTTGCAATGTTAATATTTCATCATTGATATATAAACTATCAGACTGCGTGGTGGGTAGTAGTGGGTTTAAGTAGGCCTTTAATAACACATGGATGTTTTTAATCTAAATTGTAATAAATTACACATTTAAGTATTTCAATATATTTTAAATTTGATCCAATTTGGCCTTCCATACACAGGTTCATTAAATAGTTAAATAAATTAATAGTTATTTTATTTTGTGAACTATTTAATTAATAATAAAATAATTAAAACATGAAATAATTGAATGAATCGAAAAATACTGAAATAATAATCAAATTAAATGTAATGCAGTGTACAGAGACATCCTGGATGAAAGCCAACGCTTCCCATCCAACCTGCTGCACCAAAGAGGAATAGGCGGAACTGCCCAAAGATAGGCGTGCCAAGCTTGTGGCATCATATTAAAAAAGGATGTAATTTTTGCCAAAGGTGCGTCAACAAACTATTGAGCAAAAATGGAGAATACTTAAGTACATGGGATTTTTTTTTTAAAGTTTTATATTTGTAATAAATAAATTAAAAACTATTAAAAAAAATTCACATTGTTATCACGGGTTATTGTGTGTTGAATTTTGAGGACAAAAATTTATTTATTCCATTTTGGAATTAGGCTGTAACATAACAAAATGTGGAAAAAGTGAAGCGCTGTGAATACTTTCCAAATGCAATGCACCATACATATATATCTATTAAAAAAAATATATATATTAGTGTTTGTTGTGTACTACCTTTTTAATGTCATAAATCTAAAAATATGACCAGACTTTTAAATTTGTGAACGGATAATTACTAAAAGGTCAGCCTTGTTAGTGTGAGCAAACCTATTTAATAATGCACTGTAATTAACAAAATATAATGATTTTATTCAGCACAGTGTGACTAGCAGCATGAGAACAAGAGGAGGGTGTATTAAATGTGATAACTACTCGGTAACTGTTTCAGTAACGGGCAGCATAAAAGAGACCAGACCAGGGTCTCTAGCACCCCATAGTAGTATTGACCACTGATCCGTGCCAGAGACATTGGCTCCAAGCAGACATGCTTCATTAAATACATCCGATAAACTGAAATAATGTCCTTCAGACTGCAAAAGACTTAAAAACTAAACACAGAATTCTAGTAAATATATATTCTCAGCGAGATAATTTCAGTTTAGCAGCACTGACGTCATCACAGTACACGTCATATTTCTTTACATATTAAAAAAGTGATTTTGATTTAGGAGTTAAACTCAGACTGAAAGACACATTCAAAGGTTCTCCCTTAAAGAGAGAGTGAGTAGCTCAGAGTAAAGCAGCTGAGAGGAGCCACATGAGGTGGTTCATCTGGTCAGTATGCCACCCTCCCCCCCCCTGTACGTCTACGTAGGGGGGGGGTCCCAGGCCAGGTCTCCCACCTGGCCTGGGACCGCCCCGGCATAACTGGACGAAGTATCTGGGGAGAGGCATATCTGTGCTTCTCGGCTTAGGCTGCTGCCCCTGCGACCCAACTTCGGATAAGCGGAAGAAGATGGATGAATGGACAATTTTATTAGCTATTAACCTTATTCTTAAAAACAGAGAAAGAGCTGTATATTTTTAAACCAACTCTTTTTATTGACATTTTCAAATAAACAGAAAAGACTGCAAGTCGAATTGGTACAATTTTAAAGTCAGTAAATTCGTCACACCCCTTCCCTTGAAACCCAAACCACCCACCCAGCCCACTCAGGTAAAACCAACAAGGGACGTATGTTGTAATATACGGAGACGCTGCAGTTTATATTTTCATTTTAATATGAACTGATGGTGTCTTCGAACACTGAGCGCTAGTTCTAGAACGTCCTAAAGCAGCACTTCCTTTTATTTCAAGTTAGCGTCACTTGGATCAGACCGTTCGTTCACAAACGACATCACTTCCTGTTTTCTGTGTTGGCAGTGATGTGTGCTGTCTGGAGGCGGAGCTTAAGCAGGTGACCGACGCTCTGGTGGAGGAGTTTCTCCAGCCGGAGAGAAACAAGCTGATTCGCCGCATTGTGTGAAGTCCACGTTCTTCAATGGTAACAAGTTGACTTTTTTTTTTTTTTCTTTTTATGTTTGGCGCCACCGATGTTTACACGAACGCAACATTTCCAAGAATAAAACCAATCAAGCAGAGTTCAACTCGTTTGTGTGTGAACAAATAGAATCCAAAAGAAAAGGTGTCAGTGCGAGTCGGGTAGCGCGACGTCTTTCTGCGTGAAGTTGCGGACGATGCGCCAGCGAATCTGGTGCAGGTTGATGCCGTAGATGACGGGGTTAACGAGGGGCGGCACCACCAGGAACTCCACGGCCAGCATGTTCTGCAGAATCTGAAGCTGGCCGCCGCCGCCGTAGCGGGAGAACAAGGCGTCGAATACCAGCGAGCCGGTGAAGATGAGCAGAGTGAGCAGGTGCGGCATGCACGTCTGCACGAACTTGCGGCGGACGGACTGTGACCTAACGGCGGCGTGCACCAGGTGGCCGTAGGACACCACGATGAGGCCCGCCTGCGAGATGTGCAAGAAAATGAGCGCGAAGCCGTAAATGTTATTGGCGGTGGTGTCCACGCACGACAGCTTGACCACCACCCAGTTGGTGCAGAACAACTTGTGGATGTGGCGGCCGCATAGCGGCAGCCTCGCCGTCAGGCCCACGCCAATCGCCGTCTCCAGCAGCGGCAAGCACCACGTCAGCGCCAGGAGCTGCGCCACCATGCGCGGCGTCATCACAGCGCGGTACCGCAGCGGCCAGCAGATGGCCACGTAGCGGTCCAGCGCCATGATGGTCAGGCTGGCGAACTCGCAGAAGACGTAGCCGTAGACGGCGAAGATCTGCGTCAGGCAGCCGGCGTACGAGATGACGTGCGCCTCGGCCAGCAGGTCGCTCAACAGCTTGGGGTAGAAAGTGGACGCGCCGAAGATGCCGTTGAAGCACAGGTTGCACAGGAAGATGTAGATGGGCTCGTGCAGTGTCTTCTCCACGCACACGGTCACAATCAGCGTCACGTTGACCAGCAGCGTGACCACGTAGGACGCCAGCGCCAGGGAGAAGTAGATTTGACGGCTGGACGCAGACTCGTTGAGGCCGTGAAGGAAGAACACCGTGTCCGAGTGGTTCTCCAGCACGCCTCCCATGATCATCACAATCACGCGTGGCATCAAACGACAAACCCGGCCGGTTCTTATTGACCCCGAAGAGCCGCGGCCGATGATGTCAGAGGGCCCGCCCCCTGAGCGGTGACTGACACCTGACAATTGGCGGGTGAAAGCCTTACGTTTCCTCTGCCTCGTTTTGATTGACAGATGGTAATTGCCTGTTGCGTCAGGGGTCCCTCAGGTCAAAGGTCACCACGGCACGTCAACACCTTCGTCCCACAGGGACTAATCAGCCGTCACAACCTCAGAGGATGGCGACAGATGTCCCCTCAGACAACCGGCCCTCCAAACGCGGACCAAGTGTCCTAATGAGCAACAGCCATCTTGTTTTTTTATATTGCAAGTCAATCACCCTCATTAATGGAACACTTCAATATTTATTACATAACTGAAGCGTTACAACAAATTATATGCAGCGTTTTACATAATGAGGGGAATTTTGCCGCTTTTGTTGCTGAAAGTGATTGAGTACCAAATTACCTGTAATGTATTTCCAATATGAAAAATAACACTAGGGCTGTCGCAATAAAAAATAATAATGAATCCATTTTAAATCTCTGGCAACCATCAATTATTTTACTAATCAATCAGTTTGTTGAATTAATGGACTAATCGGATGAATAAGCGAGTGCCTGTTAAAACATATTTAAACCCAATCTACCTTCTGCAGAAATGAGCCGCAAGAATCATTGGTGTAAATGTATACAGGGAGATCACAAAGCCAATATTCCAAAAGTTAAACTTAATGAAAAAAAGGAAAAACAAAAAGGAAAAAAGTGTATGCACAATTGTGCTTTTGAACAATCGTATGCGGTCAAAAGTTTACATACACTTGTCCATCCATCATCTTCCGCTTATCCGAGGTCGGGTCGCGGGGGCAACAGCCTAAGCAGGGAAACCCAGACTTCCCTCTCCCCAGTCACTTCGTCTAGCTCTTCCCGGGGGATCCCGAGGCGTTCCCAGGCCAGCCGGGAGACATAGTCTTCCCAACGTGTCCTGGGTCTTCCCCGTGGCCTCCTACCGGTTGGACGTGCCCTAAACACCTCCCTAGGGAGTCGTTCGGGTGGCATCCTGACCAGATGCCCAAACCACCTCATCTGGCTCCTCTCGATGTGGAGGAGCAGCGGCTTTACTTTGAGTCACTCCCGGATGGCAGAGCTTCTCACCCTATCTCTAAGGGAGAGCCCCGCCACACGGCGGAGGAAACTCATTTCGGCCGCTTGTACCCGTGATCTTATCCTTTCGGTCATGACCCAAAGCTCATGACCATAGGTGAGGATGGGAACGTAGATCGACCGGTAAATTGAGAGCTTTGCCTTCCGGCTCAGCTCCTTCTTCACCACAACGGATCGGTACAACGTCCGCATTACTGAAGACGCCGCACCGATCCGCCTGTCGATCTCACGATCCACTCTTCCCTCACTCGTGAACAAGACTCCTAGGTACATGAACTCCTCCACTTGGGGCAGGGTCTCCTCCCCAACCCGGAGATGGCACTCCACCCTTTTCCGGGCGAGAACCATGGACTCGGACTTGGAGGTGCTGATTCTCATTCCGGTCGCTTCACACTCGGGTGCGAACCGATCCAGCGAGAGCTGAAGATACATACACTTGTAAAGAACATAATTTCATGGCTGTCTTGAGTTTCCAATCATTTTTACAACTCTTATTTTTTTGTAATAGAGTGATCGAAGCACATACTTGTTGGTCACAAAAAACTTTCATGAAGTATGATTCTTTTATGAATGTATTATGGGTCTACTGAAAATGTGACCAGATCTGCTGGGTCAAAAGTATACGTACAGCAATGTTAATATTTGGTTACATGTCCCTTGGCAAGTTTCACTGCAATAAGGCGCTTTTGGTAGCCATCCACAGGCTTTTGGTTGAATTTTTGACCACTCCTGACAAAATTGGTGCAGTTCAGCTATATTTGTTGGTTTTCGGACATAGACTTGTTTCTTCAGCATTGTCCACATGTTTAAGTTAGGACTTTGGGAAGGCCATTCTAAAACATTAATTCTAGCCTTCTGACTACAGAACTTTCCTCCAGAAGGTCTTATCTTTCTTTATGTGATGTCAGATGAAACAAAAATTTAGCTGTTTGGCCACAGTACAGGGCTTCACGGTGGCAGAGGGGTTAGTGCGTCTGCCTCACAATACGAAGTTCCTGCAGTCCTGGGTTCAAATCCAGGCTTGGGATCTTTCTGTGTGGAGTTTGCATGTTCTCCCCGTGAATGCGTGGGTTCCCTCCGGGTACTCCGGCTTCCTCCCACTTCCAAAGACATGCACCTGAGGATAGGTTGATTGGCAACACTAAATTGGCCCTAGTGTGTGAATGTGAGTGTGAAAGCTGTCCGTCTATCTTTGTTGGCCCTGCGATGAGGTGGCGACTTGTCCAGGGTGTACCCCGCTTTCCGCCCGATTGTAGCTGAGATAGGTGCCAGCGCCCCCCGCGACCCCAAAAGGGAATAAGCGGTAGAAAATGGATGGGATGGATGGCCACAGTACCCAACAATATGTTTGGAGGAGAAAGGTGAGGCCTTTAGTCCCAGGAACACCACACCTACCGTCAAGCATGGTGGTGGTAGTATTATGCTCTGGGCCCGTTTTGCTGCCAATGGAACTAGTGCTTTACAGAGAGTAAATGGGACAATGAAAAAGGAGGATTACCTCCAAATTCTTCAGGACAACCTAAAATCATCAGCCCGGAGGTTGGGTCTTTGGCGCAGTTGGGTATTCCAACAGGACAATGACCCCAAACACATCAAAAGTGGTAAAGGAATGGCTAAATCAGGCTAGAATTAAGGTTTTAGAATGGCCTTCCCAAAGTCCTGACTTAAACATGTGGACAATGCTGAAGAAACAAGTCCATGTCAGAAAACCAACACATTTAGCTTAACTGTACCAATTTTGTCAAGAGGAGTGGTCAAAAATTCCCAGAAGCTTGTGGATGGCTACCAAAAGCGCCTTATTGCAGTGAAACTTGCCAAGGGACATGTAACCAAATATTAACATTGCTGTATGTATACTTTTGACCCAGCAGATTTGGTCACATTTTCAGTAGACCCATAATACATTCATAAAAGAACCAAACTTCATGAAAGTTTTTTGTGACCAACAAGTATGTGCTTCGATCACTCTATTACAAAAAAATAAGAGTTGTAAAAATGATTGGAAACTCAAGACAGCCATGAAATTATGTTCTCTACAAGTGTATATAAACTTTTGACCATGCTTAACAACACATATGATCAAGTACTATGATTTTGACAGGGACTCGAGAGTCCTTTTTTGTGTTTCTTTATCACAAGATTGATTTTTTTTTTTTGACAATCTGGAAAGGGTAGGCATAATAATATTTTAGCCTATACTTTTTTGGTCAGGAAATGTAAAGATATACGTTTATTTATTTTATCTGCTATGCACTTGAAGTGTACCGTTTACATGAACTGATGACAATATATATATATATATATATATATATATATATTTTTTTTTTAAGTATAATACCCTAAAGATTAAGTACACAGCACATTTGATTCTACCAAACATTCAAAACAGATTTGCAAAGAGAGAACGTACCGGATTTTTCGGAGTATAAGTCGGTCCGGAGTATAAGTCGCACCTGCCGAAAATGCATAATAAAGAAGGAAAAAAACATATATAAGTCGCACTGGAGTATAAGTCGCATTTTTGGGGGAAATTTATTTGATAAAACCCAACACCAAGAATAAACATTTGAAAGGCAATTTTAAATAAATAAAGAATAGTGAAAAACAGGCTGAATAAGTGTACGTTATATGACGCATAAATAACCAACTGAGAAGGTGCCTGGTATGTTAACGTAACATATTATGGTAAGAGTCATTCAAATAACTATAACATATAGAACATGCTATACGTTTACCAAACAATCTGTCACTCCTAATCGCTAAATCCCATGAAATCTTATACGTCTAGTCTCTTACGTGAATCAGCTAAATAATAATATTTGATATTTTACGGTAATATGTTAATAATTTCACACATAAGTCGCTCCTGAGTATAAGTCGCACCCCTGGTCAAACTATGAAAAAAACTGACTTATAGTCCGAAAAATACGATAATTATAATGTGAAAGGAAGTGAGCTGTTTAATAAATGGAGATATAGAACAGGGAGAATAGAAAGAAGCATTTCAGTCAAAAGTGTAAATCTTGACAGTGAAATAAAACTATCTTCTAATGCATGGGTGTCAAACTCTGGCCCGTGGGCCAAATTTGGCCCGCCGTGTAATTTCACTTGGCCCTTGAGGCAATATCAAATTAACATTAGAGCTGGCCCGCCGCTGTAACACCGCATTCACAGCTAACACTCTTACTTGCCAACCCTCCCGATTTTCCCGGGGGACTCCCGAAGTTCAGTGCCCCTCTCGAATTTCATCCGGGACAATATTTGAGGTGGGCTTTAAAGGCACTGCCTTTGAAGTTCTCTACAACCTGTCTCCACGTCCGCTTTTCCTCTATACAAAAAGCGTGCCGGCCCAGTCACATAATATATGCAACTTATACACACACATATGGCATACTTGGTCAACAACCATAAAGGTCACACTGAGGGTGGCCGTATAAACAACTTTAACACTGTTACAAATATGCGCCACACTGTGAACCCACACCAAACAACAATGACACATTTCGGGAGAACATCCGCACCGTAACACAACAGAACAAATACCCAGAACGCCTTGCAGCATTAACTCTTGCGGGACGCTACAATACACACCCCCCGCTATCTCCAAACCCTGTCCACGTCAACCGCACCGCCAAAAAGAGGCATTCAATTTTTATTTTTATTTTATTTGATATGCCATTGATATTTTTTAATTATTATTATTATTTGAAACTCGATTTTGCATGTCACTATAAAGTTATATAAGCCTTGCTTCAATATTCAATTCAAAACTTGTGTGGGTCCCTATTAAAAGGTTAATTTGTTCAACCTCGGCCCGCAGCTTTGTTCGGTTTTAAATTTTGGCCCACTCTGTATTTGAGTTTGACACCCCTGTTCTAATGCATTTAAAATAAAATTAAAACCATGATTTGGAGTAATTTTATGGCTTCCATGTTTAATTTTGTTGTTTGTTATAAGATATGTACGTTATGAATACTGAAAAAGTGCCTAAATTGTCTTGTGAGGTGAACAACTGTTATAATTGTGTGACTATATGACACGTTTTTTAATGATTCATTTTAATGTTATGTTGATTGTCTTTGTTCTTGGATGAATGATATAAAAATATTATTTAAAAAAAACAACACTTTAAGGCAAAGGTCACCTGCCACACTATTTGAGAAGGACTGACTTAAGGGGACTGTTGTCGATTCCGCCTCGAGCACTGCTTTAGTGTTTGTTTACACCCACTGGTGTTCAGTCTGCAACCGGACACGTGCCAAAAAGAGGTACACCGTTTCTTTTTACATGTGTCGATATCCAGTTGTACCCACCAAATTCTGTAGTCATCCCTCACATTGACCAGTATTCCTTCTCTTTAGCGAGGACTAGATTAAGGAAGGGAAATCAACTCCAGACTTGAAGGTAAGTCTGACTTCAAGGCCTTAAAAAAAATAACCAGCAGGGGCAGACACCATGTGTCCACACTTCACACATCAGGTGATTGACAGATCAAATGTCAGCACAAAGCAGGGTGGCCAAAGACCTTGGAAGGAATGGCCAGAACCTAAAATATTTTAACCACAGACCCAGTGAGCTTGTGTCTCAGTGTACTGGACCAGCTCAGCAGGGCCTCCTTCCGTTCTCTACACAGGAGATATTGACAAAGAGGCCACACACGTCCACATGGTCACCGCAATGAACCAACTGGTTGCTATCATCATCGGCGGTCACTCGAAAGAGTATGACAATCCTCCAGGTAGGAGTGTATCCCTTTATGGAGGATGCCTGTGCGTGACTCTGTTTAACGTGGAGAGACTGGTACACAATCACCACACGATCCTTGACAGAATCGGGTCAGGGTCCACCAGTGGCATGGAGTCCAAGACGACTGGGGACCCTTTTCTGCTGCAACCTTGTTCCGCCATCGCAGCCGTTGTGGTAGTTCTTAAATCTACCGTCTTCCGCCTGCTCCGCCGTTGAGGTTTTCACCGTATCCCTGGCTAGGGGTCAGTCAGGTACTAGGCCTTTGCCAAGGGCCACCTGGGGTAACAGTAGTAAAGGGGTTAACCTCCTAGTGCCCCAAGACAACCCTTAGAGGAGCCTCCACTGCCGGATGCACTTTAACGTCATGCCCAGGACACACAGGTTGCTATTAAAAGCTGTGTAACCATGGCAACAGCCCCCAGTTGCTCTAAGCGTCCTCCAGTGGAAGAGACGCCTTCCCGTGGGGCTCGTTAGTGTCAAAAGGACATTAGGTGTAAACAACCGGTGTGACGATCATTAGGGAGGCTGTGCTGTTGGGAAATAACGATGGCCCAAAGAAACTTGAAGCCTTCTTTTTAGAAATCTTTATTTTAATAAAACATAGACATTTAAAACAAATTTGTTTCTTTTATCTGCCAGACTGCCAGAGAGGGCGCAGCTGCCTCGCTTGCCTCGCCGCCGTCAGGGCCGCTGTCAGCTCCGCCGTCAGCTCCAAATCAACCACATCAAACGCGTCCCACAAGATGGCCTCCATCTGCTCGCCGCCGCACGTCGCCACAGCAAGCTGAGGGAATGAGTGACACACGCTCCTCGTTTAGACATTGAAACCATCTCCCACGCCTTCTTCGGACAAGCAACTCAGCGGTGTTCGTGTGATTTCCACGCTTTCCTGCCTGGGGCTCGAACCCGGGTTCTCCGAATGAGAGTGCGTGAGCCAGTCATTGAGCTAAAGGCCTGAGCTTCCCAGGCGTCAGAGTGAGGTTTGGCTCCTACATGAGTACAAAGCAACTCGCCAAGACGGATCCTCTTGCACAGGGGTGTCCAAGCTTTTTGGGAGGACTTAGGGGCCGCATTGGGCAAAAAGAATTTGACCGGGGGTTGTAAGCATGTAAAGTAACTAATATATATAACAATATCCATAACCTTATGTAAATAACTATATATCTCTATATTTACACACACATATATACACATTTACATACGGTCGCAATCAAACGTTTACATACACGTCAGTGTTTCCCCCAGAAAATTTGTTAAAGTTAAGGTGGTGTCTCTCCAGGGGGAAGGAGGAGGTGGGTGGGTGAAAGGAACAGCATAACTCGGCCTGTCGCCATCAAGTCTCCATTTCATCGCTGCCACCACAGCCTGGTGGGCAATAGACTACAGACTGCGGTGAAGTAGGCCGGCTTTGTCGCGTGAGGAAGCCCACAATTTTTGGTTGTGGTTTCCGCTCCATATGCTGAATGCTGATATACTATATATATCTCGATATTTTTTCTGTAAAGTAAAAACAATACACAAAACAGTCCTAGTTACCTGAGATACTAAGTATGTCATCATTATGACTTTGTAAGTCAATATTTTGACTTACTAATTTACTAAGTCAAAATAATGACAAAATAATAACTTAAGTCAAATTAATGAATTAATGAGTCAAACTAATGACTTACTGTAAGCAAGCATTTGCAAAAAAGACTTAAAAATGGGGGCCACATGCTGACATATGTTCAACTCATCATGCTTAATTTGTTACAGCATTTGAGAAGCCTGTAGTTGATTTTTGTTATGTAAATGTTATATTTTTATCAACATGTGATAGCAGGGACCTTGCCATTCAAAACTACGCTGCTAAATTACTAATACTTAATGTAACTATAGCTGAAAAAAATAGTACAATAGCAATAGGAGCGACTATTCATCCCTGAACACCGTGGGGTTCATGGAGGCTTTATGATGCTGTTACATTATTAAGTCAACCATCAGAGACATCTTCAGGAAACTCTTCTATTAACATAATGGCGTTTTTTGCTGCTTCAACACAGAAAAAGGTCAAGTGAAATAACTTATTTGTTAATTGTAGGTCAATAATGCTTGTCTTTCTCTCAAACACAGGGTTTTGCTGTCCGTTTAATGTGGGGCACACACAAACTGCACAGTGAGCTAACCTTACGCTAAAAGCTAATTAGCCTTCACCTCAAGGACTGCGAGCGAGCGAGCTGCCGCTTATGTTTCTAGTACGTCAACAGGCTCATAGTGATGTTACTAGTAGTTGACTTGGAGGTGTTTATTATAATTTGGGGAGAGTCCGCTGCCTTATGCTTACCTGCAAAACACCTATCTGCTCACCACACCGTCTCTCCTCTCTGCCTGCCTCTGTCGTGAACACCGACTCCATGCGCTCTGAATACGCACTGCTGGTTGGCTGTTACATCCGCTCTGAATACGCACTGCTGATTGGCTGTTACGTCCGCTCTTAACACGCAGATATTAGGTTTTGTTTTTTTGTTATACGGTCATGAATTCAACAAGCAGCTCTGAATACACACTGCTGATTGGCTGTTACCGCTCTGCGTGTAACCATTTAGATGGTTCTGTGGGTGGACAATGCTGGGTGCTGCAGCAATGTACTGACTTAGGCAGAAGAAGCGTAGCAGCTTGTTAAGACGCTAGTTTAGGCGGTGGCTCTTTGTTAAGGCGGCTGCAGTGAAACTTGCCAAGGGACATGTAACCAAATAACATTGCTGTATACTTTTGACCCAGCAGATTTGCTCACATTTTCAGTAGACCCATAATAAATTCATAAAAGAACCAAACTTCATGAATGTTTTTTGTGACCAACAAGTATGTGCTCCAATCATTGTTCTTTACAAGTGTATGTAAACTTTTGACCATGACTGTATACGCATATATTCCTGTATATACACACATATACATATATATACACATATATATAAATATACATAGATCCATATATTTATACACATACAGTACAGGCCAAAGTTTGGACATACCTCATTCAATGAGTTTTCTTTATTTTCATGACTATTTACATTGTAGACTGTCACTGTAGGCATCAAAACTGTGAATGAACACATGTGGAGTTATGTAATTAACAAAAAATGGTGAAATAACTAAAAACATGTTTTATATTCTAGTTCCTTCAAAATTCTTTCGGGTAGCTATTTTGAAGGAACTAGAATATAAAACATGTTTTCAGTTATTTCACCTTTTTTTGTTAAGTACATAACTCGAAAGGTGTTCATTCATAGTTTTGATGTCTTCAGTGACAATCTACAATGTAAATAAAGAAAACGCGCCCTGCGATGAGGTTGCGACTTGTCCAGGGTGTACACTGCCTTCCGCCCGACTGTGGCTGAGATGGGCACCAGCGCCCCCAAAGGGAATAAGCGGTAGAAAATGGATGGATGGATAAAGAAAACACAATGAATGAGATGTGTCCAAACTTTTGACCTGTACTGTATGTATGTATGTGTATATATATATATATATATATATATATATATATATATATATATATATAAAAATAATGGATATATATCTAATAAATAATATGATTGGATATTAAGAGTATAAAGCAACAAACATGCGCCAAACTTGTTAAGTGTGGAAAGAAGGTTTTGCATTTTTCCCATCATGCATTGCGGGGGATTTAAATTGGTGTAATTTTGAATATGTTGTGATTTGACAATTTTTTTATGATATCCACGAATTTCAGTGGGCAGGTTGTGATGTGTGACCATGTGCGTTGACTCTGTGTTAGTTTATTTGCGCCATGAGTGGGAAAGGTTGTTTGGATTGAGTCGTAAATAAAAATGCTGTGCTGTGTACACTTCAATGTGCAATTCATGGTCATTACTTGATTTGATCACAATATCCGCAAGATGGCAGCAAAGTTGTAACACTTATACCCTCAGATTCCTTATTAAACTTGTGACGTCTTGTGGGGCCAAACTGAACACGCCGACGAGCCGCACATGGCACACGGGCCGTCCTTTTGACACCCTTGCTGTAGCATCTAAGCCAGAAGTGTCCGCATGCGGAAAAACTAAATATGCTAAAAAGGGCCAAAATATGCTATGCGACTTGAACTAACCTGCTTAGTTATTTTGTTATACGTAGCTGACAAAGCAAACAAGTATAATATGAATCACTCATTTCATTTCTACAATATATCGAAGGCCAATAAAAACAAGCTGAGGCAGACCGAGCTCTCTGCTGACGACTTACGTGACTTAACATGTCGACGACTCGCTTCATCTTTTCCATTAGCTCGTCTGCGGCCTGCCGACACTGCAAAACGCTGAGAGGCTCCACACCATTCGCCGCACCTGCGGAGAGAAAGGTGGCGATGACAGTCAGGTGGTGGCACTATAGGAAGAGAGTGGCAGCCAAACAGGAAGTTGATAGTTTGCGAAGGGCCGAGAGGCAATAGCGCACAACTCCGCAGTGGACAGGCGTGATGCTGAAAGTAACCTTTTCAAATCCATGAAAGACATGAATTCAACAAGCAGCTTTTTTTCCTGCTGACATGACTGTTTTCCAAGATGTTGTGTTGTGAAAGTGTTCAGGCTTTAGCAGGCTTCAGCAGATATAATTGTATGCTTTCTAATGCGACTTAAAACAAATGTAATGCCCATGTCCTACTGCAAATAGGTCACCAGGCCAAGCAAGGCCTTCTCCCCTGGCCAAGCAAGGACTTCTCCCCTGGCCAAGCAAGGACTTCTCCCCTGGCCTAACATAAATCTTGATCATAAATTGATTAGTTAATTTTGTTTTTAATTTACATCCCTTAATATATAAAATTATTCATCGTAGTCTCTTCATGTTATATTAGCCCCCAGTATTGCTGTTTTTACATTTCATCCAATCAGAACTCAGTTAGCTTGTTGCCAGCGCTGTATGAAATCTGCCTGAGGCCTTCTGAGTCAATGCGGCGGTCCGTGTGGCGATTGTGACAGTTGTGATAGCCAATCAGACCACGAGTTGTTGACAGTAGCCCCTGCTAGGTTTCCAACCGTTGGAACTCTTGCATGTGACATTGTCACCCGCTGTAATTGGATACTCACTTGTGACTCAGAAGTGAGCATCCAATCACAGGGAGTAAGTTGCAAGAGCAGGAAGTGCCGCAACAGAGCCAGAGTTGGCTCGCAGAGGAATCTGATATCTACTCGCTTTTTTACCCCACAAAAAAGCAGAACAAAACATTGATTAGGTTGCAGATATACAGTACAGGCCAAATCTTTGGACACACCTCATTCAATGAGTTTTTTTTATTTTCATGACTATTTACGTTGTAGAGCAGAGGTCTCAAACTCAATTTACCTGGGGGCCACTGGATGCAGAAACTGGGTGAAGCTGGGCCGCTAGAAAATATTTCTTAAAAAAATCTAACATGCACTTTTTACTGAATTCACCTTCTTTGAATGGCTTTCCCGCCCTAGCAACATACTTGCCAACTATCTTTCCGGGACCCGACTATCAGTGCCCCTGCCGACAATCTCCCGGGCCTATAATTCTCCCAGTTTCCACCCGGTCAACGATACTAAGGGCGTGCCGTGATGGCACTGCCTTTAACGTCTTCTACAACCTACCGTCTCATCCGCTTTACCACCATACAAACAATGTGCCGGCCGGGTCACATATCGTATGAGGCTTCTGCAGACCCACAGGAGTGACTGCAAGACATACTTGATCAACAGCCATACAGGTCACACTGAGGGTGGCCGTATAAACAACTTTATTACTGTTACAAATATGCGCCACACTGTGAACCCACACCAAACAAGATTGACAAACACATTTTGGGAGAACATCCGCATCGAATACAACATAAACACAACAGAACAAATACCCAGAATCCAATGCAGCCCTAACTCTTCTGGGCTACAATAGGGGGCGGGGATGTATATTTAGTTAGGGCTGCATGGGATTCCGGGTATTTGTTCTGTTGTGTTTATGTTGTGTTTGTCAAAATGTGTTTGTCATTCTTGTTTGGTGTGGGTTCACAGTGTGGGGCATATTTGTAACAGTGATAAAGTTGTTTATACGGCCCCCTCTGTGTGACCTGTGTGGCTGTTGATCAACTATGTTTTGCAGTCGCTTACTGCGTCCACAGAGGCCAAATACAACATGTGGCTGGGCTGGCATGCTGTTAATACACAATGGAGAGCTTGTCAACGGTAGTGCCTCCACGGTGCCCCCTTAATATTGTTAGGGTTAAATTCGGGAGAATGATTACCCCTGGAGGGGCATTGAAATTTGGGAGTCTCCTAGAAAAATTAAGGGCATACAAGTAAATCACCAAACGCCAATGACGCTGCAAAGCGCCATTCGTATAAAACTCGAGGGCCGCACCATCATTAAATTTTCACATCAAGGTGCGGGCCGCAAAATAACGTCTCGCGGGCCGCAATGAGCCCGCGTGTTTGAGACCCCTGTTGTAGAGTATCTCTGAAGGCATCAAAACTATGAATGAACATATGTTGAGTTATGTCCTTGACAGAAAAAAGGTGAAATAACTGAAAATATGCTTTAAATTCTAGTTTCTTCAAAATATCCACCCTTTGCTCTGATTACTGCTTTGCACACTCTTGGCATTCTCTCGATGAGCTTAAAGCACACCTGTGAAGTGAAAACCATTTCAGGTGACTACCTCTTCAAGCTCATCGAGAGAATGCCCAGAGTGTGCGAAAAAGTAATCAGAGCCAAGGGTGGCTATTTTGAAGAAACCAGAATATAAACATTGTTTTCAGTTATTTCACCATTTTTGGTGACGTACATAACTCCACATGTGTTCATTCATAGTTTTGATGCCTTCAGTGACAAACAACAATGTAAATAGTCATGGGGAAAAAAAGAAAACACATTGAATGAGAAGGTGTGTCCAAACTTTACGCCTGTACTGTATATTTGCAAGGCCATTTTTACAAAGGACACTTCAAGAGAAGCTCGATCTCGGCTGACCCCCAAGATAACTAACTTGTTCCAGTCGGTCAAAAGGTTTGTCCACCACTCCCAAACGAATCAATTAACTATGAGCGGTACACCAGGCTTACAGCTTACAAAGAGTGCCGCAAACTGAGTTCAAATAATTAATTTCTTCATGGTTAATATTTTTTTACAATTATTTTAAAATGTATGATTTGTTTTAATTTCTGATGCGGGTTTATTAATTTTTATAATGCGCCGTAAAATAGCTGGTTTTGTACAATATTTGAGTTGATTCAATGCCCAGTATTTTCTGTAAAGTAATTCTCTTGCATTTATGTGGTGACATAAACTATGGTATTTTGAAAGGTATTTATTAAAGTCGGACTAAGTAGGACATAACTGAAGGCCTAGGTGTGAAATGCACGACCGCCTCCGTTTTTATATATAGTCAAAAGCATACAATTGTCTGTATAGACAAACTTGTAAGCATTTGACAGTGACAATGTTGAAAAGCAGGACAAATGAAGCCCTAATGTAATTATAAAATATGATAATGCTAGTAACTCCTTTAAACAAAAATAAACATACCGGTTTTTGTCATGGGTCCAATCAATTTTGAACATCTTAAGGTGCAGTTTATTTCCTCAGTTAGAAAAACTGGGTCAGGTGATGTGTTTTCTTATATTTTTTGTTGTGTTATTGCGGCACACTTGCGAGTTTGTGCGTGCTGTTTGGCTCATGTTGCTCATTATGTTTGAAGATGAAACATTCCCACACAAAGGGACATTTGTCTTTTTAATCATCTTTTTTCCTTTTAACTTTTACTACTTAGCAGTACTTCTTACTAGCGAGTCGCGATTGGTGAGGCGATGTCCGTGTATTCTGTGCGTGTAACCTGGCGGTCCAACCTGCTCACAATGAAACTAAGATTGTGGATGACCGACAAGATTCACCCACCTAGCAAAACATGGCTAATGTTCACGCGAGTGAGAGCAAGACGTTTGTTGCAAAGGAAAGAATAGTGTTGTCAGTGGCTTAGATTTGCGGAACAATTGACTGCATGCTGCAAAGTTTGTATAAAAAAGGAAGCAGCACAACAAACTTATTCCAGCATCTGTAAACAAAGCATCCAGTCGAGTGGGGGAAATGAGACAACACGACTGCAACAACTCCAGCTCAAAAGCAGCTTCCTGTGATGGAATCATTTACACAATATACACTGTGTGATCCAGCGACCCCGAAAGGGGACTAGCGGTAAAAATGGATGGATGGGACTGTGTGTGATGATAAAGGAGAACAATGCATAGAACGATCACTCAAGCGGACGCTCTGCACATCACCAAGTTGGTGCACACACAATAAAAAAAAGCCTGTTTTAACCATTTACCAAAACGGTCATCTTAATGTTTGACTTAATTATTTATTTTCATACAATACTACATTTTCATTTAAAGAAGTATTTTATTCAAAATATAAATTTTAAGTTTGGTCTTTATTGTTTTGATTATTTATTATTATTTATTGATTTACTGGAAATTAATTATTTTCAATGCTATACTTTTGTTTACAGAAGTATTTTACTTAAGTCAGAAGAATTGCTTCCCAGAGCAGGCTCTCAATTTAGCTCTTTGAAAATGAGTCCATTAAAAGTACAATTTATATCTGGTCTAAAAAGATTATACAAACTAAAATGTTGCTAAGGGTAAGATGCAGTGTCATTTAAAACGACAAATTTTTGATCAAATACAAGTGAAACTTGTTTTGAATTAACTCTGTTATTTCTATTTTTCGTTTCTTTGAAAAGTAGGGTGGGGGGGTCGGGAAAAATTGTAAATCTAAATTTTTTTGAAAAAATCTGAGATTTTCTTTTCAGGCCATATATCGCTCTGGCCTGTAAAAGGCTTCACTCAGTTCATTTCATTCTACTGTCAAATAATCGTGCTCAGGTACTGACAAAAAACAAAACAAATACACGGACATAGCAATTTATCAATGTCGGCAAAGTTATCAAGTTCATTTATCGTTCAATAAATCGTCCCCGGCCTCCAATTGTACTAAAATGTGTCTAATCGTATTTAATGCTTTTTAAATTAATTCAAGGCCTTCATTTTCACAAAATCCATTTAATGACATTTAATGCTATTTAAAACCCTGATGTGATGAAAAATAATGTATGTCAGTTCTGCTCATACCTTCTCCAGGCACGTCCACCTGTATGTCTTCATCTGAGGACTCTTTGGGGGTTGTGATGTCGCACAAACTAGAACCGGGGACATGACTGTCATCCATGTTGTCCCTCCCAGGTCCAAGTGGTGACATCGGCACCTCAGAGGCCTTCTGCTGAGGCGTCTGGGACGAGGGCAAGGTCTCACTGGTGAGACAAATCTTGTTTAAAAGTGAAAACCTCTAACAAAGCGGTTTAAGCTAGTACCTGCGGTCATGCTCCACATGTGGCTCATGTCTGAGGGTCTGAAGGAAACAACTCAGGCGCTGCTCCATGTCCTCCTCTTGAGCGGGGCAGGCGGGCGGGTCCTGGCTGGCCGCGGTTCCCAGATGCCCGAGGGGTGAAGCCCCCTGCTGGACAGGGGCCAGTGCCGTGGAGGGGACGTCTACAAGGGAAGTTAAGGCGGCAGGTGAGTGATGGCCGAAGTGACTCCTCGAGGTCAAAGGGGAATCCTGTGAAAGCCGACCCAACACACAATGTGACAATGACCCAAACACCAGTGGGACCTCACGACTGACACCAACACTAACACACACACTGACTGGATTGGAGGGCCACCACAGTGTGACGTCTGCGTGGTGGCTGATGGCAAAGCGGACGGGTCATCTTGAAAGAGGGTCTCCGTCGGATGATTAATCTTTCGGATGTCACTGCTGTGTGTCACACACACATATCCAGCTGTGTGTCAGAAAAGTGTGTGTGTATGTGTGTGTGTTGTATTCCACCAGAAAACAATCTGGTGCACGGATGTCATTGCCAGATCTACTTTACTCTCACTCATTTACAATGCATGCGAATAGTATTCACAGGGGTTCACTTCTTCCACATTTTTTCAGCCTTATTCCAAGATGGAATAGGTCCTGGGTTCGATCCTGCGCTCTGGATTTTTCTGTGTGGAGTTTGCATGTTCTCCCTGTGACTGCGTGGGTTCCCTCCGGGTACTCCGGCTTCCTCCCACCTCCAAAGACATGCACCTAGGATAGACTGATTGGCAAAACTAAATTGGCCCAAGTGTGCTAATGTGAGTGTGAATGTTGTCTGTCTATCTGTGTTGGCCCTGCGATGAGGTGGCGACTTTTTCAGGGTGTACTCTGCCTACCGCCTAAATGCAGCTGAGATAGGCTCAAGCGACCCACGCCACCACAAAAGGGACAATAGGTAGAAAATGGATGGATGGAATTGATTCATTTTGTTTTCAAATTTCTAAAAGACAATAGGAAAGGACATGTTCACCACTGTGTTACATCACCTTTTCTTTTAACAACACTCAATAAACGTTTGGGAACTGAGGAAACTAATTGTTGAAGCTTTGAAAGTGGAATTCTTTCCCATTCTTGTTTTATGTAGAGCTTTAGTCGTTCAACAGTCCGGGGTCTCCGCTGTCGTATGTTACACTTCATAATGCGGCACACATTTTTGATGGGAGACAGGTATGGACTGCAGGCGGGCCAGGAAAGTACCCGCACTCATTTTTTACGAAGCCACGCTGTTGTAACACGTGGCTTGGCATTGTTTTGCTGAAATAAGCAGGTGTATCCATGATAACGTTGCTTGGATGACGACATATGTTGCTCCAAAAACTGTATGGACCATTCAGCATTAATGGTGCTTTCACAGATGTTAAAGTTACCCATGCCTTGGCCACTAATACACCCCCATACCATCACAGATGCTGGCTTTTGAACTTTGCGCCTATAACAATCCTGATGGTTATTTTCCTCTTTGTTCCGGAGGACACCACGTCCACAGTTTCCAAATATAATTTGAAATGTGGACTCGTCAGACCACAGAACACTTTTCCACTTTGCATCAGTCCATCTTAGATGAGCTCGGGCCCAGCGAAGCCGGAGGTGTTCCTCGGTGTTGTTGATAAATGGCTTTCGCTTTGCATAGTAGAGTTTTAACTAGCACTTACAGATGTAGCGACCAACTGTAGTTACTAACAGTGTTATGAAGTGTTCCTGAGCCCATGTGGTGACATCATTTACACACTGATGTCGGTTTTTGATGTAATACCGCCTGAGGGTTTAAAGGTCCCTAATATCATCGCTTACGTGGAGTGATTTCTCCAGATTCTCTGAACCCTTTTGATGATTTTACGGACCGTAGATGGTAAAATGCCTGAATTCCTTGCAATATCTCGTTGAGAAATGTTGTTCTAAAACTGTTCGACAAATTGCTTACAAATTGGTGACCCTTGCCCCATCCTTGTTTGTCAATTACTTAGCATTTCATGGAAGCTGCTTTTATACCCAATCATGGCACCCACCTGTTCCCAATTAGCCTGTACACCTGTGGGATGTTCCAAATAAGTGTTTGATGAGCATTCCTCAAATTTATCAGTATGTATTGCCACCTTTCCCAACTTCTTTGTCACGTGTTGTTGGCATCAAATTCTACAGTAAATGATTATTTGCAAAAAAAAAAAAAATGTTTATCAGTTTGAACATCAAATATGTTGTCTTTGTAGCACATTCAACGGAATATGGGTTGAAAATGATTTGCAAATCATTGTATTCCGTTTATATTTATTTCTAACACAATTTCCCAACTCATATGGAAACGGGGTTTGTCTGTTCACTCTACCATACAGATGGTTTGCTGCAGAGATTGTTGTCCTTCTGGTAGGTTCTCCTCTCTCCACAGAGGAATGCTGTAGCTCATACAGATTCTTGGTCACCTCCCTGACTAGACCAAGATGAGTGCAGCAATGTGCAGAGACATCCTGGATGAAAACCAAAACTTCCCATCCTACTTAATGGAGCTTGAGAGGTGCTGAAAAGAGGAATGGGTGAAAATGCCGAAAGATAGGTGTGCAAAGCTTGTGGCATCATATTCAAAACACTTGAGGCTGTAATTGCTGTCAAAAGTTCATCAACAAAGTATTGAACAAAAACTGTGAATATTTGTGTTTTTTGTAATGCATTTGAAAGTAAAAAAACAACCTTTTTACGTTGCCATTATGGGGTATTGTCTGTAGAATTTTGAGGACAAAAATTTATATATTCCATTTCGGAATAAGGCTGTAACATAACAAAATGTGGACAAAGTTAAGCGGTGGGAATTCTTTCTGGATGCACTGTAATTATTCAGTTTAATAAGAAAAGATCTAACCCTTTCATTAATAACTTGAACTACTGTATATGTCTTTCTTCATGAACCACTCACCACTGTGTTGTTTTTTCAATGTCCGTTCGGATGTCGCCGTGGCGCCGACCGACTTGCCGTTCACCTGAAACAAACACGGATAAACAGTCTAGCTTTGACTTTATGTGTTGCCGAGCTGTGCGCGTATTCGTACCTTTGGCTCGCTAACCTCCTCTGAGATTTTGCTCCGAATGTTGACGGTGGGTGCAGCTTGGCTTGGCCCCAGCCTTTAAAGAACAGTCCATGTCATCAAGTGTTAATTTTGAGGTGTGTCCCCATCCGATATGAGCAAAAAAAATAAGTATCGGCTCTGATATCAACATTCCGATACAAGCATTCCTGCAGCGTGTTAACTTGTGCAAACCTGGACAGCCAGTTAACATCGAAAAATCCTCCACTAAACACACAATTTCTTCTACCGGTATATTAGTCAAGTCTTTTACAAAAGCTAAACATGCTGCGCTTTAGGCTACTAAAAGCTACACAACAGCTAAGCACACAATAGCGCACAAGCTAGACATACATAAGTATTGAACAATATTGCAGTGTAAAACAGCACATTTGTCAATATAAACCAATATCAAATCATTATAGTTGCATATAACTTACACATATAAAGGAATATAAGAGAAATTGTGATAGAAAGTATCCAGTAACAAACGTGTCCACATCATTCAACTTACTGCGTCATGAGCTTAACTTCATTAATTATTGGGGTTACTAGGTGTCGCAAAAAAACCCCCAAAAAACAATTACTTCAATTCTACGGGTTAATAATAAATATGTTAGTGTTTCAATACCATACCATCATTCTTTCGTAATTTCACTTGATCAAGTATTTTCTAACATTCCACACTGCAAATAAAAGTGTGTATGATTCTTGCTTTGCAGGTGGCTTAAACTAAATATGGCATCAAGGCAAGTTTAAGGATGCCTCATCTTTTATACCAGTGTTTTTCTAGAGCACTGTTTTTCAAACTTTTTTGAGCCAAGGCACATTATTTTCATTTAAAAAAATACAGAGGCACACAACCAGCAGAAAAGGTGAAAAATGAAACTCCACCAGGTTGTCATGTCTTATTTTGAGTTTGTTGTTGTTTCCTGTGTAGTGCTTTAGTTCCTGTCTTGTGCTGTTATTTTGGTGACCCTTCGTGTTTTGTTGGTGTTCTCCTGTAGCAGCTTCATGCCTTTCTTTGAGCGCTATTGCCCGCACTTGCTTTGTTTTCGCAATCAAGACTATTGAAGTTGTGTGTACGCTATCCTTCTTTGTGGGTACATTGTTGATTGTCATGTCATGTACGGAATGTGCTTTGTGGACGCCGTCTTTGCTCCACACACTAAGTTTTTGCTGTCGTTCAGCATTCTGTTTTTGTTGACTTTGTAGCCAGTTCAGTTTTACTTTTGTTTTACATAGCCATCCCTATGCTTCAGTGCTTTTTCCGAGCGGGACTTGCCTTTTATTAATGTTTGGTTTAAGTGTTACATACCTTTTTACCTGCACGCTGTCTCCAGCTGTGTTCTGCATATTGGGATCACGACTAACCATCCTCGACGCGTTCCGACTTCTACAAAGCAATGAATTACCTGCTGCCTCCTACTGATATGGAGTATTACGAGATTACCCTGTCAAGCTCTACACAGCACAGGCACTAGACAACAGCACATTATTATGATTATTGATTTGGAAAAACATTTTTTGGACCAAATAGGTGAAGTTGCACAACTTCCAACGGGACACCAGACAATATCTCACAGCACACTGTTGTGCCGCGGCACAGTGGTTGAAAATCACGGTCCTCGAGGGTCGCAAATACTCAGTTGTAATACGCTTTTCCACCACTTGTGGCAGTGATGACAATCTCAAACAAGAATTCTGGAACTTAAGTCCTAGAGAAGTTTCTTAAGCGCACAAATTATGATTAAAGCTAAATTTTTATTTGCACTTTAATTTTAGTGACAGTTTAGTTAAGAAACATTCATTATTATTGTATGTGATTTATTTTCGGTCAGTTATTTATGAGTCCCTTATCTATTCAGTATAGGAGGGTTTCATATGACGTCACATTCCTTTTTCGTCTTGGCAGGTTAATTCCCACGAGGGTCAATCAGCTTGAGCATAGCATTAAAACAAGTGAGAGTGAGTGTAGAGTTTGATCAAACAATTCTGTGTTGCTGTTCTGTTCCTGGACGTTCCAATCGTTCAAACACAGAAATTGGAAATAGCTTTCATAGAGTCCCGAAATAAGTGGTTCATAAAGGTAATAAAGTCAGCGGGGAAACACTAAAGTGCGTCAAAGAAAATGGCTCTTAAAAATAACTTTCATCATCTGGTGGAATACAATCGGACTGCTTGTGTCTGCAAAGATCACTTTGTAAAATGTTAGTTTGAACATTTGATTTGTTTGAGAAACTTTCTCTGATGCAATCTAGTTTATTCTCTACTATATAAGTAGTTTGAGAGCAGAAGTAAATAGTAAGAAAGGACAATTGATCGCATTAGTTTGTGTTCTGTTGTGGTTGCTATGCCTAATTGTAACTAGTAAGACCTTTTTGTGCAAATAAACTAATGTAATGTTAAGTCCTAGTAATAAATATTGTGATTGTTGGTCCAATCCGCCGTATTTTCATTGTCCATTTTCATAACAGAAACTAAAAGCTTAGTTGTTGTGCAGGAAAGCCAAGTGCTTTATTCGACACGAATGACCACAATGTAGCATTTTTGGTAATATTTGTTAGCATCAAGAAAATATATTTTAAAGTATTAATAAACTACAAACCCCGTTTTCATATGAGTTGAAAAATTGTGTTAGATGTAAATACAAACGGAATACAATGATTTGCAAATCCTTTTCAACCCATATTCAATTGAATGCACTACAAAGACAAGATATTTGATGTTCAAACTCATAAACTTTGTTTTTTTTTGCAAATGATAATCAACTTATTTGCAAAAAAAAATGTTTGTCAGTTTGAACATCAAATATCTTGTCTTTGTAGCATATTCAACTGAATATGGTTTGAAAATGATTTGCAAATCATTGTATTCGGTTTATATTTACATTAACAATTTCCCAACTCATATGGAAACGGGGTTTGTAGATTATTTAAGTCTCTCAAAGGCTCAATTATATTATGATATCACTAGCAAAGATTCATGCTGAACAACATGGACATCTATACCTAAATAATGAGAATAAATATGAACTTCATACCATAAAAACAACTTCAGACATGAATTGTATATGATACTGATACTTGTAGCAGGAAATCAACTGCAAACAAACGTATCCTTTTTTTCATTAGCGTCACGATCACAGCAGCACGGTACTAGTTATGTGAATTAAATACGTTACTTAGCGATGCACGAATAAGTCCATCTTTGTCTTTTACTGATTAATGCTTAATTTATGCACCCATCAGATGTCAAGGCATGATGTGCCTTGAATCTTTTCTTCTCCCTTGAGTGCCAAATGAAGTGAGGTGGCAGTAACCCCTTGGTGATGATACATGGTTTGTATCTTTAAAAAAATATATTTTTCTTAAGAGTGTAACAAATCCACTCCCTCCCATTTTAAATATTTGTTTCATGATCGTTTTATATTTGCCTTTCAAAATACACATACCGGTAAATCTGCACTGATTCAGGTAACAAAACAGTAGCCTAATAAGGCTCTAAATTACAGCCTGAAACCTGGATGTGCCTCTATGTCACGTGATTGCAACCCACCTATATTTGGTTAATATTTTATTTTTATTCTTGTCAGTGTCATAAACCCGTTTTGTAGTTAACACATGCTTTCATATCATTTGAAAAGCTTGTGTACAGTCAGTAGGTTAGATATAATTATTGCATATCATCTAAATTAAGAGTAAGATTACTAATTCACTGTTAATATTTGAGTGGTCCCCGGGACCCCCTGTAGTGAAAACGTTGGGCCCCAAGGTCAAAAAGATTAGGAACCCCTGTTTTATACTTTGCTTTTTGTTCTGTTAATTATAAGTATGACTAAAACTAAAATACATTTTGGACAAATCACTTTGAGTAAATGTAAGTTAAAAACTGCTGACTGCAAAATGAACATTGAAAACGATATGGTGATCATGTGATGTACCAGGTGGTCTCAGGCTGGAGCGTACCTGAGACGGTCCTGGAAGCGGGACAGGAAGCGAGTGGAGATGCTGAGTCGTGGGTTCAGAAAGCGTGTTTCCTCGGCAGGTTGCAAGGCGCGCAGATCGTTCTCAAAGTTCTCTAAAAGTTCAAAAGGTAGGAACACAGGTCAGGACATAGGAGTTCACCAGTTAAGATTACATGGGTCTGTCCATACCTTCGGTCAGAGTAGAACTTCTGTCCTCGTCCTCTTCCAAACCTGAGCTGGCCTGACTCACAGAGTCCACGTCTGCTGTTGGAGACAGACACATCTCAAAGTTGGCTGTTGATTAACATTCCGGCATCACAATGCCGTCACCCATCAAACCGCCATCGACTGAACTGGCCAGCGCCATTACGTGACACTGACCCGTGTCGTGCAGCGGTTCAAAGCTTCCAGCGGAGCCTTCGAAGCAGGCGGAGTCCGGGCTCAGCTCACTGTCCCCACCTGGCTCCGCCCCTTCTTCTCTGCTCTTTGACAGGCACGCAGGCTGGACATCAAACTCCCTGGGAACAAAGAGCATTCTGCTGAAGGTCACGCAACACGCTGGCCCAGCCCAGCACTTACCCGTTAGTGGTGGAGGACATGCTTGGGTAGAAAATGAAGCAGCTCTCGTCGTCAGCGGTACTCTGCACAACACAGTCAGTAACATGACCCGTAAAGTTTGGATCATCTCCACCACAGTGATCTCACTTACGTACCTCATCCTCTTCTTCCTCCTCCTCCGGACTCTTGCTGGGACTGGGAGCAAAGTTCAAGCAGATAATCGGCGCGTTCATCCCTTCCAGCCAGCGATTCCGCACCTGACGAGGCTCTGGATGTGGTTGGACCTGGAGGTGGCTGTCAGGCAGACCCTGCTAAAATGTCAAACACCACAAACTGAGCTCAATCTTCACACACACCGAGGGATAGCACCCATCGTGAACGGACCAGTTTTCGGAACCACGAGGGCAGCTTGCCATTGGACTGCAGCGACTGAGGTCCTGGAATGACAACACGAGTCACGCTAACAAATCCAGCGATACTCAATGACGTGAAGAAAACCAGTGACATCACTTTCGGGACTGCGCTTGGCTGGTGTTTGGGGCTCCGCCCCCACTTCCTCCACAAGGGGCATCAGACAGGACGGTGCGGTGACAAAGGTTTCCCTCCTGAAACAACGCGGCGTCAGAAAGCATCCGACTCAAGCGGATCTGATGCACAACTCGTCCTCGCTCTCATCACCTGATGCTGGGGACCTTGGTCACCATCGGGCTGCGCTGGCTCCTCATGGTGCTGGTCATGTGGGAGTCCAGCCGCCACACAAACACACAACTACAAAAAGTTCAAGTTTTGACCGCCTGGAAGGTTCGGGTTACCATGGAGACGGGCGAGCTAAGATTACCTGTCCCTGGCTACAGTGATGAGGTGTTTGCAGTCCTGACTGAACTTCATACACGTCACAATCTCTGAGGAGGCAACCATTATTACTCGTGCATTCCCTTATTACCATTTTGAACTCTCCCTGCAGGGGACCTGGATTTACTCACCAGAATGCCCAAACAAGGTGGCTACACACTCGCCTGACTTGTAGTCCAAGATGGAGATGTTTTTGTCAGAGCTGCTGGTGGCGAGGAATGAGCCTGAAGGATCCAAGTGGAGCTGCAGCGGAGCGATGTTAGACAATTCCAGTTAGGTACTGTAGATGCTGTCTAACTACATTGCTAAAATTACTACAGTGGAACTTTTACCTTTAGCAAAGCTCCTTCATCACTTGTGGAGCCCTTAAAACATTTACTTTGCTTTCCCGTCTGCACATTGTACACCCTGAACACACACACACACACACACACACACACACACACACACACACACACACACAATTCATCAACACTCTCACAGGGAGTAGCGTGTTTTATCTTGACTAACATCCACATTAGCAGCCACAATATATGTGCCAAGTTAGCGTCACAATGCTTTGCTGCCCAGGGTGACTGTAAGTAATTACAGCATCTGTAGAACGTTTTCCCTTCTCTCATTTTAGGAGAGTTGAACAACAAATTTTGGCGTCTGCAACAGAGTTTCTGATAGCAACAGGATACAGCAGCTTGGTGCATGCCCAAGTTCAGGGGCATCAAACTTGTTTTCAATGAGACCCACATGGCGGATATATTAATTCATGTTCTACCGCTTGTCCTTTTTGGGTTTGCCGAGGGGCTGGAGCCTTAAATAAACATTTATACACTGTAGTATATTTTTTTACTTCACTGTTAGCGCTGTGAATCTTTGGGCACCACGCGATTGGATTCTTGGGGGTAACAATTTGATTTAAAATCAATTCTTGATTCGAAACTATTTTCATTTTAAAACTTTTTAACAACATTGGATGCCAGTTCTATGATTAACTACATTCCTCCATAAAATAGATAAACAGCTCTGATCAATTTCTATATTACTCAAAATAAAAAAGGAGTTTTGTTTAATAAAATGCTTCCCAAAGATTTAATAAAGTCTAACACAAATAAGGCAACAAGAGAAGTATCTAACACTCTTTTCTAAAGTAAATCTGTACAGCAGATATGACCATCAACATTATGATCATCTACATCAATATAATTTGTCTGAGTGGCTGGACCGGACAGATTAAAATAAATACAAAAATTTGAAATGTGTATTTTTTACTTTTTTGAATTGATTAAGAATCGTTACATATAAGAATCGCGAATAATCCTATGCATTGTAAAAAATAAATTAAAAAGATGTATGAAAATGAAATATGTTGACAGGCTGCGTGTGCTAAATAATTAAATTTGCATTTACTCCTCCCAGTATTGTGGGCGCTGTGATGATCAGCATATATTTTGCATGTTAATGAAAATAGATGGCACACCTAATTCTGCCCACTTAACATATGCAATCCACTTTGCATACGTTTTGTAGATCAGCTTTGCGTGTACTATCAAGTCTGCTTGTGTTTAAGTACACGCAAACCTTTAATTGATCAGGCCTAAGTGTTAAGAGTGTAAATGATTATTTGTGTAGCCTAAATGCAGCATTAATAGTTCCAATAGTGCCCCATCTTTAATGAAAAATGGCGCCACACATTTTATCTTCGTCTTATCCACTTGTCTTTGTTTGTATGCGTACCATATTTCACCCAGAAGGCCAAGATTTTTGCAAACAGAAGACTTGGAGGAAGGTTTTCAAGCTCAGGCTTGTCATTGGCCCTGTTGCAAGACAAAGGCTGGGCCCACTGTTTTTGTTTACAGAGTACCGGTACACACTTGATGGTTGATGTACGGCGGAGACACTTCTTGTGCAGAGTTAAAAAAAACACTGAACAATCCTATCATGTCATAATGTCATTGTCATAGTCATCCTTTTAAGTGAGAACTGGCTCTCAGCTGACTTACCTTAAATCAGTCCTTTCAAATAATGGCGCTGGTTACATGCTTCATCAGTATCATGTTTCAAACCCTGTTTCGAAAAGCTGTGCGCTGCAAAATGTTCTCAATGTAGCCATTAAACTTAACTTTCTCATTTTTATTTATGTATATAATACAAAATCATCACAAACCGTTGCATTGATTTATGTTTTGTCGGTTAAAGTGTTTTATATATATTGCCCCCGAGGTTGTTGCTGATCAATTTTAATTAATGATTATTTATTACTTTTATTTGATTTAACTTTTCAGTATCAAATGGCTCAAGTCGGTCAAAAATAAGATTGATTTATTTATTTCATACAAATTGATGCACTTTAAACATTTTTTTTACAGATTGTTGTAAGTTGATCTATATGTATTTTTGGGGTTTTGTTTAATGTTAATAAGGGGACAATGTTATGCAGAGGTGTATTTACAACAGTTTTATAGTCAAATTATACTATTTATAGTCGTGGCAGAGAATGGCGGGTGGGGTTTGAAATGTTTACTTCTTCCAAGGGTGACCTAACAGAAACAAATTGAGAAACACTGGCTAAAACCGAGGTTAAATAACACGTTCTGTCACATTTGGTCCTTACCGGACGTTTCTGTCCTGACAGGCAACCGCAACGTGTGTCTTTGACGAGTTCAAATCCATGTCATGCAGTGCTACCTTTTCCACCACGTGATGCGCCCTGCAGAAGGAGACGTCCTCCGCTGCCACCTGAACAGACACACACACACACAAGTATGCATACAGACCACTAGGGCTGGGCGATATGGACGAAAACGGATATTGCAGTATTTTTAGTCTGAGTACCGGTTTGAAATGTATATACTGGTATCTTTAGAAACAAAAACAAAAAAAGTGGAAATTGGTTAAGGTTGCTTCAGTGTTTTACAGCTAGTTAAATCAGTGTATATCAGGACTCAGACTCAGATTTTTTTTTCTAAGTAGTAACGTAATATGTTGTTTATTCTTAAAGCAATTCTTAAAAAAATATATAAATAAAATAAAAAAAGAGAAGTCTCTGCGGTGGAGATGAGCTAAATAGGAGTGCCATGTGCTTTGCAATTCAGGTGCAGAAAAGCTCAATCGGCCGTAACAAAGGCACATTAAAAAATACCGGTATGGTGGTATTGTCTCAAATATATACCGCTTTCTAAAATATTCCGGTATTAACTGTAGTACCTGTACAGCTCCCAACCCTACAGATGACTAGGTCTGCGAATCTTTGGGCACCAAATGATTTGATTGGATTCTTGGGGGGGTAACGATTCAATTCAGAATTGATTCTTGATTCAAAACAACTCTCAATGCAAAATCAATATTTTTTTAATAACATTGGTTGGCAGTTTTATGGTTGACTAAATTCCTTCTTAAAATAAACAGATCTGATACATTTCTATATTACTTAAAAAATGGCTTTATTAAATTATTTACTAAAGTGGCTGGGCAGGACAGATTTTAGAGATATATACATGCAAGTTTTTTTTTTAAATCTATTTTAGATTTTTTCTTTTTAAATTGATTAAAGATTGTTACAAATAATCACAATTCATTCAAAAATCGCATTTTTTGACAACCCTACAGACTCCAAGTCCTTGTTTTACAGGACCACTGGGGTCCAAGTGCGAGTCAAATCATACCTGTTGAGCTGTCTGGAAGTAGATGCTCTTGTCTGCTCCACAGCTCACCATTCGCACCTCCGGATTTTCACCTGGAAACACGCGAACGCAGCTGTGTCTCATTTTTTTTCCCCCACTGTCTTCTTTCAAGTGTGACTCCTAGGAGAAGTTACCAGCAAACTTGAGAGCGATGATGGAGGCGGAGTGATCGTTGAGCGTCTGCACCAGGCTGTAGTTCTTCTCCACGTTAAAGACGTGAATGAGTCGGTCTCTGCTGGCTGTCGCTAATAATTTCACGCCTGAGGCACAAATTCTAGGATTAGCACAACGCCTTCAGAGAGAGATCTTTGGTTAGTGACTTTCACCTGTGGAGGCGGGTGAGAACTCTAGGGACAAAACCTCGGAATCGTGCGCCTCAATCTTGACCATCTCTTCCAGAAACTCCAAATCAAAAATCCTAAAAAGAGAGAAGAACTTGGTGAAATTTGTTGTGATACACTGTTTCCTGATCACAGGACCTCACCGCAGGTTTCCACAACGGTCTCCAGTCGCCAGGTGTCGTCCATCGGGGCTGATCCCCAGCACTCTAATCCCAGCCTTCCCATCAGCACCTGCTGCCTCGGACTTGTCCCCGTGCCCTTGTAGATGCTGCGTGTCTTCTCCCACGTATAAAATTCTTAGCAGGTCCTAAAAGAACAAACCCGCATCACGAATGTCCCAACGACAAAAAACAGAATGGCCGGCGCTCGCACGTTACTTTGCTGTAGAGGCAGCTGTGCTGGGGGGCGGAGTCAGCGTGCCAGAGCCTGATTGTGTTGTCTGACGAGCAGGTGAGGAAGGATGAGGGAGGCAGACAAGCCTGAGACGGATCTGACACCTGAGGATACACCTGGAGACAAGAAGAGTACAGTAAAACCAACCATTGCAACGCTTGCAGATTTTCCTGTGACTTTGTCCAGAGACATGGAAAATAGGTGATGAAGGATTTTTTTTGTTAACTTAAAAGGAGCCATATGTAATAATGTGGCCAGAAATGGTACTGCAATCACGGTCAAAATTCTGTAGTCCCTTTTAACTGATGTTGCCAGATACGCAGCCAAATCCAGCTCAATCGACAAGGAACTTCAAAACTTCTACTGCCTCTTAATAGGGGTTGAGGTGCTGGAACTATAATAGTTGAATAGGCAAGCGTTTTTTTCAATAACAAATCTCTCACCAACACATTTTACACAGAAATTAGGTTATTTTCAGAAAGAAGTACATCATGCCTGTGTACAATGTCACAACAAATGGCAATCATTCGGTTATTGTCAGTACTATCAGAAAACAAAGACTCAAACAAACTACAACCAACGGTAGAAATGGTTGTACTGGTGAAAATAAGTAGAGCATGCTAAGCAGCCTAATATACGCCCAAAACAAAAGATGAGACATTTTACCAAGGTATTCCTATAGGCTACTGTTTCAAAAGTTTTGGATTGCCATATAACTTGGTACATGTAGTCCAAAATATGCAAACACGAATGAGGAATTATTTTATCACGTGATTTGGCTGTCTCCATACGTTTCACATTGCCATGACAGCAGTGCTAATGTTGGAACCCAATTCCTCAGTTTACCAGCATATTGAGAACGAAATATGCACTGACACTACCCATATCCACATATATTTTCGAAAAAGAAAACAAAGCACGGACATACTAGCTTTGTTATACAAGACCATGGACTGTATTGGACAATATAGTTTACCTACGAAATGTCCATTATCCATGCCTGACTTACCTATTAGGAGGACATTAGCAAGTTTGGCATCCGCCTTCAATCGTCTCCATCTTTCAAAGGAATCCCCAATACAAATCTTCATTTTGTTCCAAGCTATGTCATGAATAATTTGAGAATCGTAACAAGGCCTTTCAGATTTACTAATGTCATGACATGTTTAGTAACTTTACCAGTGGCAGTAGTTAGACAAACATGGAGGTGCATAACTGGCAACCTGGATGTGACTCACTCACTGACTTTTCTAATTCGTCAAATGGTCAAGGGTGGGACATCGAAATGAAAACAATAAGATCTCGGGGCTGTAAATCTAATTTTGAAATTAACATATCCTGGCTGAACTACTGTTATCAGTTATAGAGGTATTGAAAAAGAACATGATTTATTAATGCCTTTTCACATATAAATGATAAATGGGTTGTACTTGTATAGCGCTTTTCTACCTTCAAGGTACTCAAAGCGCTTTGACACTACTTCCACATTTACCCATTCACACACACATTCACACACTGATGGAGGGAGCTGCCATGCAAGGCGCCAACCAGCACCCATCAGGAGCAAGGGTGAAGTGTCTTGCTCAGGACACAACGGACGTGACGAGGTTGGTACTAGGTGGGAATTGAACCAGGGACGCTCGGGTTGCGCACGGCCACTTTCCCCACTGCGCCACACCGTATCAGGGCCATTTAATGATGACTTGACATGAAATTATTACATATGGCTCCTTTAAAGCAATTTGCTGAAATGGCTGCGATGAGGTGGCGACTTGTCCAGGGTGTACCCCGCCTTCCGCCCGATTGTAACTGAGATAGGCACCAGCGCCCCCTGTGACCCAAAGGGAAAAAGCGGTAGAAAATGATGGATGGATGGGTTTTACTCCATTTATGCATATTTCATGTGATATTGTAGCAAGGGGTGTACTGTGTGCTTGTTGGGTCGGTCTATAGGGGGCAGTGTGGAGTGTGCCTTGCAGTAAGGCAAGGGTGTCCAAAGTGTGGCCCGCTAAGCATCGGCCGATATCCAATAAGTCAATTAACCAGCATCAATAAATTGCCACGTGCATGTTTCAAGAGGGTTCACACTTTTCATTGCTTTCAGCAGCTAGGTGCGTTTGTACCATAGTGGAATGAAAAGAAGCGGGTGAATCATCTTGTCCTCATTAAGTGTCTTTGTCTCTTTGTGCAGCGACACGGGACCGCTGGCCGGCTAGCATCACATAGTGCAACTAGTTAGCATGTAGCAGCTAACATGGACAAAATGATCACAAAACCAAATGCCACCACACCAGTTTGGGAATGTTTCAGTTTAAACCTTTGGAACAAAACAAGCATATCAACACAATGCTTGGCTTTTTCACTCTTAGGACCTGTGCTAATAAATGAAAAAAATTAGTAGCAAAGAAATGTTTGTGTAGCACAAAATTTTTTTGTAGCAATATGAAATGTCTTAAATAAGTGAGGGGATCCGGTTTGGTGGCTGCAGAATTAGGTATATGCTTTTTGCGGATGATGTGTGGTCCTGCTGGCTTCATCTTGCCAGGATCTTCAGCTCTCACTGAATAGGTTCGCAGCAGAGAGTGACGCGACTGGGATGAAAATCAACACTTCCAGGTCCGAGTCCAAGGTTCTCGCCCGGAGAAGGGTGCCATCTCCGGGTTGGGAAGTAGATGCTGCCCTAGATGGAGGAGTTCAAGTACCTCAGGGTCTTGTTCATGAGGGAGAGAAGAGTGGACTGTAAGATCGACAGGCGGATGGAAACGGTGTCTGCAGTGATGCAGATTCTGTATCAGTCCGTCTTGGTGAAGAAAGGGCTGAGTCGGAAGGCAAAGCTCTCAATTTACCAGTCGATCTACTATCCTCACCTATGGTCGTGAGCTTTGACCGAAAGAACAATATCACGGGTACAAGCGATTGAAATGAGTTTCCTCCCCCGGGTAGCGGAACTCTCCCTTAGAGATAGGGTGAGAAGCTCTGTCATTCGTGAGGAGCTCAAACATCGAGAGGAGCCAGACGAAGTGGTTCGAGGATCCGGTCAGAATTCCCCGTGAACGCCTCCCTGGAGAGGCGTTTAGGATGCGTCCAACCGGTAGGAGGCCACAGGGAAGACCCAGGACATGCTAGAGAGACTATGTCGCTAAGCTGACCTGGGAACGCTTCGGGATCCCTCGGGAAGAGTTGGACGAAATAGCTCGGGAGAGGGAACTCCGGGCTTCTCTGCTTACGCTGATGCCCCCCCGACTTTGGATAAGCCAAAGTAGATGGATGGATGGATGGCTGGATCAATGGTTAATTCTGTCCCATAAAAAAATGGCAATAATATTGTTTATCGGCAATAATTTGTTGGTCAATATATCAACAAGCAAAACTTATTGGCCCAGGCCCACAGCCCGCAGCAATTTTTGGAACTGCCAATTCTAATAATCCACCCATTAATTTTCTATTGCTTGATTACAAAAAAATATATGTGGAGTAAAAGAACAAATAGAGAACAGAAAAGGTTTAAATGTTGACACTGATAAAACAAATCTGGCATACGGGCTATTATTTTTTCTTTCCTTAAAACAGTACTTTATCCAAAAAAATTAATGAAAATTAATCTTGTTATTAAACACTCCGATTAAATAAAATATTCCATATTTTCAAAATCTAGATCCAAATATTGCACATTGTGTGTTTGCTTTATAAAACAAAGGTGTTTTTTGACAAAAAATGCATGAAACATAAAAAATATAAAAAATTATATCCGAAAGTTGATTTACAGATGTAAGCATTTAAATGTATTTTTATTGCTATTATCATTTTACTTGTTGTAGTTTGCTAATGTATATCTGTTTGTGTATACTATATTTAAAGGCCTACTGAAACCCACTACTACCGACCACGCAGTCTGATAGTTTATATATCAATGATGAAATCTTAACATTGCTACACATGCCAATACGGCCGGTTTAGTTTACTAAATTATAATTTAAATTTTCCCGCGGAGTTCCCTGTTGAAAACGTCGCGGAATGATGACACGATGATGATGCGTGTTTGTGATGTTATTGGTTGGAGGGAACATATTAGCCCAGCACCACTTACGGCTAAAAGTCGTCTCTTTTCATCACGCAATTGCACAATATTTTGGACATCTGTGTTGCTGAATCTTTTGCAATTTGTTCAATAATAATGGAGAAGTCAAAGTAGAAAGATGGAGATGGGAAGCTTTTAGCCTTTAGCCACACTAACACACGGTGTTTCCTTGTTTAAAATTCCCGGAGGTGAAGCTTTACTATGGATCAGAGCGGTCAAGCAAACATGGATCCCGACTACATGTCAACCGGCACTTTTCCGTGAGAAAATTGTGGAAAAAGGTCGCCTCTTACCGGAGATCAGCGGAGCCAGGGTCCTCCTGCAGCTGCCGTGACTTCTCTCTGAGACTCTGGCATCCAAACACCCGTGGCCACACCCCTCCGACTTTACGGTACTATTTAACTCACTAAAACACTAGCAACACAATAGGCAGATAAGGGATTTCCCAGAATTATCCTAGTAAATGTGTCTAAAAACATCTGAATCGCTCTCACTGCCCTCGCCTTTTTTTTTTTCCTAGGCCTTCACTCTAAATTTCCTCATCCACGAAACTTTCATCCTTGCTCAAATTAATGGGTAAATTGTTGCTTTCTCGGTCCGAATAGCTCTAGCTGCTGCTGGCTATGATTGTAAACAATGTGAGGATCTGAGGAGCTCTACAACCAGTGACGTCAGGCGCACATCGTCTGCTACTTCCGGTAAAGGCAAGGCTTTTTTATTAGCGACCTAAAGTTGCGAACTTTATCGTCGATGTTCTCTACTAAATCCTTTCAGCAAAAATATGGCAATATCGCGAAATAATCAAGTATGACACATTGAATGGACCTGCTATACCCGTTCAAATAAGAAAATCTCATTTCAGTAGGCCTTTAAAGTGGAGTTCTGGTGGTACAATAAGTACTTGTGTTTTTAAATGAATGAATAACAGTGTAAGTAATTTTGACTACAATATTAATCAAAATAATTCTTATTATTATTTTTACCACAATCATCCAGCCAAAGTAGCAAATAGTAGTTTATACTTTAGTTTAGTTATTGTGCACTATGGTTTTTGTTTTGCTCCAACAATTGTATGCAATACAAGACAATAATGAACCAGTTTAAATAGTGTGTTGATATTGTTACAGGAAGCTGCAATATACTGTTTATTCTAGGCCATATGGTAGGCGACAAACAGGTTCCGCTGGAGTGAAGACAGATTGAAGTTTTTGGGCCTACCTGGAGGTCCCACACGCAGCTGCTGTGGTAGAGAGCTGAGTACAGCTTCTTCACGTTCCTCACGTCTGCGACATCCCAAACGTAAACGCTATGGTCGTTGTACACGCAGCTCAGGTGTTTGGCCACAGGGTCAAAGGTAAGCGCCACGGTGTTAGGATATTGGGCTTCAGGTCTGGTGCCTGAAGGGCTGACGTAGAAACAAATCACAGCAAGGATTTTTAAGTTCACGCCACAGATCTCGGAATGTTGACTACACTAGTACCTGGGCTGCATAAGCTCCACCCCCAGGCGGTGAGGTCGTGGGAGGGTGGTGATGTAGTGCAGGTTAGAGGGCGAGAACACTCTGATAACTCCGCCTGAGCAACCACAGAAGATCAAGTCCTCAGTCAGCACCAGACAGCTCGCCGACGTCGTCTGTCAACATCCACATCACGGATAAGCACCACACTACGCAGCAGCTGTTGACACGGCAGGAGTCCACTCACCTTCAGCTCGACCCAGGATTCAAGCTCTCGGTTGGCGTTGAAAAGACACAGCAAGGCGGAGCTGGTGATGCAGTAGGTGTTGGACGCCAAGCGGCCACGCCCGCAGGCCGTGCCACTGAACACACACTTGTTATGGTCGCCAAGCAACCCTGACCGACCAATCAAAGGCACTGTGCTGTTGACCTGCAAAGTGAGCCATTCACAAGACATAGAGGGCTTGGATTGGTCGATGGGGTTGTATGTGAGATATGATTGGCTGATGTTACCTGTCGCTCTTTGGAGGCGTTCAAGTACCAAAACTTGACGTGTCTGTGGCCGGCAGTGACAAAGTAGCTGTTGTCCTGAGAGAAAGAGATGGCCGACACTCTGCTGGACACTTTATTAGAGGCAATGATTGACCCCTTCTGCGCACACACACACACACACACACACACACACACACACACACACACACACACACACACACACACACACACACACACACACACACACACACACACACACACACACACACACAATCAGTCATCGACAACAGCTTGACATGTGACATTTGTAAACAAATATAGTCTGTTGAACGGCTCTTTTGAGTAAACGATGAGAACCTATTCCCAGTTGTGAGACGTTTTTTTTCTGCAAATGCAAATTTTGCGACGGCAATTGGCCACTTTGCACATGCGTGCCACCTGACTGGCAACTGGATGAGGCAATGAGTGAGTTAAAAGAAACAGCAGCATCAGAATAAAAATAAAAAAATAGGGCTGGGAATCTTTGGGCACCAAATGATTCGATTCGATTCTCGGGGGTGACTATTCGATACAAAATCAATTCTCGATTCAAAATCCATGCTAAAAACTTTGGGTGTCAGTTGTATGATTAATTACATTATTTTATAAAATAAATCAACTGCTCTGAAAAGTTTCTCTCTTACTTAAAGGGGAACTGCACTTTTTTGGGGAATTTTGCCTATCGTTCACAATCATTATGATAGACATAATGACCGATGTTTTGTTAATGTCAATCAATCAATCAATGTTTATTTATATAGCCCTAAATCACAAATGTCTCAAAGGACTGTACAAACCATTACGACTACGACATCCTCGGAAGAACCCACAAAAGGGCAAGGAAAACTCACACCCAGCGGGCAGGGAGAATTCACATCCAGTGGGACGCCAGTGACAATGCTGACTATGAAAAACCTTGGAGAGGACCTCAGATGTGGGCAACCCCCCCCTCTAGGGGACCGAAAGCAATGGATGTCGAGCGGGTCTAACATGATACTGTGACATGCATTCTAAATATTACATAAACGTAAATAAAAGTTAACTTACAGCAGAGCCAAAAGGAGGTCCTCTATTCCGCCCATAAAATCTGATAAATAACCATTCAAAAGGGCCAACAATACTCCATTTACATTTCATGACTTGAATATTAACCAAGTATTAGCGATATTGTTATTATAAGCGCTAACGCAGATAAACTATAGCTGCGCCGTGATCACTAGCTTGTGTGCCGATGTTTACATCATTGATTGATCATCTGCTTCCTCGTTTCCATGCTCCCTGTAACTTTATTGCCATTTAGCGTCTGGAACTGGCGAGAACAACACGAAAAGCACTTGTTCCCCTCATTTCTTCACGAGGATTATGAGACATTTTTAATCCAAACGGAAATACTATATGAACATCCTATCAGTCGGCATCCTAATGACAGCAGACACTGTACAGTAAGTGATGTTTCACTATCTCTGTTAGCTCTCATAAATTGTTCAGTGAACAAAAATCAGTGATGAAGAAAAAAAAAAGTGATGCGTTTTTTTTATTTATTATGTGCCACATATGCTTAAAATGATCGAAATATGTAATTATTAAATGTTAATATAAATGTGCCCGTTACTACATTACATATATACTTACAACTCGTATATAAAACCCTAAAGGAGATGTTTGGATGTTTTTTCATAGGCAGAATTCAATGGCTCCCATAGGCTCCATTGTAAGTGAACTTTTGATCAAATGTATTTAATTTTTAGAATGCTTTATTTTTTTTTAAATCCATCCGTTGTGATGTCTTTCATAACGATTGTGAACAATAGGCAAAATTCCCCCCAAAAAGTGCAGTTCCCCTTTAAAAGACAACTGTTTCTGTTTAATAAAAGAAATGTTACCCAAATCAAGTCAAATACAAAATAGGCAACAAGAGAAGTATCCAACAGTTCTCTTTTCTATTGTAAATCTGTATAGCAAATATGATCATTTACATCAACAGTATGATTTGCCTGAGTGGCTGGACAAAAAAAATATATATTTTTTATTAAGGATCGTTAGAAATAACGATTCAGTCGAAAATCGTTTTTTTGGACATCTAAAATATTTACATAGATTTTTACATATAAAATTTAAAATTTTTAAATCATTATTACTCTTTAATTGTATTTTCTTCATTCTTATTTGGATTCACTTTCCAGGTTTGTTGTCCAAAGGGTAGTAGTAGTTTAAAGGTGTTGTTTGCAAAATGTACACAGATGCCTCAAGGGCAACCAACTTCCCAATGTAATTTACGCAGTATGTCCCGCCCTCTTACGGCTTCTCGTACATCCATCCATCTATCCATTTTCTACCGCTTATTCCCATTGGGGTCGCGGGGGGCGCTGGTGCCTATCTCATTGACGTAATTACGTACATACATACGTACGTAACACATGCACAGCTTCAGGTGCTGTTAGCTAATAATGACATTAACTGCCATTGAATGTATATTCTATCAATGCAACAACATGACTGCAAATTGTTTGTTGCTTCTCTTGGACTGCTTATGTATGTGTGCACGCGCTCACTGCGCGTACGTGTTGACGAGACCAGTTGAGTGACCACCGTAAACACAAATCATTTTGTTCATGCTGGTAAAAATTTTTAATTGCATAAACTTTTCAAATGTGAAAAACAGACAATCGACAAACAAATGTGTTTTGTTAAACCACTAGTAGTTCTTGTTGTATTTTTTGCTTTGAAAAATATAACTGTGGGAAAGTTGCAAACAGCACCTTTAAGCATAAGGTATGGTAGTATAATTTTATACTCACATTTATATCCATTTTTATTTATACTTTTTATATTCATTAATGCATTTTATTCATACCCATTATTTGTGTATTTTTCTTAAATTGTTAAAATGCTGCACATTTTTTTAGATGGGGAAAATTCTAAATAGTGATGTCACTGCCAAAGCATTGAAATATGGCAGCGCCTTATGAAATATTTTAAAGGAAAATATAAATAAAAAAATTAAGTTATAGCCAATATTTCAAAAATAATTCCCACCAACAAAGTAACATTTCTGTAAATTAAAAAATATATATATACATCTTATTGTATGAGCGATACTAGTTATTATTTCATTAATAAAAACAAAACGTAAAACAAAAAGTAATGATAATAACGAGCCAGAATTTTGAACGGTTCTTTCAAAGTTTTGGCTCCTTTCAAAGATCCATAAATCACATTTCTAATAACAGGTGATGATGTGTGCGTGCACTTACCCGCCAGTCCCAAACACACACATTCATGTCATGCTGGAATCCCACTGAGACGATGTAACCGCTGCTGGTAGAAAAGGCCACGCAGGAAACTCCATATTTATGATTCTGAACTTCAGCCACTTGACCACCACCCACCTCCCAAACGCGCACACAGGGCATGTGACCGCTCTGAAACACAGGGGAAGACATTGTAGCAGCCGTACTTTTAGAATCATGGTGTGGTTAGCACAGGGGTGTCCAAACCTTTGCCACTGAGGGCCGCACACTGAAAAATCAATGGATGAAAGGGAATTTTTGGAACCTTTCCGTTTTAAAACCAACACAATATATGGTTGGGTTTTTTTTTTTACCCTTTGAGCTCCTCTCAACTTTGGTGAATGTTAAATGTCTCTGGAAACCAAAATGGTCTAAGTCACAAGTTTTAAAAGTAAGTCACATAACAATACTCTTCTTCTACCTTCTATCTGAAGAATAACTTCAGATCTGTTGATAAAAAGTTTTTTTTAGTTTTTCATGCCCTTTTTGTCAAAGAAAACCATGATTTAATGGCAACCGCCACCCTCCAAAAAATGCAATATTTTACCCCCAAAAATGTTTTATATATTTGAGGTAAAGTAATTGGACACTTAAATATTACAGGTCAATAATTGATTTATAATTGATTTTGATCTGTTACTATCTTTTGAGCAATGACAGGTTTTAAATAGACTAAAAGTTCCCATTAATAAGTGTTAAAAATAAGTCATGTATGTATATTTGTTACTTCCAATGCTTAAAGGAAACCGTAGCATTTGGATAAAACAAAAAAATACATTTTAGATATAACTTTTTTTCTTTTTAATTACTATTATGTTTTAATTGTATTTATTTTTTATGTGAAATTATTTTTCAGGTTCGCTATTCTAAAGGGTATTAGTTTAAGCATACGCACTCCAAGTATGGTAGTACAATTGTCTATTACCGAATGTATCATTTTTTATTGTAGTTTTAGTTATACTTTGTAAAAAAAAACCTCACACCAAAAGTTTTTAAGGGCCTAAAAAGGGCCAACTCGATAATGTTCTAAAAATAGGTCATATTTTTTATTTTTAATGCATGAATATTTAAATCAACTTTCATATTATAAGTATTTAAGAGTCAACATATATACGGTTTTACATATTAAGATTTATATATCTTGTTTAATTATAATTTTTTTCTAATTTATTTAATTTTATTTGAACTTACTTTAAGTTTGTTATTCTAAAAGGGTAGTGTTTTAAGTGTACGTACACCAGGTACGGTAGTACAATTTTGTATTATGTCTTACTTTTTATTGTAGTTTATTTTTTTTAACTTTTTTATAAAAGCAAAAAAAACAAAACACAAACAGTTCTTGGTGACCCAAAAAGGGCACACTAATAAAAGAGTAAAAAATAAATCACATTTTATTTAATGATTTGTAATATTAATTTATTTGATACATTGTTTTTACTTTCAATGCAGGAATCTTTTGTTCAACTTTCAAATTCTAAGTTACCATGTTTATATTTTAAACCATTTTTATCAAGAAAACCTTGGTTTTTATTAGGGAAATACACAAAATATGCAATATTTTCCCCAAAAAATATTTCAGAGAGCAGTATATTTGATTTAATCAGTGCCTTGAATAGGTCAACATTGTTTTTATTATTATTATTATTATTATTTGAGTAATGACTGTTTTAAAAAAAAGAAAAAAATAGCCTGCATGGCAGCTTAATGTTATAAGTGTCAACATTATTTCTCTTTACATCACTCCTGTGTGCTCTTGTATTCAATTTATGGGTTTTTTAATAGCATTTTCAGATAAATAGCTGCGGGCCACACTTTGGACACCCATGGGTTAGTACCATGGTGGTACCTCGCCAGTGACCAGGTGTTTGCCATCATGAGAGAAGGCCAGCGCACTGAAGGGCTTTCTGGGGGAAACAAAAAAGTTATTAAAAGGAATCATTCACGCACACAAGAAACAAGCAAGTAGCCGGTGTTCAAGACAAACGGGAAGCAAAGACAAACCTGGACGTGTTGATGATGTGTCGTTGCTTGTTGGTCTGCGGGTGGAGCAACACGACCACGCAGCTGACGCACAAAGGACAAGATTAAAACTTTTTGGGGTCTTCAAATAAGATCGGGAGCAGAGCTTACCCTGCAGGGTAGGCAACGAGCCCAGAGTTGGGGTCCGAGGTCAGTCCACTGCTGGTGACTGTGCTGATCCCAAGCACTTTCTCAAGGTGCACCTGAAAAACACAACAAACATCAAGTCTTGAGTTGCCGCCTTGTCCTATATAGATACATAAACCTATTCCGATCTCAGGACATGACGGAAAAATACAGTACATAGTCCCGCATATCTACTCTGAGGAAGAATGTCCGGGTCCAAGCTGCTTGATCAGGGATAAAGGTGTTCTCTTGAACATGTTTTTTGCTTACATTTAATCATTTTATGACTGTATTTTTATATATATCCTTCATGCGTTCTGCGCACAGAGTGACTGACTGAAGTGTTAATTTAGGACGTGCACTAAAAATCGACTTAGGATCATAGGAACTGAACTGTTTTTAAACCGAGGACCCCTGAAGTGTAGACAGATATATAGATGGGTGGATATATAGCTAGTAGGGATGTTAGTGCATGTGCCTCACAATACGAAGGTCCTGAGTAGTCCTGAGTTCAATCCCGGGCTAGGGATCTTTCTGTTTGGAGTTTGCATGTCCTCCCCGTGACTGCGTGGGTTCCCTCCGGGTACTCTGGCTTCCACCCACCTCCAAAGAGATGCACCTGGGAATAGATTGATTGGCAACACTAAATGGGTCCCTAGTGTGTGAATGTGAGTGTGAATGTTCTCTGTCTATCTATGTTGGCCCTGCGATGAAGTGGCGACTTATCCAGGGTGTACTCCGCCCTCCGCCCGAATACATCTGAGATAGGCTCCAGCACCCCCCGTGACCCCAAAAGGACAAGCGGTAGAAAATCGTTGGATGTGCGTGGATCAATACTGAGATAGACACGGTCGATACCAGATCTTTATGCTACAATATCGACTCTCAAATCAAAATATCAATACTTTTTGATACTTGATTTGAGATCATTTTTTATGCAAAACTTGCAGTTTTTATTATTTATTTATTTTTTAGCAAAAACAGTACCGACTGCTTTTTAACGGAAATATTCTGGCACCTTAGTCACCAGAATTTTACTGGGATTTTTTTTTTAAACACATTATACTGTAAAAGGAAAAACATTAACTCCAGACTGCACCCCTCCCCCAACAGGAGCCAAGTCTGAGATCGACTTTTTTTTGTAAATTCATTCTCCCCCAGCGTCTACCTTTTTCCCCACCATTTACGGGACGCCGAATATGGCGACCCATCACGGTTCCTGTTCTGTAATCTTGTACAATGTTTGTCTAATCTTGAACGGGTTTATGGTGAAAATGCCATTTGGTTGTACTCGTGCAATGACAATGAAGAACATACCATTCTGTAACAGTAATACTGTTTTTTGTTTTTTTGTTTTTAAATCTGGCAATTGAGCTGCCTTCTTTTTATGGTAAAAAACTGCAGTACTGTTTTTAAATTTACAGGAATACACTACAAAAACAACAATCGTATGTTTTACAATAAAAAAACAGCAGCTCAGTCAACGGAATTTAACAGTAAAACAGTTGCAGAGGTTTTTTTTCATTTTACAGCATTATGCTGTAAAAACCACAGTAAACTTTACTTTATTATTCATCGTAAATTTCACAGTCTTTAATTTGATGGATAATTTGCTTTGAAATCACAAGTCAAGCAGATATTAAAGTATATATTTTTTTATTTTTTAAATAAGAGATTTTCTCAACATAAAAAAACTTTTTCTTTTGTAAGTACGCAATGCGCAGGCACAGTGGTTCTCAAACTTTTTTAACTGATATACAACATGTGAAATTTTTTTAAATTCAAGTACCCCCTAATCAGAGCAAAGCATTTTTGGTTGAAAAAAAGAGATAAAGAAGTAAAATACAGCAGGATGTCATAAGTTTCTGATTTATTAAAATTGTATGACAGTGCAAAATATTGCTCATTTGTAGTGGTCTTTCTTGAACTATTTGGAAAAAATAATTTAAAAATAACTAAATACTTGTTGAAAAATAAACCACTGATATAATTATAAATAAAGATTTCTACACATAGAAGTAATCATCAACTTAAAGTGCCCTCTTTGGGGATTGTAATAGAGATCCATCTGGATTTGTGAACTTAATTCTTAAAATTTTTTCACAAAAAAGAAATCTTTAACATCAATATTTATGGAACATGTCCAAAAAAAATCTAGCTGTCAACACTGAATATTGCATTGTTGCATTTCTTTTCACAGTTTATGAACTAACATTCATATTTTGTTGAAGTATCATTCAATAAATATATTTATAAAGGATTTTTGAATTGTTGCTATTTTTAGAATATTTAAAAAAAAAAATCTCACGTACCCCTTGGCATACCTTCAAGTACCCTCAGGGGTACGCGTACCCCATTTGAGAACCACTGTTGTAGGCTATTTGGAGACATTACATACAAAGATGCATATACATAAGATACACAAATTCAGTCCAGATTTATGCCATATTTGTTTCGCACTGTGATTTTATATCGTTTGAAGGTGATTACCCTAGCGCAGCAAAACTTGATACATTATGTTTTTAATTCTACCAGACACAGGTACAGTCATACTTGCCAACCCTCCCGGATTTTCCGGGAGACTCCCGAAATTCAGCGCCTCTCCCAAAAACCTCCCGGGACAAATTTTCTCCCGAAAATCTCCCGAAATTCGAGTGGAGCTGGAGGCCACGCCCCCAAACATTGAGTCAGACCTGACTCAATGTTGTGACCCTCTTAAACAGGACAATACTGTTATCTACTGTACATATAATTGAATGTAAATATATTCTACATTTGTTCTGAAGCCCACAGTAAACAGACGTGACTTCATCACGTCGCCTGGTTATTGACTCCAACCCAATATATTACACCGTCGACGGGCAAAATTAAGAAATACGCTTGCAAGTTCCAGAATGATTGGAAACAAGAATTTCAGTTTATCCAGGAGAGTTCGAAGGGGAGGGGGTATGTTGCCTCTAAATTTTGTAGAAAAGACTTCTCCATTGAACACCGCGGCCGAACGGATATTCAGCCGTGAACGGTCAGCGAAGCACAAAACGTCCACAGCGCACCATCGTTCACAACCTAGTATTATGGCCCACCTCGCAAAATGAAGACCCGATGGTGTATCTTATGCTGAGACAAAGATGGCTATGCTGATAGCTGGAAGCAACATCCCGTTCTCATTTGTGGATATCTACAACAAATCCGTGAAGGATATGTTCCCGGATTCGGAGATCGCTCGCCAATACACAAATGGCAGAACAAAGGTTACTCAAATAGTGAAAGGTAAGTGTTGTTGTTTTTTTTCCTAACCAGCAAGCACAGTACAGTTAATAAAACAACTGGGTTTTTATAACTGTGTATTTGATAGGTGCCGTCGGAAATTCAACTATTTATTTTATTTATATATATATATATAATAAAATAAATATAAATAGCTATAATTCACTGAAAGTCAAGTATTTCATACACACACACAATTATACACATGTATATATATATACACACATATATATATATACACATATATATACACATATATATATACATCCATCCATCCATCCATCATCTTCCGCTTATCCGAGGTCGGGTCGCGGGGGCAACAGCCTAAGCAGGGAAACCCAGACTTCCCTCTCCCCAGCCACTTCGTCTAGCTCTTCCCGGGGGATCCCGAGGCGTTCCCAGGCCAGCCGGGAGACATAGTCTTCCCAACGTGTCCTGGGTCTTCCCCGTGGCCTCCTACCGGTTGGACGTGCCCTAAACACCTCCCTAGGGAGGCGTTCGGGTGGCATCCTGACCAGATGCCCGAACCACCTCATCTGGCTCCTCTCGATGTGGAGGAGCAGCGGCTTTACTTTGAGTCCCTCCCGGATGGCAGAGCTTCTCACCCTATCTCTAAGGGAGAGCCCCGCCACACGGCGGAGGAAACTCATTTCGGCCGCTTGTACCCGTGATCTTATCCTTTTGGTCATGACCCAAAGCTCATGACCATAGGTGAGGATGGGAACGTAGATCGACCGGTAAATTGAGAGCTTTGCCTTCCGGCTCAGCTCCTTCTTCACCACAACGGATCGGTACAACGTCCGCATTACTGAAGACGCCGCACCGATCCGCCTGTCGATCTCACGATCCACTCTTCCCTCACTCGTGAACAAGACTCCTAGGTACTTGAACTCCTCCACTTGGGGCAGGGTCTCCTCCCCAACCCGGAAATGGCACTCCACCCTTTTCCGGGCGAGAACCATGGACTCGGACTTGGAGGTGCTGATTCTCATTCCGGTCGCTTCACACTCGGCTGCGAACCGATCCAGCGAGAGCTGAAGATCCCGGTCAGATGAAGCCATCAGGACCACATCATCTGCAAAAAGCAGAGACCTAATCTTGCGGTTACCAAACCGGAACCCCTCAACGCCTTGACTGCGCCTAGAAATTCTGTCCATAAAAGTTATGAACAGAATCGGTGACAAAGGACAGCCTTGGCGGAGTCCAACCCTCACTGGAAATGTGTTCGACTTACTGCCGGCAATGCGAACCAAGCTCTGGCACTGATCGTACAGGGAACGGACCACCACAATAAGACAGTCCGATACCCCATACTCTCTGAGCACCCCCCACAGGACTTCCCGAGGGACACGGTCGAATGCCTTCTCCAAGTCCACAAAGCACATGTAGACTGGTTGGGCAAACTCCCATGCACCCTCAAGAACCCTGCCGAGAGTATAGAGCTGGTCCACAGTTCCACGACCAGGACGAAAACCACACTGTTCCTCCTGAATCCGAGGTTCGACTATCCGACGTAGCCTCCTCTCCAGTACACCTGAATAAACCTTACCGGGAAGGCTGAGGAGTGTGATCCCACGATAGTTGGAACACACCCTCCGGTCCCCCTTCTTAAAGAGAGGAACCACCACCCCGGTCTGCCAATCCAGAGGTACCGCCCCCGATGTCCACGCGATGCTGCAAAGTCTTGTCAACCAAGACAGCCCCACAGCATCCAGAGCCTTAAGGAACTCCGGGCGGATCTCGTCCACCCCTGGGGCCTTGCCACCAAGGAGCTTTTTAACTACCTCAGCGACCTCAGCCCCAGAAATAAGAGAGTCCACCACAGATTCCCCAGGCACTGTTTCCTCATAGGAAGACGTGTTGGTGGGATTGAGGAGGTCTTCGAAGTATTCCTTCCACCTATCCACAACATCCGCAGTCGAGGTCAGCAGAACACCATTCGCACCATACACGGTGTTGATAGTGCACTGCTTCCCCTTCCTGAGGCGGCGGACGGTGGTCCAGAATCGCTTCGAAGCCGTCCGGAAGTCGTTTTCCATGGCTTCCCCAAACTCTTCCCATGTCCGAGTTTTTGCCTCCGCGACCGCTGAAGCTGCACACCGCTTGGCCTGTCGGTACCTGTCCACTGCCTCCGGAGTCCTATGAGCCAAAAGGACCCGATAGGACTCCTTCTTCAGCTTGACGGCATCCCTCACCGCTGGTGTCCACC
>NC_084628.1:24415413-24550413 GCF_033978795.1 Nerophis ophidion | reverse complement strand
TGTAAACAACAATGCCAGAGCCGCAATGAGTTTATAGTGGGTGTGTGAATGATCAACAATCAATATTATTAGCAGAAATAGAGGGCCCCAAAATCAAATTTTGCTTAGGGCCCCATGGAGGCTTGGGCCGGCACTGACAGTAGGTTTGGTGTTCTTGGAAGGCAACTCAGTATTGTTCTTCCTCCAAACACGACGAGTTGAGTTTATACCAAAATGGATACATTGATGATACAGCAGAGGATTGGGAGAATGTAATGTGGTAAGATGAAAACAAAATGGAATTTTTTGGTATAAACTCAACTCGTCGTGTTTGGAGGAAGAAGAATACTGAGTTGCATCCCAAGAACACCACACCTACTGTGAAGCATGGCGGTGGAAACATCATGCTTTGGGGCTGTTTTTCTGCTAAGGTGGACAGGACGGTTGATCCGTGTTAAGGAAAGAATGAATGGGGTCATGTATCGTGAGATTTTGAGCCAAAACCTCCTTCCATCAGTGAGAGCTTTGAATGGTTGACCATATACTTATTTTCCACCATAATTTACAAATAAATTATTTAAAATTCCTACAATGTGAATTCCTGGATTTTTTTTTTACCTTCTGTCTCTCACATTTGAAGTGTACCTATGATGAAAATTACAGACCTCTGTCATCATTTTAAGTGGGAGAACTTGCACAATCGGTGGCTGACTAAATACTTTTTTGACCAACTGTATCTCGTATGTGTGACTGCCATCATATTGCAGTCTACACATATCTCTTATGTGACTGCCATCATATTGCAGGCGACATGTATCTCTTATGTGTGACTGCCATACTATTGTAGTCTACATGTATCTCTTATGTGTGACTGCCATCATATTGCAGTCTACATGTATCTCTTATGTGTGACTGCCATACTATTGTAGTCTACATGTATCTCTTATGTTTGACAGCCATCTACTCGTCACACTTATTATTACACCATGTACCAAATAAAATAGCTTCGAGGTCGGTAAGCGCAACCAAAATTATTCCGTACATTAGGCGCACCGGGTTATAAGGCGCTCTGTCGATTTTTGACAAAATGAAAAGATTTTACGTGCACTTTATAGTCCGAAAAATACAGTTCGTATATTTTTTTCTGTCAAAATGCAAAGAATACATTTAGTAAGAAATGTAGAGGTACTTTATTGATGTATATTTTTCCTAGGCATTGGAGGGCCATATAAAAATGATGGGCCTTGAGTTTGACACCTGTGCCTGTAATTCGCTTTTATTGTGTCGTGATTTGAAAGGCGTTGTACAAACCCCGTTTCCATATGAGTTGGGAAATTGTGTTTGATGTAAATATAAACGGGATATAATGATTTGCAAATCATTTTCAACCCATATTCCGTTGAATATGCTACAAAGACAACATATTTGATGTTAAAACTGATAAACATTTTTTTTTTTGCAAATAATCATTAACTTTAGAATTTGATGTCAGCAACATGTGACAAAGAAGTTGGGAAAGGTGGCAATAAATACTGAAAAAGTTGAGGTATGCTCATCAAACACTTATTTGGAACATCCCACGGGTGTGCAGGCTAATTGGGAACAGGTGGGTGCCATGATTGGGTATAAAAACAGCTTCCATGAAATGCTAAGTAGATCACAAACAAGGATGAGGCGAGGGTCACCAATGTGTAAGCAAATTGTCCAACAGTTTTAGAACAACATTTCTCAACGAGCTACTTCAAGGAATTTAGGGATTTTACCATCTACGGTCCGTAAAATCATTCAAAGGTTCAGAGAATCAGGAGAATTCACTGCACGTAAGCTATGATATTACGGACCTTTGATCCCTCAGGTGGTACTGCATCAAAAACAGACATCAGTGTGTAAAGGAAATCACCACATGGCCTCAGGAACACTTTATAAAACCACTGTCAGTAACTACAGTTGGTCGCTACATCTGTAAGTGCAAGTTAAAAGTCCTCTATGCAAAGCGAAAGCCATTTATCAACAACGCCGCCGGCTTCGCTGGGCCCGAGCTCATCTAAGATGGACTGATGAAAAGTGGAAAAGTGTTCTGTGGTCTGAGGAGTCAACATTTCAAATTATATTTGGAAACTCTGGACGTGGTGTCCTCCGGAACAAAGAGGAAAATAACCGTCCGGATTGTTATAGGCGCAAAGTTCAAAAGCCAGGATCTGGGATGGTATGGGGGTGTATTAGTGCCCAAGGCATGGGTAACTTACACATCAGTGAAGGCCCCATTAATGCTGAATGGTCCATACAGGTTTTGGAACAACATATGTTGTCATCCAAGCAACGTTATCATGGACGGCCCTGCTTATTTCAGAAAAACAATGCCAAGCCACTTGTTACAACAGTGTGGCTTCGTAGTAAAAGAGTGCGGGTACTTTCCTGGCCCGCCTGCAGTCCAGACATGTCTCCCATCGAAAATGTGTGGCGCATTATGAAGCGTAAAATACGACAGCGGAGACCCCGGACTGTTGAACAACTGAAGCTCTACATAAAACAAGAATGGGAACAAACTCCACTTTCAAAGCTTCGACAATTAGTTTCCTCAGTTCCCAAACATTTATTGAGTGTTGTTAAAAGAAAATGTGATGTAACACAGTGGTGAACATGCCCTTTCCCAACTACTTTGGCACGTGTTGCAGCCATGAAATTGTAAGTTAATTATTTGCAAAAAAAAAATTAAGTTTATAAGTTTGAACATCAAATATCTTGTCTTTGATGTTTAATTGAATATGGGTTGAAAAGGATTTGCAAATCATTGTATTCCGTTTATATTTACATCCAACACAATTTTCCAACTCATATGGAAACGGGGTTTGTATATTGCTGATATTTATTTATGATTTATTCAATGCCTCGTCATTGAACTGAGAGCGACTGTTATTGACGAACACGGCGGTGTCGTAACAATGTTTGAACTCTTGTTAACCATCAACTGATGCGCCATTTTAACTCCGGACAAACGTCAGGCATTGCCATCGGAGACGCATCAGGTAGGACCGTCCTCATGTCGTTGAGGACGTTTGCTCAAGTCAGCTTTCATCGATTAGCCTTGAGAAAAAGCGGATGATCGTTCTGTTACGGTCTGACGCGATCAGTCTAGTTTAGTGTCACATTTTTAGCCAAACTTGTCACCACAACCTCATCGGTTAAAGTTTCTTTGCCGCAGACATGTTGCCGTCCCTCGCCCTTGTGACCACGCTGATCCTGTGCGACACCGTAGCAGAGAGTACAGGTGAGGCTTCTCAGTGGGTGCCCCAGCAGGCCGCTAACACTAATGTTCGCTACTCACAGTCTTCCTGCAGCGCAGCGCAGCGGGGCAGATCCTGCACACGTCTACCAGGAGGCGACGGAGCAACTCCAATACCCTGGAGGAGATCTTTCCTGGCGACCTGGAGAGGGAATGCTATGAGGAGATCTGCTCACAGGAGGAAGCGGCCGAAATCTTCCAGTCTCAGGAAAAGACGGTAGGATGACATTTCTGAGTTTCCTGTTTCCAAACTTTTCCACTTAGGGCCGCAAACAAAAAAAATTAAAGCCTGCGGGAGCCATTTTGATATTTTTCATTTTCAAATCAATATTTTTATTGTAATCATTAGGGCTCTCCTCAATTTTGGTGAACGCTGAAGGTCCCAGGGACCCAAACGGGTCTCAGTCATTATAGTTTTACATAGTGAGGGGAACTTCTACTCTTTATCGGGGAGTCGAGCCATAAGGACCGACTCTTACAGCTCCCAAAAGTCACATTTTTGTTGAAGCTGAAATCAATCAAAAACCAAAATACGTGTTAAATGTATTTGCACTATAAAATAAGAATATTATGGTTGTCAAAATAGATACATTTAAAAAAAAAGACTCATAATCTCTGAAATGTTTCTTGCGACTGATGTAGCAGCTATCGATTGTTTTGGTAACACAGTAATTCATATATATATATATATATATATATATATATATATATATATATATATATATATATATATATATATATATATATATATATATATATGTATATATCGCCTTCTGCCCGATTGTAGCTGAGATAGGCGCCAGCGCCCCCCGCGACCCCGAAAGGGAATAAGCGGTAGAAAATGGATGGATGGATGGATATATATATATATATATATATATATATATATATATATATATATATATATATATATATATATATATATATATATATATATAAGTGGAATATTCAATGGGAAGTAATTGGAACTTTAAATATGTAAATAATTCCGGTCAACAATGCTTTGGGTTTATTATTATTTTTTGAATAATGATAGTTTAAAAAAATACAACTAAAGGTCTCATGGATCCAAAGGGCCCCACTGATAAAAGTGTTAAAAATGAGTCGTATATCAATATATATTATTTTTACTTTAAATGCTTACATCTCTGGATCAACTTCCGATCTATCCGTCGATTATAATTTATTATTATTTTTCAGCAATGACAGTTGCAAAGTAAAAAACTGTTATTAATGTCAATATTGCACTGTTTTCTTGTTACATTACAGCTGTTTGCGCTTTGAATTCCACTTTTCATGTAGTTTTCCATATTATTTTTTTGAATTGTGCCGCAGGCCTTGAAGAAATTAGCTCAATGCCAAAAAGGGGCCCCGTGAAGCACTTTGGAAAGCCTTGTGTTATCGCTACCACCCGAAGTCTGTCAGTATTACCGGCTACCGGTTCACGTAAAATCAAACTGTGCCATACAGTGGGGCAAAAAAGTATTTAGTCAGCCACCGATTGTGCAAGTTCTCCCACTTAAAATGATGTCAGAGGTCTGTAAGTTTCATCATAGGTACACTTCAACTGTGAGAGACAGAATGTGGAGAAAAAAATCCAGGAATTCCCATTGTAGGAATTTTAAAGAATTTATTTGTAAATTATGGTGGAAAATAAGTATTTGGTCACTTCAAACAAGGAAGATCTCTGGCTCTCGCAGACCTGTAACTCCTTCTTTAAGAAGCTCTTCTGTCCTCCACTCATTACCTGTATTAATGGAACCTGTTTTAACTCGTTATCTGTATAAAAGACACCTGTCCACAGCCTCAAACAGTCAGACTCTAAACTCCACTATGGCCAAGACCAAAGAGCTGTCAAAGGACACCAGGAAAAGAATTGTAGACCTGCACTAGACTGGGAAGAGTGAATCTACAATAGGCAAGCAGCTTGGTGTGAAAAAATCAACTGTGGGAGCATCCATCCATCCATTTTCTACCGCTTGTCCCTTACTGGTGCAATTATCAGAAAATGGAAGACATACAAGACCACTGATAATCTCCCTCGATCTGGGGCTCCACGCAAGATCTCATCCCGTGGGGTCAAAATGATCATGAGAACTGTGAGCAAAAATCCCAGGGCCACAAGGGGGTACCTGGTGAATGACCTGCAGAGAGCTGGGACCAAAGTAAATGGTAAATGGGTTGTACTTGTATAGCACTTGTCTACCTTTTTTAAGGAACTCAAAGCGCTTTGACACTATTTCCACATTCATCCATTCACACCCACACATTCACACACTAATGGTGGGAGATGCCATGCCCGGCGCTAACCAGGAACCATCAGGAGCAAGGGTGAAGTGTCTTGCTCAAGGACACAACGGACGTGACTAGGATGGTAGAAAGTGGGGATAGAACCAGGAACCCTGAGGTTGCTGACACGACCACTCTGCCAACTTCGCCACGCTGTCCCCCATGGCCTTGAAGACAGCGTAGGAGTTTTTCAGACATACCATTGTTATGAGTAATGCCACTTAGCAGAGGTGTGGACTCGAGTCACATGACTTGGACTCGAGTCAGACTCGAGTCATGAATTTGATGACTTTAGACTCGACTTGACAAAATGTAAAAAGACTTGCGACTCGACTTAGACTTTAACATCAATGACTTGTGACTTGACTTGGACTTAAGCCTTTTGACTTGACATGACTTGCTACTTTCCCCAAAACCCAACGATTAAAAAGTTATTCAAGAGCGCTCAGTATCTGTCTGTCTGTCAGCGTGTGTGCGATGACAGTGTGTGCTACCTGTCAGAACAACAGCCAATCAAATTACATCCACGTTATTTTCGTCTCACAGCATTCAGCCAATCAAATTGCGGGAAAACCAACGAAAAGGCTCACATACAACACGCCAGTGAGGAAAAGCTATGCCAAAAATTGTTTTGTTCGGGTATAAAAACTATGACTTGGTCAACAAAAAACGAATTGCCGTATGCAAAGCCTGCGGTTCGTTGGAAGATTACAGACAGAGACGCAACAACTTCGTTCGACATTTGAAGTTGCACAAAGAAGGGTAAGTTTTGAATGTAAGCTAACGTTTATTGGCCGAGTAACACAACTTTTATTTACTGTGTATTTAAATCAGTGAGGCTGTAAACTCACTGCTAACGTTATAACCATAGACATCTTGTAAGTAGACGCAGCATCGAGCGCTACTGCCTATTGCCGCAGACGAGACGCAGGGCCGCCATCTTGGAGTGGTGATCCGCTCCACTCAGGGCAATTCATTTGGCAGGAACAATGAACTGTCAGCACATTTAATTCATATTACCTCACTGAATACCACTTATATTCACGCGCTTTTTTTTCATACGTGTAACTATGATAAAGGACAAATTTTGCTTAAAAATAATAGAATATTCTTAGATGCTATAAATAACCAGATGTCCAAGATCAAAATTGGGAATAATAATCCCAGAGAAGGGGAAAAAACGGCCAGCTATTTCTAAGTTGAAGAAACAATATGATTAGGTTATATGTACATGCATATATCCTACATAAACAGTGTATGAATACATTAGATATGTCTATATAGTTTATAGACTGTATTTCTGTTGCTGCAACAGCAGGAAGTTTAGTCTGTCTTGACACTTTGTATTAATTAATTATCATGTTTACAGTGATTGTTTTAAATGTATTTTTCATGTATGTTGCTTTGGATAAAAGTGTCTGCCAACTTAAACATAAACGTATATAAAAACCTGAAAGTCTTTACATCAGCTAAAACCACCAATCTGTTTCACTGGATTCAGAATAACAGCAAATTCTGTCTTACCCAACAAAGTTAGTATTTGAATATTGTTACTAAAAGACTTATTCCTGATTACAGTTATACTGTTAAGAAAGTATTGTCTTATACTTTGCCTAAAATGAGAATGCATCATAATCAGTGGCGGCTGGTTAATTTTCCATAGGGCCGTGAATTCTAAAAAGTACAACTCGGTTCCTTGTTATTTTTATGTATTTGTTATGTTTTTCATGTGTACGCACACATGAACACACATACAGTATGAGATGAGATCAATGAGATAAGGTAAGAACAGGATAGAAACTGCTGTGGAACTAGTTCCAATGCTATATGCCATGGAAATACAATGTTAACACCTTTGTGCAAATAAGTACAGTTGTACTTGTTTTTTTAAATGTGTTCATTCTGTAAAGGAATGAGTTAAATGTTTAAAATAACTGGTTAATAGTACTATTATGAAGTACAATGTCAGCACATTTTTTTTATTATACTGTAAATACATACTGCGTTTTAAAAGCATACATAATCTGTGTAAATGTATTAGTCTGGTTAAAAGGCCTTGAAATGACTCGAAACTCAAAATGCAGGACTTGGGACTTGACTTGAGACTTGCCTGTCTTGACTTGGGACTTGACTCGGGACTTGCCTGTCTTGACTTGGGACTTGACTCGAGACTTGAGGTCAAAGACTTGAGACTTACTTGTGACTTGCAAAACAATGACTTGGTCCCACCTCTGCCACTAAGTTAAGCCACCAAGTAGCCGCTGTAGACAAGGCTTATAACACTTTGCCAGGGACATTTCTGTAGACGCTATCGACGGGTGGCTCACAACACGAGTTTGACAGTGTATAGTTTGCATGCAAAGTCTAACAAGTAACAAAGGTTACCATCAGTAACACACTACGCCGACAGGGAATGAAATCCTGCAGTGCCAGACGTGTCCCCCTGCTTAAGCCAGTGCATGTCCAGGCCTGTCTGAAGTTTGCCAGAGAGCACATGGATGATACAGCAGAGGATTGGGAGAATGTCATGTGGTCAGATGAAACCAAAAAATAACTTTTTGATACAAACTCAACTTGTCGTGTTTGGAGGAGGAAGAATACTGAGTTGCATCCCAAGAACACCATACTTACTGTGAAGCATGGGGGTGGACAAATCATGCTTTGGGGCTGTTTTTCTGCTAAGGGGACAGGACGACTGATCCGTGTTAAGGAAAGAATGAATGGGGCCATGTATCGTGAGATTTTGAGCCAAAACCTCCTTCCATCAGTGAGAGCTTTGAAGATGAAACGTGGCTTGGTCTTCCAGCATGACAATGATCCCAAACACACCGCCCGGGCAACGAAGGAGTGGCTCCGTAAGAAGCATTTGAAAGTCCTGGAGTGGCCTAGCCAGTCTCCAGATCTCAAACCCATAGAAAATCTGTGGAGGGAGTTGAAAATCTGTGTTGCTCGGCGACTTCACTGCTCTCGAGAAGATCGGCATAGAGGAATGTGCCAAAATACCAGCTACTGTTTGTGCAAACCTGGTAAAGACCTACAGTAATCGTTTGACCTCTGTTATTGCCAACAAAGGTTATATTACAAAGTATTGAGTTGAATTTTTGTTATTGACCAAATACTTATTTTCCACCATAATTTACAAATAAGTTCTTTAAGATTCCTATAATGTGAATTCCTGGAATTTTTTTCACATTCCGTCTCTCACAGTTGAAGTGTACCTACGATGAAAATTACAGACCTCTGTCATCATTTTAAGTGGCAGAACTTGCAATCGGTGGCTGACTAAATAATTTTTTGCCCCACTGTATTTCAATACCTTCCGTTGCACGTGACGTCCAGTGCGGTCGGGAACTCGGCATCGGCTCAATGACTTGGCCAAGAAACAAGCAGCAGAATTGCTGCCTGTAGGTCTTCGGTGTCCAAAGTGCGACCCAGGGGCCATTTGCGGCTCTCAGCTCGAGTTTTGTTGGCTCGTAACATGCTGTTGGGGCAAAATACCAACAGTAAAAATATTTTATAAAGAGTTAAAAGACAATGTAATGAAACTTTAGTACAATTTTTCTTGCAAAATTAATACAAAAAGTATATGTATATATATATATATATTATACATATATATATATATATATTTATTTATTTTATTATTATTTTTTTTTTTTTATTCTACAAACAGTCATTATATATCACAACTTGGTGTCAGCTTTGTGTTATCCATCCATCCATCCATCCATCATCTTCCGCTTATCCGAGATCGGGTCGCGGGGGCAACAGCCCAAGCAGGGAAACCCAGACTTCCCTCTCCCCAGCCACTTCGTCTAGCTCTTCCCGGGGGATCTCGAGGCCTTCCCAGGCCAGCCGGGAGACATAGTCTTCCCAACGTGTCCTGAGTCTTCCCCGTGGCCTCCTACCGGTTGGACGTGCCCTAAACACCTCCCTAGGGAGGCGTTCGGGTGGCATCCTGACCAGATGCCCGAACCACCTCATCTGGCTCCTCTCGATGTGAAGGAGCAGCGGCTTTACTTTGAGTCCCTCCCGGATGGCAGAGCTTCTCACCCTATCTCTAAGGGAGAGCCCCGCCACACGGCGGAGGAAACTCATTTCGGCCGCCTGTACCCGTGATCTTATCCTTTCGGTCATGACCCAAAGCTCATGACCATAGGTGAGGATGGGAACGTAGATCGACCGGTAAATTGAGAGCTTTGCCTTCCGGCTCAGCTCCTTCTTCACCACAACGGATCGATACAGCGTCCGCATTACTGAAGACGCCGCACCGATGCGCCTGTCGATCTCACGATCCACTCTTCCCTCACTCGTGAACAAGACTCCTAGGTACTTGAACTCCTCCACTTGGGGCAGGGTCTCCCCCCCAACCCGGAGATGGCACTCCACCCTTTTCCGGGCGAGAACCATGGACTCGGACTTGGAGGTGCTGATTCTCATTCCGGTCGCTTCACACTCGGCTGCGAACCGATCCAGCGAAAGCTGAAGATCCCGGTCAGATGAAACCATCAGGACCACATCATCTGCAAAAAGCAGAGACCTAATCCTGCGGTTACCAAACCGGAACCCCTCAACGCCTTGACTGCGCCTAGAAATTCTGTCCATAAAAGTTATGAACAGAATCGGTGACAAAGGACAGCCTTGGCAGAGTCCAACCCTCACTGGAAATGTGTTCGACTTACTGCCGGCAATGCGGACCAAGCTCTGGCACTGATCGTACAGGGAACGGACCGCCACAATAAGACAGTCCGATACCCCATACTCTCTGAGCACTCCCCACAGGACTTCCCGAGGGACACGGTCGAATGCCTTCTCCAAGTCCACAAAGCACATGTAGACTGGTTGGGCAAACTCCCATGCACCCTCAAGAACCCTGCCGAGAGTATAGAGCTGGTCCACAGTTCCATGACCAGGACGAAAACCACACTGTTCCTCCTGAATCCGAGGTTCGACTATCCGACGTAGCCTCCTCTCCAGTACACCTGAATAAACCTTACCGGGAAGGCTGAGGAGTGTGATCCCACGATAGTTGGAACACACCCTCCGGTCCCCCTTCTTAAAGAGAGGAACCACCACCCCGGTCTGCCAATCCAGAGGTACCGCCCCCGATGTCCACGCGATGCTGCAAAGTCTTGTCAACCAAGACAGCCCCACAGCATCCAGAGCCTTAAGGAACTCCGGGCGGATCTCGTCCACCCCTGGGGCCTTGCCATCGAGGAGCTTTTTAACTACCTCAGCGACCTCAGCCCCAGAAATAGGAGAGTCCACCACAGATTCCCCAGGCACTGCTTCCTCATAGGAAGACGTGTTGGTGGGATTGAGGAGGTCTTCGAAATATTCCTTCCACCTATCCACAACATCCGCAGTCGAGGTCAGCAGAACACCATCCGCACCATACACGGTGTTGATAGTGCACTGCTTCCCCTTCCTGAGGCGGCGGACGGTGGTCCAGAATCGCTTCGAAGCCGTCCGGAAGTAATTTTCCATGGCTTCCCCGAACTCCTCCCATGTCCGAGGTTTTGCCTCCGCTTTGTGTGATATGTGACAAATTGTTTTATTATTATGTATTAGTATTAAAATTTCATCTTCTATTTTTTCGCTCTTTTTTCTTACATGTTTACTTCGGATAATATGTTGCAGGCCAACAAAACTTTAACTTTGGTCCGCAAATGGCCCCCTAACCTCACTTTGGACACCCCTGTAATAACTAATGACCGTACACTTTGTCACCTATAACAAAGCAGATGCTAAGTTTTATCTTTAAAATAGTATGTAATCTGTCTATTTGTAATATATATGTTTTATCATTTTTTGTACAAAATAAAGAAGTATCAGAATGGCCCCCGTATACTTTGAGTTTTTGTTGCACGGCCTTTGGTGGAAAAGGTTTGGACACTCCGGCTTTATGTAGTAATGTTACACTTTTCCATGCCAAAAAGTAAATTAAGGCTAAGGGGTGTCAAAAAAATAGATTTTCAAATGATCTATGATTTTTATTAGTAACGAATCTTAATCGATTAATAACACCCAATGTTGTTAAAAAGTATAGATTTTGAATCGAGAATCGATTCTGAATCGAATCTTTTACCGGCCCAAGAATCGAATCCAATCGAGTCGTGTGGTACCCAAAGATCCACAGCCCTGATAAGGCTCCCCTTTTTCAAACTGTGCTAGCTTGATGCTAATTTACATTTGATTTCCCATACACATGCTAAAGATTAGAATTAGCAGTTTTACATGGCGATTTCAACACGTCCAAATGTGCTAATGAACCCAAAACGAGGCCAAAAATGTGGACATGGTTAAGAAAATCTGAGTCCAGGTGCCTTGTTCAACCTTTGCTGATTTCCGTAACCTGCGGGTGACGTACTGGTGATAATAATACAGACTTATACCGACTTGTCTCATGTTCCACAGCTGGAGTTCTGGTTCCGATACACAAGTGAGTGACAGACCCGCCTTCCCCCTTGCTGACATATCACAAGACAGACGTCCTGTGCGTGTGTCCTAGACCTGAATCCATGTACGAGCAACCCTTGTCTCAATGGAGGCATATGCACTATGGAGCGAGGACACTTCCTGTGCCTCTGTCCTCCTCGCTTCCACGGCCAGACCTGTCACTCAGGTAACCACGGCAACCCGCCGCCGTCAACCGCCCGCCTCCCTACGCTAACACCTGCGCGTGCGCGTAGAGGTGTCGCTGTGTCGCTACAGAAACGGAGGCTGCTGGCAGTACTGCACGGACCTGCCGGAGGGCGCCGGTGTCCAGTGCGGCTGCGCTGACGGCTACAAGCTGGACTCGGACGGACGCAGCTGCTCCAAGACAGGTACCTCCAACCGGCGGACCGCACCACCTCCCACCGTGACGTGTGCGATTTCCGCAGTGCCGTTTCCCTGCGGCAGCCAGCAGGTGTCGATGCAGCGAGGTCGCTCCCTGTGGGACCTGGCCGATCGGGTCAACGTCACCGCGGACGGCAACGTCACATGGGAGGACAACGACAACGGTCGGTTCAACTGGACGCGCCTTGGCGACCAGGCGTCGGTCAACGCGTCTCAGCTGCGGGAAGTGGGCGGAGCCAGTGGGTTGGATGAAATGCTGAGTCCTCGCATTGTGGGAGGAGCTTTGGAGAAGCTCGGCGGGAGTCCCTGGCAGGTGAGGAGACACCCGGACTGCCTTGTCGGACGGCTAGCGACTTGAACCTTGTGATGTGTTTAGGTTCTGATCCGAAGGTCCGATGGTTACGGATTCTGCGGAGGAACCCTGGTGTCTGACCGCTGGGTGCTGTCTGCCGCTCATTGCTTCCAGCAGAAGGCGCACCATGTTACCATAGGTCACATGACACTTTCACCTGTCTTCTCCACACACTAGCCAGCTAATGTTAGCATTGAAGGCTAGTGATAGCGCGCTACTAGTTGTGTGCTAGCCACAAGCCTGCTTTAGTCTATTTCAGCCACGGTTTAGCTTGATTATACCCCAAATTAACTTTTTTGGCTACGTTGGCCACAAGTTAGCTTTATTTCTATCTATGTTAGTCACAGTTTAGCAACAGAATAGCGTGGAAGCTAAAGTAGACAAAAGGAATTACCAGAATGCGGGAAGAGCGATGTCACCTGTTGCATGGAAGCAAATAAGAGTCTGAGAGGGAATGGCAAACAAAGGCAGTCTTAAATAAGAAGATAATCACAAATCAGGTGCGCGTGACAAAAAGAAGGCAGGTGACACTAAACGGAACAAAACAGGAAGTGCCACCAGGAACTAAGGACGTCAAATAACAGGATGTGATATACTAACACAAAAAAAACAGAATATGACATTATCCAAGTCGTGGATCAGGACAATTATACCCCCAAATTAGCTTTTTTTTGGCTACATTGGCCACAAGTTAGCTTTATTTTCATCCATGTTAGTCACAGTTTAGCTTTATTATAGCTGAATTAGCCACAAGTTACCTTTATTTTGTCTATGTTAGCCCTGGTGTCAGGCCAAATTTGTGCCCAGCCGAAATAAGTGCTCGGGCAGTTTTTTGGCAGGGCGGCGTCATTGACAAACCAACGTGTGTGTAGCGAAAGAGAGACCGTCCAATATTTTTAAAAGCTTAATTCACCAAAATTAAAACTACTGATCTTATTTGTTTCATCCTGCCGTTTCTCCATATTTAATAGCCTAAGACAATATGTATTACAGTAACTTTGGTATGATACGTTTTTTCTGTTAGCTAACAATATCCGCAAATCCACAGGGACAATTCTTTGGCAAGCCTTCCCATACACACTGTATACAACATGGTGGGCATATATTTCGCTCTTAAGGCGCTAAATATATGCCCCGACACGCTGGGGCACTTATTTCGCAGCGAGCACTTATTTCGCTTGACACCGGGTTAGCTTTATTATGGCGACATTAGCAATGAGTTAGCTTTATTTTCTCTGTTAGCCACAAGTTAGCTTTATTACACCCCCAAATTAGCTTTTTTTGGGGGGCTAAATTGGCCAAAAGTTAGCTTTATTGTATCTATGTTAGTCACAGTTTAGCTTTACTATGACTAAATTAGCCACAAGTTAGCTTTTTTTTGTTTACGCTAGCCCTGGATTAGCTTTATTTTGGCTACAGTAGCCACGCGTTAGTTTTATTTGGTCTATGTTAGCCCCAGGGCACTTTATTTTGTCCAAGTTAGTCACAGGCTAGCAATATTCTGGTTGACTATTGCCGCAGGTTAGTTTAATACAGCTATATTTTCCACAAGTTAGCTTTATTTGTCTCCATTAGCCGTAGGTTAGCTTAATTGTGTCTACTATTGCCAGGTTAGTTTTAATATGGCTATATTTGCCACAGCTGTATTTGTCTACGATAGCCCAGGTTAGTTTTATAATGGATACATTTTGGCGGTTAGCTTTATTTGTCTACGTTAGCCAAAGCCAGGTTTGTTTAATTTTGTTTACATTAGCCGAAAGCTATCTTTTTTTGTCTAGGTTAGCTGCAGTTTTGCTTTATTATTGTGACGCTTAGCTGGCATCGTGGTACGTGTTTGCGTTCTCTCGTGGGTGCAGCGAAGATGGAACACAGCGTGAAGGTAGGAATGATGATTTATTTATAACTACAAAACCAAACTAGGAACAAAAACAATTGCGCGAAGGCACTACAAACAAAACCAACAGAAAGCGCTAGAATGAGTCAGGGACAAACAACAGAATAGCGTGGAAGCTAAAGTAGACAAAAGGAATTACCAGAATGCGGGAAGAGCGATGTCACCTGTTACCTTTATTTTGTCAATGTAAGCCCTAAATTGGTACTACAATTTAAAAAATTGAAACATTCTTAGAGCCTACAATGTGCACTCTTCCAGGTGTGACGGTTTGTTGTGCGTGCAGGTGATTATGACAAGCAGCGTCGAGATCCAGGTGAGCAGACAATCGAGGTCCAGCAGGTGCTGATCCATCCTCACTTCCACGCGTTCACTCTGGACAGCGACATTGCTCTGCTCTACCTGGCCCAGCCTATCATAAGAGGGCCCACCGCCATCCCCGCCTGCCTGCCCGACCCCCACCTGTCCAAGTACCTGCTCAAGGTGAGAAGACGTCACATCACTAAATCAACTATTTAAAAAATAAATAAATACATACAAACCCCGTTTCCATATGAGTTGGGAAATTGTGTTAGATGTAAATATAAACGGAATACAATAATTTGCAAATCATTTTCAACCCATATTCAATTGAATATGCTACAAAGACAACATATTTGATGTTCAAACTAATAAACTTTTTTTTTTTGCAAAAATCATTAACTTTGCCAGCAACACGTGACAAAAAAGTTGGGAAAGGTGGCAATAAATACTGATAAAGTTGAGGAATGCTCATCAAACACTTATTTGAAACATCCCACAGGTGTGCAGGCTAATTGGGAACAGGTGGGTGCCATGATTGGGTATAAAAACAGCAAAGTTCAAAAGCCAGCATCTGTGATGGTATGGGGGCGCATTAGTGCCCAAGACATGGGTAACTTACAGCTGCGAAGGCAGCATTAATGCTGAAAGGCACATACAGGTTTTGGAGCAACATATGTTGCCATCCAAGCAATGTTATCATGGAAAGCCCTGCTTATTTCAACAAGACAATTCCAAGCCACATTCAGCACGTGTTACAACAGCGTGGCTTCGTAAAAAAAGAGTGTGGGTACTTTCCTGGCCCGCCTGCAGTCTAGACCTGTCTCCCATTGAAAATGTGTGGCGCATTGTGAAGCGTAAAATACGACAGCGGAGACCCCGGACTGTTGAACGACTTAAGCACTACATAAAACAAGAATGGAAAAGAAGTCCACTTTCAAAGCTTCAACAATTTGTTTCCTCAGTTCCCAAACGTTTATTGGGTGTTGTTAAAAGAAAAGGTGATGTAACGCAGTGGTGAACATGCCCTTTCCCAACTACTTTAGCATGTGTTGCAGCCATGAAATTCAAAGTTAATTATTATTTGCAAAAAAAATAAAAAATTATGAGTTTGAACATCAAATATATTGTCTTTGTAGTGCATTCAATTGAATATGGGTTGAAAGGGATTTGCAAATCATTGTATTCCGTTTATATTTACATCTAACCAGAGGTGGGTAGTAACGCGCTCCATTTACTCCGTTACATCTACTTGTGTAACTTTTGGGATAAATTGTACTTCTAAGAGTAGTTTTTATGCAACATACTTTTACTTTTACTTGAGTATATTTATAGAGAAGGAACGCTACTTTTACTCCGCTCCATTTATCTGCAATCAGGTCGCTACTCGCTACTTTTTTTTTTTATCGATCTCTTAATGCACGCTTTGTTTGTTTTCATTTTGTCAGACACGCATTCAAAGTAGGAACTACACATGCTTGCGTTTCACCAATCACATGCAGTCACTGGTGACGTTGGACCAATTAAACAGAGCCAGGTGGTCACGTGACCGTCACACGTAGAACCCGACATGTTGAAAAACTTATCGGGGTGTTACCATTTAGTGGTCAACTGTACGGAATATGTACTGTACTGAGCAATCTACTAATAAAAGTTTCAATCAATCAACCAATCAATCAAAAGTGTAAAGGAAAAAAGACACTTTTTATTTCAACCGTACTTCCCGTCAAAAGCCGAAAGACTGATCGCCCAGTTCCTGTCTTCACAATAAAAGTGCTGCTCCATCGCGCCTGCGCTAACAAAATAAGAGTCTCCGAAAGCCAGCGCAAACAAACTAGCAAGCTACGGAGTTTGCAGCCAATGTATTTCTTGTAAAGTGTATAAAAACGAATATGGAAGCTGGACAAATAAGATGCCAAAAACCAACGACTTTCATGTGGTATTAGACAGGAAGGAGGAACTTTTTTCCTCCTCCATTTGAAAACCGGGACGTTATCAGCACTATACTGTCTGATTCCAATCAATGCAAGTCATCAGAATCAGGTAATACACCAACTTTTATTCTTGTCTTCATTAAAGATAGGAATCTATATGTTAAACATGCATGTATATTCATTAAAACACCTTTAACATGTCAACAAAAACCGCAAAATAAATAAATATAAATTATATACTGTATATATATAAAGGTATGTATATATATATATATATATGATGTGTGTATGTATATGTATATATGAGGTAGATCACCTCGACTTGGTCATTTATTAAGTAATTGATAAATGTTGAAAAACTTATTGGGGTGTTACCATTTAGTGGTCAATTGTATGGAATATGTACTGTACTGTGCAATCTACTAATACAAGTTTCAATCAATCAATCAATGCCTACTGAGCCTCTGGTGCTGTTAAGTTATTGTGGCTCATTTTGCCTTCATTTTTATTTTATTTTAATGTATTATTATTTAATGTATAATATTGTTTTAGTTGCTTAAGAGATATTCCTGGCTCTGAATTTGCTTATTGCTATTTTTATGTTTTTGTGCATTATTTGTTGCTGGAATCATTAAACGAACAGGTTACGCATCAGTTACTCAGTACTTGAGTAGTTTTTTCCCAACATACTTTTTACTTTTACTCAATATTTGGGTGACTACTCCTTACTTTTACTTGAGTAATAAATCTCTAAAGTAACAGTACTCTTACTTGAGTACAATTTCTGGCTACTCTACCCTCTGCATCTAACACAATTTCCCAACTCATATGGAAACGGGGTTTGTATTTTAGCAATAGAAAACAGGCTTTTGACAAAAAGGGCAGAAAACATTAAAAGAACAACAACTTTATATCGACAGGCAGACCTGAAGTTGATCAAGGGATTTAAGCCTTGTTTGAAAATAAAATAAAATCCATCCATCCATCCATTTTCTACCGCTTATTCCCTTTCGGGGTCGCGGGGGGCGCTGGCGCCTATCTCAGCTACAATCGGGCGGAAGGCAGGGTACACCCTGGACAAGTCGCCACCTCATCGCAGGGCCAACACAGATAGACAGACAACATTCACACTCACATTCACACACTAGGGCCAATTTAGTGTTGCCAATCAACCTATCCCCAGGTGCATGTCTTTGGAAGTGGGAGGAAGCCGGAGTACCCGGAGGGAACCCACGCATTCACGGGGAGAACATGCAAACTCCACACAGAAAGATCCCGAGCCTGGATTTGAACCCAGGACTGCAGGAACTTCGTATTGTGAGGCAGACGCACTAACCCCTCTGCCACCGTGAAGCCCTAAAATATCACTTATTTTTAACATTGTTACGACTGAGACCCTACCAAACTTGAGGGGAGCACTAAAGGTTAAAATATATATATATATATATATATATATATATATATATATATATAGCCCTAAAATATGACTTATTTTTAACATTGTTACGACTGAGACCCTACCAAACTTGAGGGGAGCACTAAAGGTTAAAATATATATATATATATATATATATATATATATATATATAGATATATATATATATCTATATATATATGTATTTTATTTGTTTTGAAAATGAAACATTTCAAAATGCCCCCCGCATGTTTTGATTTTTCAGTGTGGCCCTTAATGTTAAAGTTTTATACGGGCGCGCGTGTGTGTGTGTGTGTGTTCAGGTGGACAACAGGGGTGTGGTGACAGGATGGGGAACTACAAAGTACCTGGGCAGGCCCTCACGATTCCTCAGGAAGGTGGTGCTCCCGGTGGTCAGTCACCAGTCCTGCAGCCTGTCTAGCGAGCAGGTGATACCAGCCACTGTGTTAGCGTCACGCTAGCACGGCACCAGCAGAGTGTTGTCAGTTTGCTGGTGAGCAAAAGCAGAAGAAGGGTGTTTTCAAAAAAGGTGAAGAGCATCCATGTTGCGTGCCCCCCTGCAGGTGATCACAGACAACATGTTCTGTGCAGGATACCTGAAAGCCAGCGTCGACGCCTGCAGCGGCGACAGCGGCGGCCCCTTCGTGGTCCACTACAGGGGCACCTGGTTCCTGACCGGCATCATCAGCTGGGGCGAAGAGTGCGCCGCCAGTGGCAAATATGGCGTCTACACCCGCCTGGGGAACTTCCTGCCCTGGATCACAACCACCATGGCCAGGGTGGACTTGAACGCCACACAGAGCTAAAATAAATTTAGTTTTTTTCATGACGATTAACAAAGTGGGCATGTCCTAAGAATGAAAGTTAAAATAAAAAGGATGATAAGGAAGTTTAACAATTTATTGTACAAAACAAGAGTACAAGAAGAAGGCCCCATTCGACGCGGTTTACCTGACACATGAATTGTGACAGATTTGGGGTGTTGCATATCTTAATGCGTTTTGTGGTAAGTCCAACTTTGACCACAGTTGATATGTGACCGTTGACCCGAGGACGGACAATAAAGAATGCGTGAAAACTTGCACTTCCTTAGTGCTTCCACCAGAGGGCGTTGCCAGTACCGTTCTGTATCCACTCCACATATTTGACAATGCGCGTGTAGACGCCGTACACCCGGCGAGTGCCGCACGCCTCGGGGCCTCCCCACGACACCAGCCCAAAGACCGCCCACCTGCGACCGAGCGGCTCTTCCATGACGAAGGCGCCCCCGCTGTCCCCCAGGCAGGTGTCCCGCCCCCCCTCGTAGAAGCCGGCGCAGAACATGCCGTCACTGACATTGTAGCCGCGTGAGGCGTAGCTGGCGCGACACTCGTCTTCGGACACCACCGGCAGCTTGACGTATTGCAGGAGGTCCGAGGTCGCTCCCGTGGCGTCAGAGGAGGGGTCCGAGACGCCCCAGCCGGCGACGACGCCCACAGAGTTGGGCAGGGGGGCCGGGGCGGAGTCCTGCGAGACATAGTTGTCAAAGGTGACGGAGGGAGGGAAGGGGTCACATGACACACAGGTGACGCACCTGGAGCTGCGGTGGGGGCAGGCAGACGGGACGGACGGTGGCGTTCAGCTCCACCCGGGCGCTCAGCCTCACCATGGCGATGTCGTCGTTGTAGTCACTAGGCCGGAAGTCCGGATGGAGGACGACCTCGTCCACCGAGTGACCGGGCGCCGAGTGCTGGTCCCGCTTGTCTACGAGTCCCACGAAGACCTGGTACGCGACACAACTCTCACGTCACCCGCGTCGGCTATCTTGGAAGAGCAACTCCGCTCCGATCGGCTTCCTTCGGCAGAGACTCACCTTGATGTGCTCAGGGTCCACGGGGACCACGCGGGCGTCCCGCCGCCGGGTGCGTAGCACGTGGGCCGCGGTCAGAACCCACCTGTCGGACAGCAAGGCGCCGGAGCCGAACCAGCGGTCCTCTGGGACGCGGGACAGATCCTCCACGCTCAGCAGGACCTGCCAGGGGAAGAAGCCGGGCTCGGCGCTGTGCCCGCCCACTATGCGCTTCACCTGCCGGGGGAAGGACCTGGCGGGACGGCCACACGCTGCCGGGAGGTCACATGACGTCTCCACGCACGTGAGAAACGCACGCCAGCTTTGCAACACTCACCTGGCACACAGGAAGGAAGCGCCACCCCTAAATCAGAATGGACCCAAAGCCCGTTTGGCCCGCAGTAATACTGACCTGACACACACACACACACACACACACACACACACACGTTAGTGAGTCCAAAGTCGAGTCTGTTATCAATCAATTGCTGAGTTACTGTCGTTAGGATGGATCTCAAAGGCGTCGTCTCCGCACCCGTAGCGGAGGGTGGCTCCAAACAGTGTGCTGTTGCCATGGTTACCAAACACCACGTCAGCCCCATCTACCCCCTCGGGAACACCACAGTCCACCGCTGAGACAGAACGATGCAACGTAGATGTGACGAGTAGCTCCGCCTTCCTCCCCACTTTCAGGAAGTAAAAGTGAGCACCTCTTACTTTGACACACAGGAAGGCTGCTGTTCCACTTCCTGTCAGCTCCACACTCCATGTTGTACTCGTCCACGTGCTGACCGTCCTGCGCCAGAAGCGGTGAAAAATTACGGTGACGTCCGCTACTTCCTGTTTCACTTCATAAATAAATACTAAATGAGTTGCATCAACGCTAACGTTGTGCAGCGGTAAAGAAAAACGATGTGGGGTTGTCATGGCAACAAGATTGCTACATCACGGGTCACCTTGACCAATCGGAACCCAGTAGCGCATGTGACCTCGACATGGTCTCCGATTGAGTACTCGGACTGGACCGGGCTTAGTATTATGTTTGGAGGCCGCTCTGGGACCGGACACTGGCTTCCTGCCTCTACAAAATAAAAGCAGTGAAGAAAAGCGGTTCATCAAGTCAGGCGTTTGCATGTGTTTGTGTGCGCGCACGTCACGGACCTACAGACGTGTACGTCAGCCTCCAGCCGAGGTTCTCCCCAGAATTGTCGCTGTGGAACAAGATGGCCGCCACGTTACTGTCGGTCTCGATGACTCCGGGAGACTGGCGGCCGCAGAACGTCCCCAAGTCTCTGGCGCCCGCTCGGATCTGGAACGACACGCCTGCAGTGGCTACCCACTGTGTGTGCGTGAACGTGTGCACATCATACCTTGACGTAGTCATACGGACACGACACATCGGGATGGTCCTCCACGTCAAAGGTGTGCTCAAAATGGAGGCGGAGCTTGAGGCCCGCCGCCACCTCGATCACGTACAAACACTCAGAACTCTTTGGGTACGGAGCAGGGAAGTCCACGCTGCTCACCATCCCAGAACGGTTTCCAAACACGTGGCCACCGCACTCCACTGCCCACACACACACACACACACACACACACACACACAGATTGCAGATGTCAGTGGTGAGTCTCACACTTCATCAATCAAACACTAACTGCAGTACATGTAAATATTTACTACCATTTAGCAAGCACTATCAGAGCTCTCTCACACACACACACACACACACACACACACACACACACACACACACACACACACACACACACACACACACACACACACACACACTGTTCTGGTAAAGGGACTTAAGGGTCTTAAAGGTCTTAAAGTTCTCAGGGCGATACAACATTCCAAAAAGTCACATTTGAAGCAACATAACATTTGCTTTGTGTGTGTGTGTATATGTGTGTGTGTTCATCGACGTGATGTCACCTGTACATGTGCGCTTGTCCGTGTGCAGCAAGTAACCATGACGACACGAGCAGTAGAACCCCCCCAAATAGTTGTGACACAGGTGGTCACACTGCACGTCCTCGTCCACGCCATCCGTACACTCGTCCACGTCTGCCGAGCCAACAACACAAGTCCAAAAAGTTGTACAACAAAACAACACGTTGACAAGAAAACAAAACCAGTCAACAACTTAAAAAAATTTTGTAAACAAGACAAGAGAACTTGTTGACAAAACAAAGTTTTAACAAAATAACAAGTTAACAGGATATAAAACAAATCAACAGGACAACAAAACAAGTTGACAATACAAGTCAACAAAAAAAAATTAACAAAACAGGTTAACAAGACAAAAAACAACAACTTAACAGGACAACACAACTTCGAGTCAACAAAACTCGTCAACCAAACAAAAGGACGAAACAATATATTTCAAAACCACACAACAAAACATGGCATGTCAACAACAAAAGACAAATCAACAAGTCAACATGAAAATAAGCCAACAAAACAAGACAACAAGTCAACCAAACAACTGCTCAACCCCCAAAAAAGTTAACGAGACAAGAAAACAAGTCAACACAACAATAATTCAACAAAACAAGTTAACAGGACAAAAAACAAGCCAACTGGACAACACCGTCCAAACACTTGTCTACATCTGCCAAGTCAACAAGACAAGTTGAAAAAAAAACAAAACAACACGTTAACGAGACAAAAATACAAGTTAACAGAACAACAAAATTACAAAACAGCAGGACAACAAAATAACAAGTCAACCAAATAACAACTCAAAAAAACAAGTTAACAGGACAACAAAATAACAAGTCAACAAAAAACAACTCAACAAAACAAGTTAACAAGAAAATATCTACAAATTAACAGAACGACACAACTACAAGTCACCAAAACGAGTCAACCAAACAAAAAAATAATTCAAAACAAGACAACACGAAAACAAAACAAGACAAGTCAGCAACAAAAGACAAATCAACAAGTAAACAAGACAATAAGCCAACAGGACAAGACAAGTCAATCAAACAACACAATAAAAAAGTAGTTAACAGAACAAAATGACAAGTTAACAAGACAACAAATCACCCTATAAAAAAACAACTAAACAAAATAATACGTAAACAAGACAACTTGTCAACAAAACAACAATTAAACAAAACAACAAGTTACCAAGACAACACAATAACAAGTTGACAAAAAGCAACTCTTCAAAACAAGTTTACAAGACAACAAATTAACAAAAAAAACTACTAAACAAACATCAAGCCAACAGGACAACAATAATTTTGTCAACAAAACCAGTCAACCAAACAAAACGACAAAACAACAATTCAACTAGACAACAAAACAAGTAAACAAGAAAAGACCAATTAGTGAGACAACAAGACAAGTCAATAAAACACAAAATAACAAACTTACCAAACAAGTCAACAAAACAGGGCAATAGAACAAGACAATAAGTCAACAAAACAACAAGCCCAAAAAAGACAAGAAGTCAACGAAACAGGACAAGTCAAGGAGACAATAAGCCAAATAAACAACAAGTCAATGAAACACCAAAACCAGAAGTCTACCAAACAACAAGTCAACAAAACAAGACAACAAAACAAGATAAGTCAACTAAAAAAGACAAATTAACAAGTCAACTAGACAATAAGCCAACAAGTCAATAAAACACCAAAACCACAAGTCTACCAAACAAGTCAAGAGAGACAACAAAACAAGTCGACCAATCAGAATCTTACCCACAGCACTGTAGTGAGCGTTAAATCCTGAGAAGTTTTCTTCATTGGAGAAGTCCGAGGAGAAGTCCACGCTGAGTGTGTTCTTTGGGGATGTGATGACCTTTTGACCCGGCACCGCCTCCGTGTCCGAGTCCTCCCGACCACAGAACAGCGCCAGCATCTCCCCCTCCGCCTCCACCTGTATGCATGCTTTGAGACCACTTGGTGTGTGTGTGTGTGTGTGTGTGTGTGTGTGTGTGTGTGTTCTTGTATCTCTACACTTCTTGAGACATCAACAAGGAAAAGTAACTTCCATATGAACAAGTGATGACATAAATCATGGTCCCAATAACATTGCATCTAATACAGAAGGTCTCATTTGCACCCCTGGTGGTGAAATCTATAAAAATGAGGATGGTCCCAAAAAGGAGGGATTTTTCAAATTGACTGAGTGTCGCTTTTAAAAGTGCTCCCCCTCTGGCCAACATATGAAATAACAAGTGTGTGTAAAAATTGGAAGTGCTCCCCCTCTGGCCAACAAATGTAACAACAAGTCAACAGAAATTGAAGAAATTGAAATGCGCCCCCTTTGGCCAAAATGAATTTCAAAAAATTAAATATGTAGATAGAGACATACTGTAATAACTTGAAGTAAATAATGAAGATTAAAAACCAATTTCAAGCAAAAACATTTTTAATAAAAATACAAACTAAAAGCAGTCTTTTTCTCACAATGTGTCGACTTTCTTCTTATAAAATTGGGAACAATTTCTCATATTCTTTCTTTTTCTGTAATAATGCAATATTTTATCGTAAAATTATTACTTTTTTATATAGGATTATTGATTTTTAATGCAAGATGGTGACATTTGTCATACAAAATTCAGACTTTTAGAACAAAACTGCCATTGTTTTGTTTTTCTTGCACAACAGTGACATATTTTGAGTAAAATTATGACTTTTTGTCATCATTTTGCCAAGTAAAATTCCGATTGTTATTATATTGCCAACATTTTAGAGTTTTCTTATAAAATTGTGACTTTTGTTGAGTAAAATTACGACTCTTTTCAAACAATTGCCAAAATGTTCAGCTTTTCTTGTAAAATTGCGACTGTTATTGAGTAAAATTCCAACTTTTATCACAATATTGCACAAATGTTCAGTTTTTCTTGTCAAATTTTGACTCGCGTCGAGTAAAATGTTGACTTTTATTATAACACTGCCAAAGTTCTAAATTTTTCTTATGAAATTGTGACCTTTTCCTCGTGAAATTCCAACTCATTTTTCACAACAAACTGTTTTATATTTGCATAGTATGTATATATTATTAATGTTGTAAATACACATCTTTAAATATCTAGAAAGGGTGGTCCTAAAGAGGTAGGCTTTTTTTCTCAGGTCTCAAGAAAGTAAGAAATACAGGAATGTGTGCGTATGTGTGTGTGTTCTGGCAATGCTGACTTAATGGGGACATCGCTCTGTTCACACAGTCACGTTTAAGGGACCTCTGACGGTATGCGGACAAAAAAACAAGTCCCCTCAAGGGAAACCTTTTTAAATGATAGTCGGATCCATTCTGAAAATGCCCGAGTGATTTTTAAGCTTTGGCCCATAAAACATGTTAACTGGTTAGTTTGAGTGTGAGACATTTGCACAGCAACCCCCTCATCGGGCTGTAGCTGGTACTGCACTCGCTGCTATGATTCACATTTAGAATTTTCCGTCCTACATATGGTAGTTGGAGTTGCAGACAATTTCATTACTGCTAAATAGCAGTTTAATTACTGCTAAATAGCAGTTTTCAGTCACGTCACAGAAGATGCAGGATTTTCTTTAACATGTAAGTAGTGAAACTTCTTATAAGAGGACAGCTGTCGTGCTGTATTCCGAGGATCATGTCATATTTAATTAGAACTTTTTTTTTTTTTTAAATGGTCCTCGGTACTCACGTACAAATTTGTGTGAATTATGCAAAATTATTTAAATACGGCCCCCATGAACCATATTAACTCATTTTCCCCAGTAAGAATGATCAGCACATTACTTCATCAATCCAGAGCAGTGGTTCTTAACCTTGTTGGAGGTACCGAACCCCATAAGTTTCATAAGCGTATTCACCGAACCCTTCTTTAGTGAAAAATAAAATGTTTTATTTTTTTTTCAAATTCAAGACAAGTTATATGTTTTTGGTAATACTTTAGTATGGGGAACATATTCCAAGTAACACAGACTTAATTTAGAGTTATTGGGACACTAGGGGAACATAATCTAAGTAATAAAGACTTAATTTAGAGTTATTTGGTTAGGATTAGGGTTAGAGCAGGCCTCGGCAATTATTTTGACTCGGGGGCCAACTTTAGAGAAAAACATGTGTCTGGGGGGTGGAGGGGGCGGTATATCTATTTTTAGGAACACTAATGCGATGAGGTGGCGACTTGTCCAGGGTTTTACCCCGCCTCCCGCCCGATTGTAGCTGAGGCACTAGCGCCCCCCGCGACCCCAAAGGGAATAAGCGGTAGAAAGTGGATGGATGGATAATACAAAACCTCACAATAATGTCTGATTGAATGCTAAAAACGTTAAGACAAACCGGCTTAAAAAACGGACTGGAATTTTACTTTTTTTTACTGTATGAGACACCCACAATGTACATGAAAATAAAGAATGTGGAATTTACAACATTAACTATGGACATTAAAACGTTGAATATTGACAACATATTTTGCCATCAAGCGAAACACAACAAAAACATGAATGCAAAAGATTAAAACTTTTTTTTTTTTAAACTACAATTTGATGTATCATTAAACTTCAGAACTTTATTGCAAAAATGTCCTTCCGCGTCTGTCCCTGACACCCGCATTTCAGGCTGGCCGCTCTGTAAACACTCTGGAAACACTCCCCACCCACACTGCTTGGTGCCTCGTCTGAGCTGCTGTGACTTAGATTACCATAGTAACTGATTAGATAACAATAGTAACGAGTATATCATGCAAAAGCGCAGATACCAACCATTTAAATAGTTGGTATAGGTCAAGACTTACGGCAATTTGTAAAACATCCTTGCACATCATAATGGCAGCTACAGGTTCAATTTTAAAGATGTGAAAACATGTTGGGGGAATGTCCGGCTCAGATTGAAAAGCTTAACGGGCCGCATGTGGCCCCCGGGCCTTAATTTGCCCAGGTCCGATAGAGGGTTAGGGTTATAATAAGCCCATGCCGAATAAGACATTATCCATTTTAGTACCGCTTATTCCCTTTGGGGTCGCGGAGGGCGCTGGTGCCTATCTCAGCTACAATTGGGCGGAAGGCGGCATACACCCTGGACAAGTTGCCACCTCATCACAGGGCCAACACAGATAGACAGACAACATTCACACTCACATTCACACACTAGGGCCAATTTAGTGTTGCCAATCAACTTATCCCCAGGTGCATGTCTTTGGAGGTGGGAGGAAGCCGGAGTAACCGGAGGGAACCCACGCAGTCACGGGGAGAACATGCAAACTCCACACAGAAAGATCCAGAGCCCGGGATTGAATCCAGGACTACTCAGCACCTTCGTATTGTGAGGCAAACGCACTAACCCCTCCTACACCGTGCTGCCCAATAAGGCATTAATAAGTACTTAATAATGACGAGTTAAGAGCCAATATGTTACTAGTTTGCACTTTAATAAGGAACTAATTAATGGTGAATATGTTCCCAATATTAAAATGTTACCATGTTTTTTTTACTGGTGGACAAAATGAACCGTGCGTGAACATCACTTTGTTCAAACAACAAAACCAACACAGTACATAAACTTACAACAAATTACACACCTGCAAATCAGTCAACTGTTGCCGTATCCGTAGTAGGGAGAAGTTTGTATTTACACGATGTGTCGGTTGTGTTTTGATCTCCGTCAAACCCCTGGGGCCGACTCACCGAAGCCCTAAGGCGGGGGTAGGGAACCTATGGCTCTAGAGCCGGGTGCGGCTCTTTTGATGACTGCATCTGGCTCTCAGATAAATCTTAGCTGACATTACTTAACACGATAAGTAATAAATAATTCCACTGGTAATCACAATGTTAAAAATAACGTTCAAAACATAAAACATTCTCATACATTTTAATCCATCCATCCGTTCCTACCGCACCTGTTCAACAAGTATTTTATTTATTATTGGTTCTGCTTTAAAATAACAATGTTATTAAAAAAGACTGAGAGACTTAATGTACCCTAAAAATGTTGGTCTTACTTAAAAATGCACATATTTAGTTGTATTCAGTGTTAAAAAAAAATATTATATGGCTCTCATGGAAACACATTTTAAAATACCGTATTTCCTTGAATTGCCGCAGGGCATATAGTACGCGCCTGCCTTGAATTACTGCCGGGTCAAACTTGCTTTGCAAAATAATTAGCGCTTGCTTAGTATTACCGCCTGGTCAAACTTGTGACGTCACAAGTGACACTTCCCATGTCATCATTTTCAAAATGGAGGAGGCTGATTTCAATACCGGTAATTTGAAATCGCATAAAGGGAAGAAGATTAAGAGCTATTCAGTAGGATTTAAGGTCCAAGCTTACATCACACTCAATTTTTTACTGCATACCTTTGGTAAGTGCCGGAGTGAGAAGAGGTTTTAAAATAATTAGCGCATGCTTACTTTTACCGCATGCCTTTGGTAAGCGCAGGAGTGAGAAGAGGTTTTAAAGGCCTACTGAAATGAGATTTTCTTATTTAAACGGGAATAGCAGGTCCATTCTCTGTGTCATACTTGATCATTTCGCAATATTGCCATATTTTTGATGAAAGGATTTAGTAGAGAAAATCGACGATGAAGTAAGCCACTTTTGGTACTTCCTGCAAAAGCCTCACCTTTACCGGAAGTCGCAGACGATGACGTCACAAGTGTGGGGGCTCTTCACATATTCACATTTATTTTAAATGGAGCCTCCAACAAAAACAGTTATTTGGACCGAGAAAACGACAATTTCCCCATCAAAAAAAAAAAACGAGTATAAAAAAAACCGCGATGGCATTTGGACGTATTCCGATGTTTTTAAACACATTTACGAGGATAAATCTGGGAAATCCCTTATCTTTCAATTGTGTTGCTAGTGTTTTAGTGAGTTTAATGTAACCTGATAGTCGGAAGTGTACGTCCACGGCCGGGTGTTGACGCGCAGTGTCTCAGGGAAGTCGACGGCAGCTGTACGGGAGGCACAAGCTCAGCTGATATCCGGTAAGAAGCGAATTTTTAACCACAATTTTCTCACCGAAACCTGCTGGTTGACATGTGGTCGGGATCCATGTCTGCTTGACCGCGCTCTGATCCATAGGAAAGTTTCAACTCCGGGAATTTTAAACAAGGAATCACTGTGTGTTTGTGTGGCTAAAGGCAAAAGCTTCCCAACTCCATCTTTCTACTGTGACTTCTCCAATATTAATTGAACAAATTGCAAAAGATTCAGCAACACAGATTTCCCAAATACTGTGTAAGTATGCCGTTAAAGCAGACGACTTTTAGCTGTGTGTGTGCGTAGCGCTCATACTTCCTAAAAACCCGTGACGTCCTGCGTACACGTCATCATTACACAACGTTTCCAAGACGAAACTCCCGGGAAATTTAAAATGGTAATTTAGTAAACTAAAAAAGCCGTATTGGCATGTGTTGCAATGTTAATATTTCATCATTGATGTATAAACTATCAGACTGCGTGGTGGGTAGTAGTGGGTTTCAGTAGGCCTTTAAATTAATTAGAGCCCCGGCGGCAATTCAAGGAAATACGGTATTTGGCTTTCATGGCTCTCTCAGCCAAAAAGGTACCCGACCCCTGCCTTAGAGTTCGATCGAACCCAGGTTAAGAACCACTGATCCAGAGATTTAAAGACGGGTATGAGTTAACTGGGCAGTGGCCATTTTACCTCATTTTTTTAAGGCCTCCATGCACAACTTGTAGAAACGGTGGTCCCCACAAGTCATGATTCAAAACTTGGTCCCCATTCCAAATGATAACCAGTGTGTGTGTGTGTGTGTGTGTGTGTTGGGAGGGCGGGGCCTCACCTTTACATAGTCGTACTCGCACAGGTAGGAGGGCTCCAGGTCAAAATGGCTGAAGTAGAGTCGGACCCTGAAGCCTTGAGGGACGCTGATGTTCCAGTGTCTGCTGGCGTCAGGAGGATAGGGCGCAGGGAAGTTCGGAGAGCAAAAGGTGCCAAAGGTTTGTGTCTCCATCAGCTGAGCACCCACCAGCGCCAGGGAGGCGCACAAACACAGGCACCTGCGCACAAGCACACCTCTGCTTAATTTTGACCCCAAACCCGGTCAGGAATGAACATGTCTCACCCGACGATGGCTGCCATGCCAGCCAGCTCCGGTCTCTGCTGGTCTGACGCGTTCCGTACCAGGCACGTGCTGGGATGTTTACGTCCAACCTCCAGCGGGCGGTGCCGGGCGAAGCCTCGCAGTGACGCCACGGGGGGTTGCCACGCCCACGCCCGTTGCCGTGGAGACCGTCCCGCGCGCAGGCTGCTTTCCGAGAACGGAGCGACGCCGCCATGACGGCGAGGCGACACAAGCGCCTGCTGCTGGCCTGCGGAGGCTCGCTCGGACTCTGCTGCGCCCTGGCGGCCGCCGTGGCCACCGGGCTACCGCTCTGGGTCGACGGAACCGTGCTCTGCCGGACCGGGGCCGAGCTGGTCAACGCCACGGGGGCCGAGCTGGACAAGTTCGTGGGCCGCCTGGCGTACGGACTCTTCCACGGGGAGAGGGTGAAGACGTGCGGCCTAGGGGGGAGAACTTCCCGCTTCTCAGGTGAGACAAATTGTCAATTCACTTCTCATTTATCGTCAAATATAACAACAACAAAAAATATGGCGACAATAATGAACGGGACTAAAGTTTCATCTCATGAATAATAAATCATGCGTTTAATTATTTACAAACACTCAACACGTAACTTTTTTTTTTAAACCTCCGATACACAATTGTTGTTTGCAGACCAGAAGCAGCAGCAGCAGCCGCAGAGTGTTTACTGATCTTCTAGGGCAGTAAAGAGCAGCGGTCCATTACTAACAAGCCTTCTGCCTGATTAATTACGCTGAAAAAAAAGCAGCTTTGTCCCTCACACAAATGTCTCACGTAATCATTTACACCACGTGATCCGCCGTACCGTTTTTTTTACATTTTACAGTAATAAACCGTATAAACAACAACTGCAAGATTTTACGGTAAAAAAACAACAACAACGACAAAAAACAGACAGTAATATGTTGTAAAAAACACTTAAAATGTTGCTGTCATTTTCTACTACAATTTTACTCAGTTACAATTTTATTGTATTTATTTGTAGTTGTTTTTTTTACAATAAAACACGGTAAATTACTGGTGGCTTAGTCCAGTGGTTCTCAACCTTTTTTCGGTGATGTACCCCCTGTGAACATTTTTTAGTTCAAGTACCCCCCTAATCAGAGCAAAGCATTTTTGGTTGAAAAAAAGATATAAAGAAGAGAATTTAAGTCCCTACCTTTAGTCAAAAGTGATTTATGACCCCCCATAAAACAATGATTTATGACCCTCAAGGTCAAAGGTCAATGATTTATGACCCCTCAAGGTCAAAGGTTAATGATTTATGAGGGGTCAAGGTTAAAGGTCAAAGGTCAGGTTCAAATGTCAAGGTCAAATGTCAAGGTCAAGTGTGTGTGGCTTACCCGGAAGAGGGTGGAGTTAAGACCTGCGGTGGGAGTGGTTAAACCAGGAAGAGGGTGGAGTTTTAAACAGAAAGAGGGCAGAGTTAAGACCTGCGGTGGGAGTGGTTAAACCAGGAAGAGGGTGGAGTTTTAAACAGAAAGAGGGCAGAGTTAAGACCTGCGGTGGGAGTGGTTAAACCAGGAAGAGGGTGGAGTTTTAAACAGAAAGAGGGCAGAGTTAAGACCTGCGGTGGGAGTGGTTAAACCAGGAAGAGGGTGGAGTTAAGACCTGACAGGGAACAGAGGAGGGTTCAGTTTTTTTAAGAAAGCAATGTCATCTGAGCAGCATGTGACCATATATTTGATAGTTTAAATGTTTACGATCGTTTGAAACAACTTCCAGATTTCGATGTATTGATGGCTGGGAATGTTACGTGTGGAGATGTGGACACGCACGCACTTCACACACACACACACACACACACACACACACACACACACACACACACACACACACGCAGAGGAGGGGTACAAAAGGACGGTGTAAGGCTTAGTCATTATTTGGAGCTTTATACGTTAGCGTAAAGACTTTGTTCGATTCGGTCATGATTAGTGAAACGCCTGTTTCGATTTATAAAAATAATAAAACTTACATTGACGCTCCGCAAAAAAGTCGAGTGTTTCTAAATCGTATTCAGTTTTCAGCTAAAAGAAAGAAGAGACGGAAGCCCTTTCTCGATATTTTCATCGTTATCTACCGTGGATTGGGAAGTTTTTGGTGGACACGCACACACGCACACACACGCACACACTTCACACACACACACACACACACACACACACACACACACACACACACACACACACACACACACACACACACACACACACACACACACACACACACACACACACACACACACACACACACTCGTACGCACTGAAACAACTTCCGTACCTCACGAAAACATATTTAAACAGATGGAAAAAACTATCGCAGAACACAGTGTCACGTAGCAACTGGTCTTTACGGTCGTTTGAATCAACAGGTCAGTTTGGGGGACAAAAGGAGGGTTCAGTTTTTACTGACTTCCCATCTGACAGTTTAAATGTTTATGACCGTTTGAATCAACAGGACACGCACGCACACACACACACACGCACGCACACACACACACACACACACACATACACACACACACACACGCACACACACACACACACACACACACACACACACACACACACACACCATTACCTCTGCTTTACCATGTTATTAGACATTGGTTTAACTCCATTTAAGCATTTAAACGTTAAAAGCATTGCACTTGTACGACGATGTAATACCTTTTTTTTTTTAACAGCCGATGACGACGAAGTGAAAGACGATGAACTTTGCTTAAACGGTCTTACAAAGTTGGAAGATGATTTTCGAGGTGTGTTTAAACCTTCAAATTATTTAATATTATGTGTATTCATTATTTAGTTTCATAGAGGATTTGCCGTAAGATCCTAACGCGATCGTTTTAACACAATCGCAGTCTGGTGAGTCAAATGATTCTCATTTTACAAGAAAAAAAACATGCGGTATACGATACATATATACATATATTTACTTACAGATTTTCCGTTTACATCTCTTGCTCACTGGTCTCCCTTAAAGCTGGCGGGTCCGTCAACGGCCGTTCCAGGCAGAGGAGAAGGCTTGATTGCGCCAAAGACTCCAGACATCGAATCCTTGCTCCGAGGGGAAATCATCGAAAACGACGGTGAATGTCCGACAGGCACCCGCTGTAAGTTTTTCTCGTTTTCTGTAAGCTTTTTAAGATTCTCAGGAGCTTTAAAGAGCTCCTCTCATTCCAATGTCTTTCGCTCAAATGAATTTCGCGCCTAAAGGGAATGGGCGGGGACTGATTCCGGAGGTGGGCGGTTGTTTCCGCCAAGCAACCTTCTGGTTGAAATGGAGTGTGGATCAAGATGGATCCCTACTCTATATTCTTTTATTTAACCCAATGTTTTTTAAATACGTGTATAATGCTTTATATCCTATGTGTTGTGAATTCCATCCTACAATATCTTCCAAGGAACCCAAAGAAATGTTACCACACCTCCCGCTTTATTTATTCTATAGATTGCCTGAACTATTTCATAAACTAAATCTTGTCTTGTTTCTGATGCTATGTTTTTTATGCTCATCAATGCACTGTTGGACTGCGAGCACACAACTACTTTCCTTGCTTTGTTTTCCTCTATCCAGTTAACTGCCATATAAATTGCTACCAATTCCCCCGTAAAAACAGATAGTTTATCACTGATTATTTTATTTAATACTATGTTTCCTTGTGGGATAACTGCTACAGCTCTTACCTTTATTTTTTTTTATATAGTTTTTGATGCATCCGTATATATCATATCTCAATCCATTTTTCTATCCGGTAACTATTTAAATTTCTATTCTTTAGTAATTGCATGTTTTCTTTTGGGTTATCAAACATCCACGGTGGTATTGCAGGCATTGGTACTGTAGGACTAACTTTAATATTGTCAATTTTAACTTTATTACATATGTCTCCTATAATCCACCCAAAACTATTCTTTTTTTCTTTTCTCTTTTTCTTGGCAGATTGGTAGCACTGGACAAGTCGGATATCCTTGCTTGGATCCTTTTAAAGTTGCCCGATAAACTGCTGAGAGTTGATCTCTCCTCTTGTCCAAAGGTTTTTCGTTCATTTTTACTTGTAATACTGGCACTAGGGTTGATGTAGTAGCTCCACAACATAACCTTAAAGCCTGTGACTGGATCCGGTCTATTTTCCCAAGTCATGTTTTTGAAGCAGATTGGTAAATAATGCATCCGTAATCAATAACAGATGGAATTAAAGTTATAAATATATACATGTATTGTTTTCAACGTTAACCTATCAGCCCCCCAATCATTACCCCTCAAAGCCTTCATTATATTTAACACCTTTTTACTTTTTCCCCTATTTTTTTATTTTCCGGAAGGAACACTCCTGAAGGAATAAATAAAGTACTATCTAATCTAATCTAATCAAATCTATTTTGCTGATGTGGGTTGACTAGTTCATATTTTTATCAAACCATATTCCTAAATATTTAAATACTTGTACCTCTTCTATATTTTCACCTTAGAGTTTTTATTTGGAGCTTGTTTGGTACTTTTGTCTTTGTAAAATGTATGACTTTTGTCTTTCCAACAGAGAATCTTAAACCTCAAGCCGTTCCCCAGTCTTGAACATTATTTACCACTTTGTTAGTTTTTTGATTATTTCTTTTGACTCTAAATAATATACTAGTCTTTCATTAATCTTTTTTTTTTTTTCCATTACTTTTCCCCAAATTTATAATTTCCTGCCTCTTCCGGGTCTTACCCTGACTTGCATATTGGAATTGTTACCGCTAATTTTCCCCTCTGCCGGTCATTCTCCTTCTTCATATATCCTGTCATATCATTTCAAGACCACTTCTTTGACGATGCTACCTAAGTTTTTGATCATTTGATAACCCGCTAGGTCTTTCCCCGGTGACGTATTTTTAACCTTTTTCAAAATTCGAACCATTTCATTCAAAGAAAATGTCATATCCATAGTGTTGGTAAAGCTATTATCGTTGTCTTCCATCATTTCCCCAATATTTAAACTCATTGTTTTTTCTCTCTTTTGTTTTTCCACATTTCTCAAATTATCATTACTGTGCACTTTAACACATTTTTTTTGCTAAAGGTTCTGCTGTTTCTTTACCCGTGACTACATCTTCTTTAATAAATGTGGCACATCATCCTCTTTACCCTTCATTCCTATCTTTACGAATCGTTATATATCCTTTTATTATAAAGTTAAATTTTGGCTTCAGCCCTGTTTCTTGAATACAAATTATACGTGGTTTAGTTTTCATATTTTTAATATATCCCTTTAATTCATGTTCGGTTGCTATCAAACTTCTGGCATTCCACCGGACCATTAACAGGGTGTTGGAATGTGGTAACATGACTCCGTCACGTCTACTCTCCGTAGTACAGCTTGCACCCGGTACCAAGATAGTTCTTTCAACAACTTTGATGCTGCTTTGACAATTATTTTGATCTTCTCAGTCTTATTTTTACTTTCATTTTGTATCAAAGTTGAGTTGTGCTCTCTGGTTTATTTTGCAAATGAACCGACAGAACATGATCATGTACAAGACTCGCCTACCCACAATGCACTGCAACCCAACGCTCCTGGTCGGATGTTTTTTTCGGGGTTCATGGAGAGATGCGGTAAAGAGTGGTAGCCAAGACACACGGTCACACACGGTCACACACGGTCACACACGGTCACACTCGGCAATTATTTTGACCTGGGGAGCAGATACAGAGGAAAAAATGTGTCTGGGGGGCCGGGATATCTGATTTTCAGGTACAAAAAACTTCACAATGACACAAAATAAACACAACAGTTAAACCTCACACTAAAAAACAAGACATTGACTTGTACGTTCAAAAGACAGAATAGAACAAGTCAAGACATGCAATGCCATCTACAAAATGTTATGTAAATGTTAGTCATTACACACGCGGCTATGGTTTTGATGTATTTGTTACAGACATGTTTACGTCAAGTAACATCACATGGTTCCATTTGCACCTTTCAACAAATCTGAAAAGGAATATTAAGAAGTAAAACTTATATTTAATCCTACCTCTTCTCCGAGCACACGGTGACTGTACATACGGGTCGAAAAATGTTGACCTAATTCAGCATTTCTCAAAGTGTGGGGAATAGAGACATGACAGGTGGGGCGCGAGGAAAGGGAGGAAATTTTTTATTTTTGATTTTTTTTTACTATGCTTTCATTTTCTATACACACTGTAAATCACTTTGTGATTCTGTCTGTGAAATCCGCCGTATAAATAAATGTAAATTACTTATTTTTCCTGTAGGCTTTAAATTTCTCGGCAGGAGCGAAAGTTTGACAGACATAGCAACAGTAACTTTTGCAGGCAGGGCTAAGAGGAACAAACTTTCGCGCGGATGGGTAGCAGGCTAATGTGCGGACCACAATTACACAAAATGGATACATTTGCAACTCGCACCTCAAAGGTCTGCGGAGAAACAAAAATATGACGGGTCTAATCAACCAAAAAGTCAACCTAAAAGAAAATATGGCGAAGGGTATCTTGCTCTTGGATTCACGGCAGCGGAGGTGGGGGCAGAGGAGAGACCTCTGTGTGTTCTTTGTCTAAAACGGCTAGCAGCAGACAGCATCAGGCCCAACAAAGTAAAGAGACAACTCGAGACCACACATGATGTCCAATAAATTGTTTTGTTGGGGCGATGGGGGTAGGTGGGCCTTGAGTCTAAAGTGGTGATGACAGAAAAAAAAAAAAGTTTGAGAAGCCCTGACCTAATTGTACGGATCTCACTTTAAACGGCAAACCGATCATTTAAATGTTTTCACTTTGAATATGAAACGAGGAGTAAAATGTACAATGTACAATATTATCAATTATTTCACAAGGACATGTTTTAAGGATATTGTACAGTATAATTAAATCTAAAATGAATGTGATCACTTTCAGGATCATTTTATTTTTAGCCAGTAAACAACTGTTATGTACTTTTGAATCGGGTTTTCCCCTTTAAATAACAAAAATTATAGAATTTTACAATATTCATTATTATTAAATATTAAATGTGCCAACTAGTTTTACGGCATACATCATTCCCCCTTTACCCATTTGTTAAAAAGACGAAAGTTGATGCGAACGCCTACGTGCTGTCAGAAAACTAAAAGAAGAAGAATGCCTTTGTGCAATTACTGCTATCCTGGCACAAGTTATAAAACAAACAAAGTTACCAAATTTTTTTTCTGAGGAGACAAAACGAAAAAGAAAGAAAAATAATAAATCAATCAATAAAATGCATCAGTCAAATAGTACAGGCAACTTCGTTAACATGGAGCCACAGACAATTTCATTCAAAAAGTCCCAATTGCTAACATAAAGATACAACAACAAATAAAGGCAAAGAAGGCCTAGTAGGTAATTACAACAACAGACAAAGTATTAAAAATGTCGGTCCAATAACTGCACAGGGATGGGCAGAGCCAAAACATGTGTAGCAAGTAAGCTGGAGACTGTTGACACTGAAATAAGGCTATATGTGGCACAGATACAAGATTTATAAACTCTACTTAAAGCCCCACTTAAGAATTTTCAGTTTTGGTTTATATTGGCCTCACCAGTGAACCAAAGCGATGGCGTTTTCCCAAAAGGAAAACCACATTTACCATGAGGACTAGCGCATATAGCGTCCAACTGACACGATAATGCCACAATGATTCTGTATTACTGAACTTTCCACAGTAGGAACCTACATTCGTTTTCTACCACTTATTCCCTTTTGGGGACGTGGGGGTCGCTGGCGCCTATCTCAGCTACAATCGGGTGGAAGGAGGTGTACACCCTGGACAAGTCGCCATCTCATCGCAGGGTCAACATAGATAGACGGACAACATTCACACCAACCTACATATTTTACTCAAACCTTATATTTGCAGTTTGAAGTCACTGCATTGTTTTTTCCTTGTACAGTTCTTTTGAGTTTGTTGCGTGGTTGGTCAGTGTGGAACTGCAAAGTATCGCGCTGGTGGGTATTTATTGCTACCACACAAATTTCCAGTAGCTAAAATTAGTATTATTCTGATTTGAGCATTGAAAGTCACTTACTAGTTTAGCAGGAACAGATCCAAAGCAGCATTGGTCTAAAATCTCTTGTCTTTTGACCTCACGCAAGTTAGTGAAAGTCGTGCCATTGTTGATCCTTGATTGTCCCTCCCTTTTTTTTTTTTTTGAAAACCCGATTCAAAAGTACATAACAGTTGTTTACTGGCTAAAAATAAAATGATCCTGAAAGTGATCACATTCATTTTAGATTTAATTATACTGTACAATATCCTTAAAACATGTCCTTGTGAAATAATTGATAATATTGTACATTGTACATTTTACTCCTCGTTTCATATTCAAAGTGAAAACATTTAAATGATCGGTTTGCCGTTTAAAGTGAGATCCGTACAATTAGGTCAGGGCTTCTCAAACTTTTTTTTTTTTCTGTCATCACCACTTTAGACTCAAGGCCCACCTACCCCCATCGCCCCAACAAAACAATTTATTGGACATCATGTGTGGTCTCGAGTTGTCTCTTTACTTTGTTGGGCCTGATGCTGTCTGCTGCTAGCCGTTTTAGACAAAGAACACACAGAGGTCTCTCCTCTGCCCCCACCTCCGCTGCCGTGAATCCAAGAGCAAGATACCCTTCGCCATATTTTCTTTTAGGTTGACTTTTTGGTTGATTAGACCCGTCATATTTTTGTTTCTCCGCAGACCTTTGAGGTGCGAGTTGCAAATGTATCCATTTTGTGTAATTGTGGTCCGCACATTAGCCTGCTACCCATCCGCGCGAAAGTTTGTTCCTCTTAGCCCTGCCTGCAAAAGTTACTGTTGCTATGTCTGTCAAACTTTCGCTCCTGCCGAGAAATTTAAAGCCTACAGGAAAAATAAGTAATTTACATTTATTTATACGGCGGATTTCACAGACAGAATCACAAAGTGATTTACAGTGTGTATAGAAAATGAAAGCATAGTAAAAAAAAATCAAAAATAAAAAATTTCCTCCCTTTCCTCGCGCCCCACCTGTCATGTCTCTATTCCCCACACTTTGAGAAATGCTGAATTAGGTCAACATTTTTCGACCCGTATGTACAGTCACCGTGTGCTCGGAGAAGAGGTAGGATTAAATATAAGTTTTACTTCTTAATATTCCTTTTCAGATTTGTTGAAAGGTGCAAATGGAACCATGTGATGTTACTTGACGTAAACATGTCTGTAACAAATACATCAAAACCATAGCCGCGTGTGTAATGACTAACATTTACATAACATTTTGTAGATGGCATTGCATGTCTTGACTTGTTCTATTCTGTCTTTTGAACGTACAAGTCAATGTCTTGTTTTTTAGTGTGAGGTTTAACTGTTGTGTTTATTTTGTGTCATTGTGAAGTTTTTTGTACCTGAAAATCAGATATCCCGGCCCCCCAGACACATTTTTTCCTCTGTATCTGCTCCCCAGGTCAAAATAATTGCCGAGTGTGACCGTGTGTGACCGTGTGTGACCGTGTGTGACCGTGTGTCTTGGCTACCACTCTTTACCGCATCTCTCCATGAACCCCGAAAAAAACATCCGACCAGGAGCGTTGGGTTGCAGTGCATTGTGGGTAGGCGAGTCTTGTACATGATCATGTTCTGTCGGTTCATTTGTAAAATAAACCAGAGAGCACAACTCAACTTTGATACAAAATGAAAGTAAAAATAAGACTGAGAAGATCAAAATAATTGTCAAAGCAGCATCAAAGTTGTTGAAAGAACTATCTTGGTACCGGGTGCAAGCTGTACTACGGAGAGTAGACGTGACGGAGTCATGTTACCACATTCCAACACCCTGTTAATGGTCCGGTGGAATGCCAGAAGTTTGATAGCAACCGAACATGAATTAAAGGGATATATTAAAAATATGAAAACTAAACCACGTATAATTTGTATTCAAGAAACAGGGCTGAAGCCAAAATTTAACTTTATAATAAAAGGATATATAACGATTCGTAAAGATAGGAATGAAGGGTAAAGAGGATGATGTGCCACATTTATTAAAGAAGATGTAGTCACGGGTAAAGAAACAGCAGAACCTTTAGCAAAAAAAATGTGTTAAAGTGCACAGTAATGATAATTTGAGAAATGTGGAAAAACAAAAGAGAGAAAAAACAATGAGTTTAAATATTGGGGAAATGATGGAAGACAACGATAATAGCTTTACCAACACTATGGATATGACATTTTCTTTGAATGAAATGGTTCGAATTTTGAAAAAGGTTAAAAATACGTCACCGGGGAAAGACCTAGCGGGTTATCAAATGATCAAAAACTTAGGTAGCATCGTCAAAGAAGTGGTCTTGAAATGATATGACAGGATATATGAAGAAGGAGAATGACCGGCAGAGGGGAAAATTAGCGGTAACAATTCCAATATGCAAGTCAGGGTAAGACCCGGAAGAGGCAGGAAATTATAAATTTGGGGAAAAGTAATGGAAAAAAAAAAAAAGATTAATGAAAGACTAGTATATTATTTAGAGTCAAAAGAAATAATCAAAAAACTAACAAAGTGGTAAATAATGTTCAAGACTGGGGAACGGCTTGAGGTTTAAGATTCTCTGTTGGAAAGACAAAAGTCATACATTTTACAAAGACAAAAGTACCAAACAAGCTCCAAATAAAAACTCTAAGGTGAAAATATAGAAGAGGTACAAGTATTTAAATATTTAGGAATATGGTTTGATAAAAATATGAACTAGTCAACCCACATCAGCAAAATAGATTTGATTAGATTAGATTAGATAGTACTTTATTTATTCCTTCAGGAGTGTTCCTTCCGGAAAATAAAAAAATAGGGGAAAAAGTAAAAAGGTGTTAAATATAATGAGGGCTTTGAGGGGTAATGATTGGGGGGCTGATAGGTTAACGTTGAAAACAATACATGTATATATTTATAACTTTAATTCCATCTGTTATTGATTACGGATGCATTATTTACCAATCTGCTTCAAAAACATGACTTGGGAAAATAGACCGGATCCAGTCACAGGCTTTAAGGTTATGTTGTGGAGCTACTACATCAACCCTAGTGCCAGTATTACAAGTAAAAATGAACGAAAAACCTTTGGACAAGAGGAGAGATCAACTCTCAGCAGTTTATCGGGCAACTTTAAAAGGATCCAAGCAAGGATATCCGACTTGTCCAGTGCTACCAATCTGCCAAGAAAAAGAGAAAAGAAAAAAAGAATAGTTTTGGGTGGATTATAGGAGACATATGTAATAAAGTTAAAATTGACAATATTAAAGTTAGTCCTACAGTACCAATGCCTGCAATACCACCGTGGATGTTTGATAACCCAAAAGAAAACATGCAATTACTAAAGAATAGAAATTTAAATAGTTACCGGATAGAAAAATGGATTGAGATATGATATATACGGATGCATCAAAAACTATATAAAAAAAAATAAAGGTAAGAGCTGTAGCAGTTATCCCACAAGGAAACATAGTATTAAATAAAATAATCAGTGATAAACTATCTGTTTTTACGGGGGAATTGGTAGCAATTTATATGGCAGTTAACTGGATAGAGGAAAACAAAGCAAGGAAAGTAGTTGTGTGCTCGCAGTCCAACAGTGCATTGATGAGCATAAAAAACATAGCATCAGAAACAAGACAAGATTTAGTTTATGAAATAGTTCAGGCAATCTATAGAATAAATAAAGCGGGAGGTGTGGTAACATTTCTTTGGGTTCCTTGGAAGATATTGTAGGATGGAATTCACAACACATAGGATATAAAGCATTATACACGTATTTAAAAAACATTGGGTTAAATAAAAGAATATAGAGTAGGGATCCATCTTGATCCACACTCCATTTCAACCAGAAGGTTGCTTGGCGGAAACAACCGCCCACCTCCGGAATCAGTCCCCGCCCATTCCCCTTAGGCGCGAAATTCATTTGAGCGAAAGACATTGGAATGAGAGGAGCTCTTTAAAGCTCCTGAGAATCTTAAAAAGCTTACAGAAAACGAGAAAAACTTACAGCGGGTGCCTGTCGGACATTCACCGTCGTTTTCGATGATTTCCCCTCGGAGCAAGGATTCGATGTCTGGAGTCTTTGGCGCAATCAAGCCTTCTCCTCTGCCTGGAACGGCCGTTGACGGACCCGCCAGCTTTAAGGGAGACCAGTGAGCAAGAGATGTAAACGGAAAATCTGTAAGTAAATATATGTATATATGTATCGTATACCGCATGTTTTTTTTCTTGTAAAATGAGAATCATTTGACTCACCAGACTGCGATTGTGTTAAAACGATCGCGTTAGGATCTTACGGCAAATCCTCTATGAAACTAAATAATGAATACACATAATATTAAATAATTTGAAGGTTTAAACACACCTCGAAAATCATCTTCCAACTTTGTAAGACCGTTTAAGCAAAGTTCATCGTCTTTCACTTCGTCGTCATCGGCTGTTAAAAAAAAAAAGGTATTACATCGTCGTACAAGTGCAATGCTTTTAACGTTTAAATGCTTAAATGGAGTTAAACCAATGTCTAATAACATGGTAAAGCAGAGGTAATGGTGTGTGTGTGTGTGTGTGTGTGTGTGTGTGTGTGTGTGTGTGTGTGCGTGTGTGTGTGTGTGTATGTGTGTGTGTGTGTGTGTGTGTGCGTGCGTGTGTGTGTGTGTGCGTGCGTGTCCTGTTGATTCAAACGGTCATAAACATTTAAACTGTCAGATGGGAAGTCAGTAAAAACTGAACCCTCCTTTTGTCCCCCAAACTGACCTGTTGATTCAAACGACCGTAAAGACCAGTTGCTACGTGACACTGTGTTCTGCGATAGTTTTTTCCATCTGTTTAAATATGTTTTCGTGAGGTACGGAAGTTGTTTCAGTGCGTACGAGTGTGTGTGTGTGTGTGTGTGTGTGTGTGTGTGTGTGTGTGTGTGTGTGTGTGTGTGTGTGTGTGTGTGTGTGTGTGAAGTGTGTGCGTGTGTGTGCGTGTGTGCGTGTCCACCAAAAACTTCCCAATCCACGGTAGATAACGATGAAAATATCGAGAAAGGGCTTCCGTCTCTTCTTTCTTTTAGCTGAAAACTGAATACGATTTAGAAACACTCGACTTTTTTGCGGAGCGTCAATGTAAGTTTTATTATTTTTATAAATCGAAACAGGCGTTTCACTAATCATGACCGAATCGAACAAAGTCTTTACGCTAACGTATAAAGCTCCAAATAATGACTAAGCCTTACACCGTCCTTTTGTACCCCTCCTCTGCGTGTGTGTGTGTGTGTGTGTGTGTGTGTGTGTGTGTGTGTGTGTGTGTGTGTGTGTGTGTGTGTGAAGTGCGTGCGTGTCCACATCTCCACACGTAACATTCCCAGCCATCAATACATCGAAATCTGGAAGTTGTTTCAAACGATCGTAAACATTTAAACTATCAAATATATGGTCACATGCTGCTCAGATGACATTGCTTTCTTAAAAAAACTGAACCCTCCTCTGTTCCCTGTCAGGTCTTAACTCCACCCTCTTCCTGGTTTAACCACTCCCACCGCAGGTCTTAACTCTGCCCTCTTTCTGTTTAAAACTCCACCCTCTTCCTGGTTTAACCACTCCCACCGCAGGTCTTAACTCTGCCCTCTTTCTGTTTAAAACTCCACCCTCTTCCTGGTTTAACCACTCCCACCGCAGGTCTTAACTCTGCCCTCTTTCTGTTTAAAACTCCACCCTCTTCCTGGTTTAACCACTCCCACCGCAGGTCTTAACTCCACCCTCTTCCGGGTAAGCCACACACACTTGACCTTGACATTTGACCTTGACATTTGAACCTGACCTTTGACTTTGACCTTTAACCTTGACCCCTCATAAATCATTAACCTTTGACCTTGAGGGGTCATAAATCATTGACCTTTGACCTTGAGGGTCATAAATCATTGTTTTATGGGGGGTCATAAATCACTTTTGACTAAAGGTAGGGACTTAAATTCTCTTAAAGATAAATAAGTAAAATACAGCACTATGTCATCAGTTTCTGATTTATTAAATTGTATAACAGTGCAAAATATTGCTCATTGGTAGTGGTCTTTCTTGAATTATCTGGGAAAAAAAGATAAAATAACTAAAAACTTGTAGAAAAATAAACAAGTGATTTAATTATAAATAAAGATTTTTACACATAGAAGTAATCATCAACTTAAAGTGCCCTCTTTTGGGATTGCAATAGAGATCCATCTGGATTCATGAACTTAATTCTAAACATTTCTTCACAAAAAAAGAAATGTTTCACGTCAATATTTATAGAACATGTCCACAAAAAATGTAGCTGTTAACACTGAATATTGCATTGTTGCATTTCTTTTCACAGTTTATGTACTTACATTCACATTTTGTTGAAGTATTATTCAATAAATATATTTATAAAGGATTTTTGAATTGTTGCTATTTTTAGAATATTTAAAAAAAAATCTCACGTAGCCCTTGGCATACCTTTAAGTACCCCCAGGGGTACACGTACCCCCATTTGAGAACCACTGGCTTAGTCGACCAGAATGTTACTGTAAACATTGCCGTGCATATTACTGTAGATCAGGGGTCTCAAACTCAATTTACCTGGGGGCCACTGCATGCAGAGTCTGGGGGAGATTGGGCCGCAAGAAAATATTTCTTAAAAAAAATATCGGTGTGGGGGGTTCGCTATGGAGTTTACAGTTACGGTAGCACAATTAATTCCGTACGGGCCGCACAACGCTGTCAAGCAACCCTTCATGTAAAACTTGTGAGCCGCGCTAACAATAAAGTTTTTTAGAAAGGTGGTGGACGCAGGGGTCTCAAGCACTTGAGACCCCTGCTGTAGATGGAAAAACAGTATCAGTGTTTTTTTAAATATTCTGGCAAATGAGCTTAATATAAAAAAAACAACTGCTGTACAATTTTTACATTTACAGTAATAAACCTTCAAACCAACAACCACGTAATTCACAGTGAAAACAAAAACCGGCATTAATGTTGTAAAAAAAAAAAAACCTGTAAATTTTACTGTAATTTGTTACTGTTATTTTACTTAGTTACCTTTTTTTTCTAAATATAATAATATAATTTTTACGTAAATTACTAGCGCCTTAGTGGACCAGAATTTTACTGTAAAAATTTAGTTTTTTTTACAACATATTACTGTAGATGGAAAAACAGTGTCACTGTTTTATTTTATTCTGACAAATGAGCTTAGTAGAAAAACAACTGCTGTCCCGTTTTTACATTTACAGTAATAAACTGTCAAAACAACAACTGCAGATTTCACAGTAAAATAACACTGTAAATTTTACTGAAGTTTTTTACCCTATTTTTATTCAGTTCTGTTCAATTTTATTCAGTTCATTATTTTTGTACAATACATTTTTTTTTTAAATTACGGTAAATTACTGGTAGTTTATTGGACCAGAATTTTACGGTAAAAATTGGCAAGTTTTTTTTTTTTTTTACAACATATTACTGTAGATGGAAAAACAGTATCAGTGTTGTTTTTAATATTCTGGCAAATGAGCTTATTATAAAAAACAACAACTGCAGTACCGTTTTTACATTTACAGTAATAAACGGTAAAAACGACAACCACAGATTTTACGGTAAAAAAACGGCAGTAATATGTTGTAAAAAAAACCCACTGTAAATTTTACTGTAATTTGACTTAGTTACCTTTTTTTTTTAATTTAATACGTTTTTTTTACGGTAAATTACGGATGGCTTCGTCGACCTGAATTTTACTGCAGATGGAAAAACAGCATCACTGTTTTTTTTATTCTGGCAAATGAGCTTACTATAAAAAGCAACAACTGCAGTACCATTTTTACATTTACAGTAATAAACCGTAAAAACAACAACCGCGGATTTTACGGTAAAAAAACCCCGGCAGTAATGTTATAAAAAACACTAAAAAAATGTACTGTAATTTTACTTAGTTACCTTTTTTTTTTTTTTTTAATATAATACGGTTTTTTTGACGGTAAATTACTGGCAGCTTAGACGACCATAATTTTACTGTAAAAATTGCTGGACTTATTACTGTAGATGGAAAAACAGCATCACTGTTTTATTTTATTCTGGCAAATGAGCTTACTATAAAAAACAACAACTGCTGTACTGTTTTTACATTTGTAGGAATAAACTGTCAAAACAACAACCACAGATTATGTTGTAAAAAAAAAACACTGTAATGTTTTGCCCTAATTTTATTCAGTTGCCTATTTTTTTTGTACTATATATACTAACAAAAAAATACGGTAAATTACTGACGGCTTAGTGGACCATAATTTTAACGTAAAAACTGACAGTTTTTTTGTTTTTTTTACAACATATTACCGTAGATTGAAAAACAGTATCATTGTTGATAAACCGTAAAAACAACAACCACAGATTTTACGGTTAAAAAAACCCGACAGTAATATGTTGTAAAAAACACTGTACTTTTTTACTGCAATTTTACTCAGTTACCAAATTTTTTCAAATATTTTTTTACAATATAATACGTTTTTTGGACGGTACATTACTGGCAGCTTAGTGGACTAGAATTTTACTGTAAAAATTGACGGTGGTTTTTAAATGGAAAAACAGTATCACTGTTTTTTTTCATTCTGGCAAATGAGATTACTATTAAAAAAAATTGCCATTCCGTTTTTACATTCACAGTAATAAACCGTAAAAACAACAATCACAGATTTTACGGTAAAAGGGCAGTAATACGTTATAAAAAACACTGTAAATTATACTGTAATTTTGTACTCTAATTTTACTCTTACCTTTTTTTTTTATTTTTACAATATATAGGATTTTTTTTACATTAAATTATTGGCAGCTTAGTGGACCAGAATTTCACTGTAAAAATTGATGGTGGTTTTTCCAACATATTACTGTAGATGGTAAAACAGTATCACTGCTTTTTTTATTCTGTACGGAGCCCCTAAAGGGACATGGGGAAAATATTTTTTTATACATGTTTCTTGAGCGCAAATGAGATTAATATAAAAAAAAAAAATTGCAATATTGTTTTTACACTTACAGTAGTAAACCGTAAAAATAACAGCAGATTGTAAGGTAATAAAACAGTAGTAATATTTTGTAAAAAAAAAAAAAAAAAACCCACTACATTTTACTGTAATTTTTGTTAATTCGAACCGAAATATCATGGCTTTTGACACTGCGCCATTTTAGTATATTGCCTATTCCTGTTTTCATGCTAACATTCGTGTGCTAGCATTTTAATTCATTTTGATCATTTACACATAAAAGAAATGGGTTTTGAGGCAGGCGTCCACCTTGCAAGAATACTAATCCTTACCCTTATAACAAACTAATGCTAACAAGCTAACGTTAGCTTGTTAACGTTAGCTTCATAACACAGATAGCAAACCCATCAAAAGTCTACATAATAAATGTACACATTCTCCCCAAAAAATTTAATATTCATCTTTATTATCATTTAGGATTGACTTTAGTTGTAAATTGTCCTCATAAATCAACAAGTTTGCTTTTGTGTGGCAGTTTTTTCAGAACTATTGGACGCGGTCCCAGCAGGTCTTCATGTAACCATCATCTTTTTCTGCGGCGCGCTGGTGGTCTTCTCGTCCGTGGCCAGCGGCTTCTTCTTCTTCAACGCCTTTGGACGTCCTTACGAGACGCTGCACGGCCCTATGGGACTTTACTTGTGGACGGCCGTGTGCTGTAAGCGTCTCGCACCGCCACTAGTTTGGCATTAATCTGACATCGACCACTTTTTGTCCCATAAAAGCCACATTTGAAGTCAGGTTACCGAGTGACACTGCCAACTAGTGGCCTGGCATGCAAATGACACATACTTTTTATTTCTCAGTGACGTCTACAAGTTGTGATTTCCCGCAGGTCTGTGCAGCTTCCTGGTCCTGATCCTGTTTGTGTCTGAGGTGAAAGTCCATCGTCTGTCCGAGCGCATCGCTAACTTTAACGAAGTGGCCTTCGTCTTCCAGACGTACGGCGAGCGCTACGACGTTTCTTTCTGGCTTTTCCTGCTGGTCTTCCTTCTCCAAGGAGTCAACGTGGCACTGGTCCGACTGGCCGGCATGCAGTTTCCCTTCCAGGGAACCAAAAACTTGGACCTGAACGGGGGCGCAGCCGACCTCATGTACTAATGTAACAGAAAGCGGGGGCCATTTTGATTTTTCACCGTTTCTGAACCAATACAATATTTATTAGAACCATTAGTGCCCCCACTCAATTTTGGTGAACGTTAAAGGTCCCGGGGACCCAGATGGGTCTAGGTCATTAAAGTGTTAAAAACAAGTCATATGTATTTTTTTGTGTTTTACGTTCAAAGCTAAAATATTCAGATCTATCCGTTGACATAGTTTACATTTTTTCCTTTTTTTGTCAGCAAAACCCCTGATTTATTAAATAGGAAAAACACAAAATGTGCAATATTTTCCTCTAAAAAATGTTCCAAGTAGAATATTTGATGTGATGTAATTGGAGGCTTGAATAGGTCAATAATTCATGACAACATTAATTTTGATTCCTAATTTTTTTAGTTGAAAAAAAAAGACTTAAGGCCCATACTCATAAGTGTTAAAAATATTAATAAATAAATATACATTATTTTTATTTTTAAGGCTTAAATATATCTGTTGATTGTTAGTTGTTTTTTGAGCAGAGTTAAAAAAAAAAAAAACATCCCAAAAGGCCCCCCACTCACAAGTGTTAAAAATAATAATAAATAAATATTAGTTTTATTTTGAGTGCTTAAATCAATCCATTGATTGTAAGTTGTTGTTTTTTGATGTCAGTTTAAAAGTAAAAAGTTTATTAGTGTCAATATTGTAACATTTTATAGTTACATTGCACCTCTTTTATTCTCTCTTTTTTTAAAGTATTTTTAAAAATAGCCTTTAAAAAGGTGCACATTAGATGCTAGGCAATAGAGCCGCTGATCGTGCTTCGGCGGCGGCTGCATCTTTTCTTGTCAACAAACGAAGATGTTGTAGGATCACATGCTTAAACATCATGGAATTGTTGTTCATTATCCCCCCATAGTAGTAGTTACAGCAGTAATACAATCAAGGACCTCAAACGCAATCAATCAGAACGATTCGCATTAGCAGTAAGCATTGAGGGGAGCCGTTGCAGCCTATTCTCGGTTCGATAATGGCACATTTCTTTCCTATTTCTATATTGTAAATCCCTTTTTTATGGTAACTTTGAATGGAAAGTGGTTTGACGGAATGCTGTTGCATTAAAGATACAGCAGAGGGCATTGTCACATTAAATCACTCATTTTACAGCAGGAGAATGCTTTGACAAGACACTTGTAACTACTAGTTTTATATACTGTATGCCTGACACTCTTTTTTTTAAATGAATAAAACCCCATTTACATGTGTTTTATACCTGTCAGTGTATTATGGGCTACAAAATAGGCCTTTTTATGGGTGTGTGATCTACTGTGTACTGTATCGACATATGAGGACTATCTGAAGATTGTCAGAATAAAAATGTACAAATAAACAGTGTTGATTTTACAATTAATACATAACATTTTCACTTTCCATACCACGGACCGATTTAAAATATTTGTTGTACAAACGTTTCATTTGCCCATTGTGAGCGGAGTTACCGATCTCCAGTGCTTGTTAAGTCTGTTAGCTGTGTCCCATTTTGTGTGCTTTTTTTAATATTTGTTTGAGGTTTTTTTGTTTTTTTTACAGTATTTTCTAGTTTTGCTAACTCAATATGAGTCCAAAGAAAGCAATGGGCCACCAATGTGTGTTTGAAAACATTCAGGAAGTATGCACAGCGTTGTTGTCACTGCCAATTACCTTTTGCTCCATGCCAAGAAGATAAACCGACACCAAATTCTTAACCGTTGTAAGCTGTTAAACTAAAGGAGTTTTGTACATTTCAAACGGAGTGCACCACAGCACTAGTGACACGACAGTGGAACCTAAATTTACGAACCCCTCTATTTGCAAACTTTTCTGTTTAAAAACTTTTAGATGGCGCCAGATATGCCTCCATGTCATTTATTAATTTTGTGTCCCGCCCACGATGAGGAAGCCGGCTTCAAACCACAGCAAGTTTTTTTAATTGTGATGAGAACTGACTTTACTGGAGAAAGATGCCAAAAGCAAACTTATTTCACTATCGTTCAGCGGCGCCTCTTCCAAAAGCAGACACACGGGCCCTACCCCCTGCCCTCTCCTTCTCGGTCTGCTCCTTGTTTCTTGTATAGAAATTTTATTTACCGGTAATGTAAAAACTTTTTGATTTACAAACCATGTTCAAGAACCAATTAAGTTTGGAAAAAGAGGTTACGAGTATAAACATGACATTTTATTTACACTTGTAAAAAAAAAAAATGAAGTTCTCACTTGAAGGAATTGGAAGGCGTGGTTTAAACCATCCCGCTCCACTGCAGGGACGAGTAGGTCACGCCTCCGCCACTTTGCGGTGAGCACAAGAGGACAGTCTTCTTGACGTTGGAGCCCAGCCGAGCCACGGCGAGGACATCCAGTACCGGCACGCTCTCGTCCTCGGACAGACACACGGCGATGAAGTGAGCGTGGAAACGAAGGGGATCGCCTGGAATTGACGAGGTTCCCGCCAATGTGGGCGGAGTCGTACACAGGAAGTTAAAAAGGATGCTCCCAGGAAGTTTAGAGAAGGTAAAAAAAAAAAACTCACCGGGATAGACAAGAAAATCGCCGCCAAACTTGCCGGCTGAAGTGAGGTAGAAGCCCCGCCCCCTCAGGTCTCTAAACACCTGGTATCGTGTGTTGCATTGTGGCTCTTGGCCAGTGGGCACGCCTGCCAGGAGGAGGGTGCGGTCCTCGGGGCAGTAGGCCAATCCCGCCCTTGCTGTGCTGAGCTGGACCGCCAACGCCGAGCGAGGGAAGCTGAAGCTGCCTTCCAAGGCCTCCAGGCGTCCACGCAGGTCTTCATCATCGCCGCCCGATTCAGACTCTACAAGTGGACCGGAGCCATTAGATCACATGTCAAAATCAAGGCCTGGGGGTGCCCCACATTATTCAATGTAGTCCACAATATTATTTAATGTGGCCCACCACGTCATTCAATGTGGTCCATATCATGTAAAATGGTACATCGCGTCATTAATAATTGGCGCGCCATGTCATTCAACTTTGTCCGCCATATAATTTAATGTGGCCTGTTACGTCATTCAACTTTGTCCGCCATATAATTTGAGGTCAATCCCGGGCTCGGGATCTTTCTGTGTGGAGTTTGCATGTTCTCTCCGTGTCTGCGTGGGTTCCCTCCGGGTACTTTGGCTTCCTCCCACCTCCAAAGACATGCACCTGGGGATAGGTTGATTGGCAACATTAAAAATGGTCCCTAGTGTGTGAATGTGAGTGTGAATGTTGTCTGTCTGTGTTGGCCCTGTGATGATGTGGCGACTTGTCCAGGTTGTACACCCCTTACGCCCGAATGCAGCTGGGATAGACTCCAGCACCCCCGGCAACCCCAAAAGGGAAAAGCGGTAAAAAATGGATGGATAATTTATTGTGGCCTGTCACATCATTTATTATGGTTTGCAATGTCATTCAAAGTGGTTCGCCATATCATTCAATTTGGACCGCCACATTATTTAATATGGTCCAAATCATTTAAAGTGGTACTTCACGTCATTTAAATTGGCCCGCCATGTCTTTCAATTTTGTCTGCCATGTAAATGAACGTGGCTCGTCACATCATTTATTGTGGCTTGCCATGTCATTCAATGTGGTCCGCCATACCATTCAATGTGGTCCACATCTTTTAAAGTGGTACGTCACGTTATTTAATTTGGCCCACCATGTCATTCAATTTTGTCCGTCATATTCACCCATCCATTTTCTACCACTTATTCCCTTTGGGGTCGCGGGGGGCGCTGGTGCCTATCTCAGCTACAATTGGGCGGAAGGCGGGGTACACCCTGGACAAGTCGCCACCTCATTGCAGGGCCTGTCCGCCATATAGTTATATAATTTAAAGTGGCCCGTTACGCAATTTATCATTGCCTGCTATATCATTCATTGTGGTTTGCCACTCATTCAATTTGGTCTGCCACATAATTTAAAGTGGTACGTCATGTCATTTAAAATGGCCAACCATATCATTCAATTTTGTCTGCCTTATAATTTACCGTGAAAGCCATGTCATTCAATTTTGTCCGCCATATGAGTTGTCGTGGCCTGCCACGTCATTCGATGTGGTCCGTCACATCATTTAATGTAGTCCACATCTTTTAAAGTGGTACGTCACGTCATTTAAATTGGCCCACCATGTCATTCAATTTTGCCCGTCATAATTTAAAGGGGCCCGTTACACAATTGACCTTGGCCTGCCATATCATTCATTGTGGTTCTCCACATCATTCAATTTGGTCCGCCACATCATTTAAAGTGGTACTTCACATCATTTAAATTGACCCACCATGTCATTCAATTTTGTCCACAATATAATTTAAAGTAGCCCATCACATCATTTATTGTGGCTTGCCATATCATTCAATTTTGTCCACCATATATTTATAGTGGCTTGTTACGTCATTTACAGTGAACTGCCATGTCTTTCAATTTCGTCTGCTATGTAATTTAATGTGTCCCGTCACATCATTTATCATGGTCCGCCGCATTTTTCAATGTGGTCCACATCTTTGAAAGAAGTACGTCACGTCATTTAAATTGGCCCACCATGTCATTCAATTTTGTCCGTCATACAATTTAATCTGGCCCGTTACGCAATTTATCATGGCCTGCTATATCATTCAGTGTGGTTCGCCACATCATTTAATACGGACCGCCACCTCATTCAATTTGGTCTGCCACATCATTTAAAGTGGTACTTCACGTCATTTAATTTGGGCCAACATGTCATTCAATTTTGTCTGCCATATAATTTACCGTGGCTCGTCACATCCTTTATTATGGCTTGCCATGTCATTCAAATTTGTCCGCCATATGAGTTATTGTGGCCTGCCACATCATTCGATGTGGTCCGTAATATCATTCAATGTGGCCCACGAAGGGCAGCCATAGTTGCGATGTAGGCCTCAATAAAAAGTTTGACACCCCTGCATTAGATGATAAACGCTTGGTGCGTGTCATTGCGAGGACTTGCTCACCTGCACGCGATGAGCTCATGGCTCTGACCAGCGCTGACTTCCTGTCGCGCAGAGCGAGGACGCGCTGTTCGTCAAAACTCCACCGCAGGTTCTCCTCGAATTGTGCCACCTGCTGACGAAGCTCCGCCCCTTTAGCGTCCTACCAACAGCAAGAGTTCATCAAACACGCCTTACTGTCCCGATGACAGCTGCGCAGGCACCAACTGACCAGCGGTCCCGGTGGCAAGATGGCGGACACGCCTTGCTCTGCTAGTAGCCGCTCTTCCTCTGGCAGTAGCAACAACGGCCGACCCAGGCGGACATTTTGTCGGGGGGTCCGCGGCAGGGACCCCAGCAGCGCCCCCACCAGGCCAAGGGATCTGACCGTCCGCAGGTCCTTCATCCTCCACAGCAAGGGGGCGGAGTCACAGTGACTCACACCAACTCCTTGGAGAGATGGCTCCTCCTCTTTCTCGGCCATCTTTTCTCTCTAAAGCGAAAATGGTCATTTGACAGTCGTTTTAAAAAAGTTGAAACAAGAGATGTCCGATAATATCGCCCTACCGATAATATCGGCCGATAAACGCTTTAATATGTAATATCGGAAAATATCGGTATCGGTTTCAAAAAACAAAATTAATGACTTTTCAAAACACCGCTGCAGGGAGCGGTACACGGATGTAGGGAGAAGTACAGAGCAGTGGCGTCTCCCAGTCAACCCCCCCCCCCTCTCACACACAACACAGGCGTTGCAGCACCACTGCAGCATGAGAGATTTACTGGCGACGCTTGATGACCTCATTAAACCGCCGCAAGCGGAGTATAACAACAAGAGTGTGTTGCTGCCGGTGCTGTAGCCGTGGCTAAGAAGCGAGCGAGCTCTGTGACTAACGACACCACCATGTCTATGGTTTGGGATTATTTTAAAGTGTCTCTGAAGGATAAAAAAAATGTCAGTGAACGGAGGTGCCCTGTCTCAACGCAGCATTTCCGAAGCTCTCACTGACTGGTAGGCCACTTAAAACACTCACCACTAGCTTGCAGCACATTTGTGATACTCATACAAATATGTTAGAGCAAGGCAGATTGAGCCAAGTTTATAATTTCCTGTTATACAGTATGCCAGGCAGCCTTGCACTAAAGGAGGACTATGTTATGGTTTACTTTATTACTCTAGTATACTCTGGACTAAAGCTGTGAGCCTTCATTGTTTTTGTAGCTGTTGTTTTGAGGCTTGTTTAAAAAAATAATGCAATTTGTGAAAGTCAATGTATAGTATTTCCCATATTTGTAATTGGGGGTTTAATCACCATAAATGATTCCCGGGGGCGGCACCGCTGCTGCCCACTGCTCCCCTCACTTCCCAGGGGGTGATCAAGGGGATGGGTCAAATGTAGAGGACAAATTTCACCACACCTAGTGTTTGTGTGACAATCATTGGTACTTTAACTTTAATGTGTAGTGGGTATCAGGATTATCTCAGGGAGAGCATGTCCCAAATTCCGAGCTGCTGTTTTGAGGCATGTTAAAAAAAATGATGCACTTTGTGACTTCAATAATAAATATGGAAGTGCCATGTTGGCATTTTTTTTCCATAACTTGAGTTGATTTATTTTGGAAAACTTTGTTACATCGTTTAATGCATCCAGTGGGGCATCACAACAAAATTAGGCATTATAATGTGTCAATTCCACGACTGTATGTATCGGCATCGGTTGATATAGGAATCGGTAATTAAGAGGTGGAAAATATCGGAATATCAGCCAAAAAAAAGCCATTATCGGACATCTCTATTAAAAACAGTACAAACTCTTTAAAATAAACTTAATTTGGGGATATGTGAGTTTCAAATGTATGAAAAGAAACGACCCAAACAACACAATTTTAGCTGAGATATCTAATTTTCTAGCCTCCCTTTAAAGGCCTACTGAAATTAGATGTTCTTGTTTAAACGGGGATAGCAGGTCCATTCTGTGTCATACTTGATCATTTTGCGATATTGCCATATTTTTGGTGAAATGATTTAGTAGAAAACATCGATGATAAAGTTCGCAACTTTTGGTCGCTAATAAAAAAACCTTGCCTGTACTGGAAGTAGCAAACAATGTGCGCGTGACGTCACGGGTTGTGGAGCTCCTCACATCCTCACATTGTTTATAATCATAGCCTCCAGCAGCGAGAGCTATTCGGACCGAGAAAGCGACGATTTCCCCATTAATTTGAGCGAGGATGAAAGATTCGTGGATATGGAAAGTTAAGAGTGAAGAACTAAAAAAAAAGAAAAAGCGATGGCAGTGTGATCGTTTCAGATGTAATTAAACACATTTACTAGGATAATTCTGGAAAACCCCTTATCTGCTTATTGTGTTAATAGTATTTTAGTGAGATTATAAAGTCATACCTCAAAGTCGGATCGCTGCGGTGAACGCCAGTGTCTCTGAGAGAAGCCAATGAGCCAAGATCACAGCTGCCTTTTTGACAGCTACAGGAGGAGGTCCAATAATCCACTCAAGTCTCCGGTAAGAGCCGAATTAATATCACAATTTTCCCATCCAAAAACTTGCTGGTTGACGTAGAGAAACATGTTCGCTTGACCGCTCTGTGTTAAAGCTTCACAACAAACAAAGAAACACCGGCTGTGTTTCAGTGCTAAAGGCATCTGCAATCCATCGCTTTCCACCAACAGCATTATTCTTTATATTCTCCATTATTAATTGAACAAATTGCAAAAGATTCAGCAACACAGATGTCCAAATTACTGTGTAATTATGCAATGAAAAGAGACGACTTTTAGCCGTGTCTGCTACAACCCGAGACGTCACAAACACGCGTCATCATACTCGTCATCATTCTGCGACGTTTTGAACAAGAAACGCAGCGGGAATTTTAAATTTTAAATTTAGTAAACTAAAAAGGCAGTATTGGCATGTGTTGCAATGTTAATATTTCATCATTGATATATAAACTATCAGACTGCGTGGTGGGTAGTAGTGGGTTTAAGTAGGCCTTTAAGCACAGTTGTGTGTAACTTTTCACTTTCACGACAGAAGCCTCCTAGTAAAACAGTACAAAGTCTTTAAAATAGACTAAATTTGGGGATATGCGAGTTTCAAATGTATGGAAAAACGACCGAAACAACACAATTTTAGCTGAGTTATCTAATTTTCTAGCCTCCCTTTAAGCACAGTTGTGTGTAACTTTTCACTTTCACGACAGAAGCCTCCTTAATAAAACTGGAAAATAAATATTTGACTTTCATTATTTTGTACTACCTTAAAACACACAAACTGTCAATCCATCGCGCCGAGAGGCTGGATTCGATGATTTATGTTGTTTACTTAGCATCTTAGCTAGCGTGCAGTGACGGCTGCATGCCGCACATTTTCATCGCGTTTGCGACATGCCGTAAACCACCGCGGCGGTAGGTTTTTACGTCAGTGTCAGCCAGGACTACTTAAACAAGTTTGATCAGCAGCTGAATAAAACACAATGAATTAGTCCACTTCTTGTGACGCGCTGTGTATCTGTCAAACTATATCAGTGACGTTAGAGACGCTTTTCAGGAAAAGGTGTACTTTTGTGTTGGAAGCTCAAATTATTAGGAACCCCGGAAATCATTGATTGAATTTGATTGGTTTAGAATATTATTAGTAGATTGCACAGTACAGTATATATTCCTTAAAATTGACCGCTAAATGGTAACAACCGAATACGTTTTGAAACTTATTTAAGTCGGGGTCCACGTTAATCAATTCATGGAAAAAACAAGTTCCCTGACCGGGAATCGAACCCGGGCCGCGGCGGTGAGAGCGCCGAATCCTAACCACTAGACCACCAGGGAAAGCTACTGATGATTAGTGGTATTGTCCGTCGCGTACAAATCCCGTCAATCCGGACCTTGGGAAAGTACGGCAATCCAGCGCACCGCACATCCCCAAATATTTTTTTTTAGATCTTGATTGATTTAAAACCTCTTCTCACTCCTGCGCTTATTCAAGGCATGCGGTAAAAGTAAGCAGGCGCTAATAATTTTAAAATCTCTTCTCACCCTTGCGCTTACCAATGGCATGCAGTAAAAAAAATTGAGTGTAAGGATACCATCATGAAAAGCACATTTAATAAAAAAAAAACGATATTATGGTTATTATTTTCAGCACCGAATAACCTACAATCGAGTATTCAACTTAAAACCCTTGTTACATTAAATGAGTTTAAAGCTTCTGTGAAAGGATTGCAGTCTACCTTGTTTGTATAAAGTGGAGCTGCCATTATGATGTGCAGTGATGTTTTCTAATGACCGTAAGTCTTCAACTATAGAAAGTATTGCAATGGTTGGAATCTGCGCTTTTGGATGATATACCAGTTACTAGAGTAATGTAGTTAGTTACTATGGTCATCTAATTAGTTACTGTGGTCATCTAATTAGTTACTTTGGTAATCTATGCCACAGCAGCTCAGACGAGGCACCAGCAGTGTGGGTGGGAAGCATTTCCACGGACGCGAAAGGAGATTTTCACAACAAAGTTCTAAGGCTTAGTGATATGGCAGATATATCAGATTGTAGGTGGGCTTATTTTGTACCCTTCGCGTTCATATTTCACTGTTTGTTGCATTTTTGCGCGTTTTACTCGATTGTAAAATATGTCAATTGGAAGGGGGTGTGACATACAGTATTTTATCGTTCATAGAAAAAATAAAATTCCGTCATGTTTTTTAAGGCAGTCTGTCATAACGTTTTTAGCATTCAATCAGACATTATTTTGAAGTTTTTTTATTAGTGTTCCTAAAAATAGATATACCAGCCCCCAGACACATTTTTTTCTCTAAATGTGTCCCCCGAGTCAAAATAATTCCCCAGGCCTGCCTTAAATTGATATCTTTGTTAAACACAGTTAAAGTGATTTAGGTAGCCCTTTTTCTTTTATTTCTTAACTCTATCTGTATTTGCTTGTTTTCTTTCCGTGACATGTTTCGCTGATGTTGAAAGTGCCTTGACTTTTGTGCGTATTATAAATGTATGTTTGTCGTTCAATTAAAAATTTTTAAAAAATATACAAATCTGGCCCTTCACATCATTTAAAGAGGCCTTGAAATAACAGGTGTCAGTAAAGTCTTTTATCTTTTCTTACTAAATGTATTTGTTCTTTCCATAATGCAAAAAATAGTGTACTATCACACATTTCAAGTTAAAGTGAAAATACGTCTGCTTGACTTGTGATTTCAAAGCAAGTTATCCATCAAATTGTAAAAACGACTATAGCGTAAAAACTGACAGCTCCGTTGCCAGAATTTTATTGTATACACAATGTACAAACCCCGTTTGCATATGAGTTGGGAAATTGTTTTAGATGTAAATATAAACGGAATACAATGATTTGCAAATCCTTTTCAACCCATATTCAGTTGAGTATGCTACAACGACAACATATTTGATGTTCAAACTGATAAACACTTTTTTTTTTGTGCAAATAATCATTAACCTTAGAATTTGATGCCAGCATCACTGATAAAGTTGAGGAATTCTCATCAAACACTTATTTGGAACATCCCACAGGTGTGCAGGAAACAGGTGGGTGAATGATTGGTTGGGTAAAGAAGCAGCTTCTGTGAAATGCTCAGTCATTCAGAAACAAGGATTGGGAAACGGTCACCACTTTGTGAACAAATGCGTGAGCAAATTGTCAAACAGTTTAAGAACAACATTTCTCAACGGGCTATTGCAAGGAATATAGGAATTTCACCATCTACGGCATGGGTGTCAAACTCTGGCCCGCATTCACCACTAATACTCATACTCGTCAACCCTCCCAATTTTCCCGGGAGACTCCCGAAGTTCAGTGCCCCTCCCGAATTTCTCCCGATTTCCACCTGGACAATAATATTGGGGGCGGGCCGTAAAAGCACTGCCTTTGGCGTTCTCTACATGTCGCCACGTCCGCTTTTCCTCCATACAAACAGCGTACCGGCCCACTCATATAATATATGCGGCTCATACACACACACAAGTGTATGCAAGGCATACTTGGTCAACAGCCATACAGGTCCCACTGAGGGTGGCCGTATAAACAACTTCAACACTGTTACAAATATACGCCACACTGTGAACCTACAGCAAACAAGAATGACAAACACATTTCGGGGGAACATCCGCACCGTAACACAACATAAACAAAACCGAACAAATACCCCGAATCCCTTGCATCACTAACTCTTCCGGGACGCTACATTATACAGCCCCACTACCACCAAACCCCGCCCCAACTCAAACCCACCGCCGAAAAGAGGCATTCAATTTGTATTTTTATTTTATTTGATATGCCATTGATATTTTATTATTATTATTATTTAAAACAAAATTTTGCATGTCACTATAAAGTTATATAAGCCTTGCATGGTCAATATTCAATGCAAAACTTGTTTGGGTCCCTATTAAAGGATTAATTTGTTCAACCTCGGCCCGGGGCTTCGTTCAGTTTTAAATTTTGGCCCACTCTGTATTTGAGTTTGACACCCCTGATCTACGGTCTGTAAAACCATCAAAAGGTTCAGAGAATCTGGAGAAATCACTGCACATAAGCGATGATATAACAGACCTTCGTTCCCTAAGGCAGAACTGCATCAAAAAGCGACATCAGTGTGTAAAGGATATCACCACATGGGCTCCAGAACGCTTCAGAAAACCACTGTCAGTAACTACAGTTGTTCGCTATATCTATAATTGCAAGTAAAACTACTATGCGGAGCCAAAGCCATTTATCAACGACACCCAGAAACGCCGCCGGCTTTGCTGGGCCCGAGCTCAGCTAACATGGAGTGCTGCAAAGTGGAAAAGTGTTCTGTGGTCTGACGAGTCCACATTTCTAATTGTTTTTTGGAAACGGTGAACATCGTGACCTCTGGACCCAAGAGGAAAATAACTATCAGGACTGTTCTGTGCAAAGTTGAAAAGCCAGCATCTGTAATGGTATGGGGTGTATTAGTGCCCAAGGCATGGGTAACTTACACATCTGTGAAGGCACCATTAATGCTGAATGGTCCATTCAGGTTTCGGAGCAACATATGTTGCCATCCAAGCAATGTTATCATGGACGCCCTTGCTTATTTCAGCTAGACAATGCCAAGTCACTTGTTACAACAGCGTGGCTTCATAGTAAAAGAGTGCGGTTACTGGACTGGCTTGCCTGTAGTCCAGACCTGTCTCCCATTGAAAATGTGTGGCGCATTATGAAGCGTAAAATACCACAACCGAGACCCCGAACTGTTGAACAACTTAAGCTGTACATAAAACAAGAATGGGAAAGAATTCCACCTGAAAAGCTTCAAAAATGTGTCTCCTCAGTTCCCAAATATTTATTGAGTGTTGTTAAAAGAAAAGGTGATGTAACACAGTGGTGAACATGCCCTTTCCTGACTACTTTGGCACGTGTTGCAGCCATGAAATTCTAAGATAATTATTATTTGCAAAAAAAAATAAAGTTTATGAGTTTGAACATCAAATATGTTGTCTTTGTTATGTATTCAATTGAATATGGGTTGAAAAAGATTTGCAAATCATTGTATTCCGTTTATATTTACATCTAACACAATTTCCCAACTCATGGAAATGGGGTTTGTAGTACTGATGCTCCATTTACACTAATATTCTGTAAAAACTAACTTTATTTTTGCGGGAAAATTGTGGCAACTGAGCTGCCAATTCTTTACATACGTAAAAAATAAATAAAACAAGAGTATAGGAAATTGTATACTAGGTACATGTACATTTATATTAAAACAATATTCAGTGACATAGTGCCATAAATGGTAGCCATAAATGTGATGTGGGCCTCAGTGGAAAGGTATAATGAATTAATGTTTCTTCAAGTCTCATTCCAGTCAGTTATCAAACAAATTTGAGAATAATGGACTTTTTTGTAATTAAATATGTACAATTAAAAAATATGAGGTGTTCAAACCAAATCAAGCATACAACTGCACACAATTGATGCTCACAAATTAAAATTTATTCAACTAGAAACACTCTTAAGAAGCCATGGTGGAACAGAGGCTTTTATTGTGAAAGTCACACCCTCGTCATCGGTTCGGACGTCTGACATAAAAATTAAACTTGGGTGGTTCCACTCGCGCTTTTCAGTGTCCGACCTACCTCACAATCCTCTGCAACGTAAACAAAACATCCCATTGGTTCTCCAGTGGCTGGTGGAGACCTTAGTCCCGCCCTTTGGTGTGGGTGTGTTGCATGATGGACAGGGGCCGGGGCCTTAATGTGCCAACACTAATTCCTTCAGTTCTTCCAACAGCTGTGCCTCCCTCTGCATCTTCTCCAACTGTGGACACATGACAAACAGAAAGTGCTGCCGTGAATTCCTGCGGAGTCTGCACGCCATCAGGGAGAAGGCCGCCTCACCTGGCTGTTCTGCAGCGCTTTCCCGGACGCTTGCTGCTCCTTCAGCTCCTCGATGGCTTTCAGCTTCTGCACGACACAAAAACGTGACACAGCCGCAGCGTCACGTGACCACACTCACAATGGCCTTCACCTTCTTGACGTTCTTGATCTTCTTGTCCGTTTCCGAGACGCCGCAGCTTGGCTCCGATTGGCTGTTGGCAACGGGGGCGGGGTCGGGGGCGGACGGAGGCTCGGACGGGGAATCCAGCTCCGGCTGTGACTTCTGGTGACAGAGAAACCAAGATGGCGGTCCGAGCGACGCACACGCCGAGGCAGGCAGGTGCAATGTTACCTGTTTGGCCGCTTTTCGAGCTTCCCGTTTTCTTTGGTGCTTCAGGGCTGCTTTGGACAAGTTCTTGTCCGCCGGACGCTGGTTCTGCGGCGGCTCCTCCTCGTGCTGACGCGCACACCACGGTGTCAAGACACGCCACATTTCGCAAGCGCTTCCATCGTGTCACGTGATGGCCTCACCAACTTGGAGCTGGCCGACGGCGGGAGGTGCCTCAGCGCGGGGGGGCGGTAGGCCTGCGTGGGCGGGGCCTGCGTGCTGCCCAGCTGACTGGGCGCCGCCTGGAACTTGACTGCCAGCTCGGGGAAGACGCCGTCGGGGAGGGACTGCCAGCGGACTTCCCACAGCTCTGAGCCGGCCGGCGCTTGCCACTCATGCAGCACGGAGCCCGTGTAGTGCCACACCTTGTAGCCGTTGCTGACGCGCAGACGCGGCGCACACGTCGCCGTGACGACGTGCTCGCCGTCGGGACACCAGGAAAAGTAGGTGGCGTCGGGAGCCTGAGGTTTGGACACCTGTGGACAGGAGCAGTCTGCGTTATCTTTGCAAATAATAAAATAACACTGCCATTCCTTTGTGCTGTCAAAAATGTGTTCACATTTTTTGATTAGTGACATTGTCTAGCTCAAATTTGTCCCAAGTGTTTTTGTCCAACTGTTACAGTTTTATGTTATTACCGTGTCATTATTCCTGACCCATCAAAATCTCCCCAAACTAGTTTGTGCTGCACAACATTCAGCTCCTTGTCTTGTTTTTTGAATGGTTAGACCAGGGGTAGGGAACCTATGGCTCTAGAGCCAGATATGGCTCTTTTGATGACTGCACCTGGCTTTCAAATAAATCTTAGCTGACATTGCTTAACACGGTACTTAATGAATAATTCCGCTGGTAATCACAATCTCAAAAATAACGTTCAAAATATAAAACATTCTCATGCATTTTAATCCATCCATCCGGTTTCTACCGCACCTGTTCAAGAAGTCGCATTAACGGTAAGAATGACTTTATTTATTGTTGGTTAGCTTCAGAATAACAATGTTATTAAAAAGAATAAGAGACTTATTATACTCTAAATATTGATCTTACTTAAAAATACATGCATTTAGTTGTATTCAGTGTTAAAAAAATATATTATATGGCTCTCAGGGAAATCATTTTTAAAATATTTGGCTTGTATGGCTCTCTCAGCCAAAAAGGTTCCCGACCCCTGGGTTAGACTGTCCATGCAGAGATGCTGAAAGCTGACCTTAACACCTCCGTCAATGTGCTTACTGATCTCTTTAAAGAAATCTGGGAGAAGGAAGTAATACCTCGAGACTGGGAAAAGGGCCTGATTGTCAATCTCCCCAAGAAAGGAAACCGCCAGAACTGTGACAACTGGAGGGGCATCACGCTACTGTCATTACCATCTAAGGCAGGGGTCTCAGAAACGCGGCCCGCGAGACGTTATTTTGCGGCCCTTACCTTGACATGTAAATTTAATGTTAGTGTGACTCGCGAGTTCAATATGAATGCGCTTGACAGCGTCATATTTGCCATGATTGCCAACCCTCCCGATTTTTCCTGGAGACTCCCGAAAGTCAGGGCAACCATTCCCGGACAATCATTCTCTCGAATATCAGTCGATTATTCTGCCAATCAACAACGTCCAATGGGTGCCGTTTTGACACTGCCTTTAACGCCTACTATAACCTGTACTAACAATATTCGAGCCCAGTCATATTTTATACCTGGCTTTTGCACACACACATCATCGCATGCGCCTTTTTATCATGCCGGCCCAACTAAATATTGTGAAAGGATTTTGCGAACCCACGTCAAGCACTGCAAGGCATACTTGATCAACAGCCATTCAGGTCACACTAAGGGTGGCCGTATAAACATGTTTAACACTGTTACAAATATGCGCCACATTGTGAACCCACACTAAACAAGATTGAAAAACACATTTCGGGAGAACGTCCGCACCGTAACACAACATAAACACAACAGAACAAATACCCGGGGTCCCATACAGCCCTAACTCTACAGGGCTACAATATACACCCACACCCCCCCACCCTCCCACTGTGCGTGGGTTGAGGTGGCGAGTTAGGGCTGCAAGGTGTTCTGGGTATTTGTTCTGTTGTGTTTATGTTGTGTTACGGTGCGGATGTTCTCCTGAAATGTGTTTGTCATTGTTGTTTAGTGTGGGTTCACAGTGTGGCGCATATTTGTAACAGTGTTAAAGTTGTTTATACGGCCACCCTCAGTGTGACCTGTATGGCTGTTGATCAAGTATGCCTTGCACTCACTAACGTTTACCTATCGAGGCTTCATGTGACATGTAGCTGGACAAATACAGCGTTAATACATGTTCTCCCCGTGAATGCGTGGGTTCCCTCCGGGTACTCCGGCTTCCTCCCACTTCCAAAGACATGCACCTGGGGATAGGTTGATTGGCAACACTAAATTGGCCCTAGTGTGTGAATGTGAGTGTGAATGTTGTCTGTCTTTCTGTGTTGGCCCTGCGATGAGGTGGCGACTTGTCCAGGGTGTACCCCGCCTTCCGCCCGATTGTAGCTGAGATAGGCGCCAGCGCCCCCCGCGACCCCGAAAGGGAATAAGCGGTAGGAAATGGATGGATGGATGGACAATGAAAAGGCGAATGTGTTGAAATATTGTGGAGGGCGGTAAGGGCAGTGCTATAACGGCAATCTTTTGATACTTTTGGCCGTGTAAAAGTCGGTAGACATTTCGGGAGCATGGTTGACCCCGGGGAGTCATCGGGAGGTGTGCCGAACTTCGGGAGTCAACTGGGAAAATCGGAAGAGTTGGCCATTCAAAGAAGGTGTATTCATTAAAAAATGCATGTTTGTTTTATTAAGAAATATTTTCTTGCGGCCCAACCTCAACCAGTTTCTGCATTCAGTGGTCTCCAGGCAAAATGAGTTTGAGACCCCTGATCTAAGGTCTTCTGCAGGATATTACTCGGCAGAATCGATTCCACTATTGATCAGAAGCTCTGTCAGGAACATGCAGGGTTCAGGAGAGAAAGGGGCTGCATAGGCCAGATCTTCGTTCTGAGGAACATTATTGAGCAGCGTGTAGAATGGAACACTACTCTGCACATCAACTTCATGGACTTTCGTAAGGCCTTTGACAGACAGCCTACATCGTGAAACCCTATGGAAGATTGTTGGGGTCTATGGAGCTCCTCCAAAACTGGTCACTCTCATAGGGATTTTCTACCGTCACTTTGAATGCAGCGTCATTGTTAATGGTGAGCCATCAACATGGTTCACTGTGGAGTCTGGTGTGCGGCAACGGTGTACTATTTCCCCCATTCTCTTCCTGATTGCCATAGACTGGGTCATGCGGAATACAACTGACAGACCCAGAGGTATCCAGTGGACTTTGTTCTCCCAATTTGAGGATCTACAGTATGCAGATGATCTTGCTGTCCTTGCACCAGAGCACATCCAGCTGCAGGAGAAAACTGACAAACTGAAGAAAATCGCCCAACAGGTAGGGCTGAACATAATTGTGTCTATAACAAGTGGTGTGCGTTAATGCCACTCCAGATGTACCAATCACAGTGAATGGACACGCTCTCCACTATGTTGAGGACTTTACCTATCTGGGAAGTCTTGTCAGTAACGACAAAAGGACATTAGAACAAGACTCAGGGTGCTTTTGCTAGGCTACACACCATCTGGAAGTCCAAGCAATATAGCTTAAGAACAAAGGTCCGACTTTACAACAGTAATGTAAAATCTGTATCGTTGTACGGCTCGCAGTGCTGGCGAGTAACATCCTACGACATTAAAAAAAGTCAAAGCCTTCCACAATGGATGCCTCAGGAAACTCTTGTCGAATCTTCTGGCCCGAGAACATATCCAAAGCACATCTATACCTTAAAACTCATTTGTATAATCTAGCCTTTAAATAGACTCCATTTTTAGACCAGTTGATCTGCCGTTTCTTTTCTTTTTCTTCTATGTCCCACTCTCCCTTGTGGAGGGGGTCCGGTCCGATCCGGTGGCCATGTACTGCTTGCCTGTGTATCGGCTGGGGACATCTCTGCGCTGCTGATCCGCCTCTGCTTGGGATGGTTTCCTGCTGAATCCTGCTGGCTCCGCTATGAACGGGACTCTCGCTGCTGTGTTGGATCCGCTTTGGACTGGACTCTCGCGACTGTGTTGGATCCATTATGGATTGAACTTTCACAGTATCATCTTAGACCCGCTCGATATCCATTGCTTTCCTCCTCTCCAAGGTTCTCATAGTCATCATTGTCACAGACGTCCCACTGGGTCATTATTGTCACCGATGTCCCACTGGGTGTGAGTTTTCCTTGCCCTTATGTGGGCCTACCGAGGATGTCGTAGTGGTTTGTGCAGCCCTTTGAGACACCAGTGATTTAGGGCTATATAAGTAAACATTGATTGATTGATTGATCTATACAAGAAGACCAAGTGCAACGGTGTGGTGCTAGAGATAAAATTCCGTCGATTCCAATGGCTTAAGAATGTTCTCAGGATGCACCAAGACCGCATCCCCAAGATCGCACTACGATGGACTCCACCTGGGAAAAGGAAGCAAGGTGGCGGCGTACGGTGACACAGCATGTTGCTCGAGGCTGGTCCAGATGGAGGCAGATTGTCGAAGCCTTATGTCCCGGGTTAAGGATTTCTGATCATTTTGTGAGGGCACCAAGTGGCTTCTGTGTGTGTGTGTGTGTGCATGTTGGCAGTGCTTGTTTTTAAATAGGAAGTTGATCCATCATCTCCTTGTTATGTTTGATATACAGCACTGTATATCACTTTATATTGTGTTCAAAGTGTACAAACCTTCACTAAAATCTGGACTTTTGTCGAGGCTGGAACCAATCATTTACATTTACATTGTTTCTTATGGAAAAAGTTGCTTAACCATACAAACTTTTTGATTTATTAACAAACAAAGACATAGCAAAATGCAATGGCGGGGTTATTTTAAACTTTTCAACAATTCCACACGGGTGGGGTCGTGGCCCTAACAATAACGCCAATCGTCCTCACCTGTTTGTACTTCTTGGCGTCCCAGACCTCCATCTGGCCTCGCAGATTTCCAAAGCCGGCAAGGACCAGGATGTGACCCTGCGGACTGGACCCGCCAACCGGTCAGACCCGTCTGAGCAGGAGGAAGTTGCACGAGCTACACTCAAGAAGTTACACTCACCTGTAGTAGGCGGCGTTGCGAGGTCCCGTCCCAAAGTCAAAGACGGGGTCACACTTGAGGTTGAAGACGGTGGCCTTGGCCGGCATGAATCCGTACACCACGCAGAACTCACAAGAGTTTGGACTCCACGCCACGTCGTAGATGGGCCCGTTCTTTGCTGCCTCAGAGACCGCAGAAGTTGACGGGGCGAACAATGGGAGAGCAACTTCTTGTGTGGGTGGGCGCGCTCACCTAGCTGAACCTGCGCCGTCTCGCCATTGACAGCCAGGTAGTGCAGCATCTGCTCGCCGTAGTAGGAAGCGCCGCTTTTATCCACCTCCGTGCTCGCCGTCACCAACAAGGCCGAGGCTGCAGCACAAGGTGAGGAGATGTCAGCCATTGACGGCCTGCAGCGGTGGTTCTAGCTAGCGCCGACTCTCACATATGCTTTTGAAAATACGACATACTTCCCGTGAAATAGGATTAAAAAACCAGGGCAATGCGCTTTTACAGTATGTGTGACGTCAGCAGTGAGACCGGAACTACGGGATAAGGATGGTGGCAACTCTTGTTGAATGCCCAAAATTAGCATCAAGTAATAGAGATGTTGTAGGTTTACATGGTGATCACTTCATTCAACTGTTGGTCATTATTCCCCCATTATAGTACTGTATTTTCCAGACAATAAGGCGCACCTAAAACCCTTTTCTTCCCCCTCAAAATTCTACAGTGCGCCTTATAACCTGGTGCGCCTAATGTACGGAATAATTTTGGTTTTGCTTTCCGACCTCAAAGCTATTCTAATTGATGCGTGGTGCAATAATAGGTGTGACCAGTAGATGGCAGTCAAACATAAGAGATACATGTAGACTGCACTATGATGGCAATATGACTCAAGTGAACACCACTAACATTTTATATGTTGCATTGAAAATATAGAACATTACACACAGCGCTCAAAAATCTATCAAAATGTTTTAGTACGACTTTGGTAAGCTAAGAAGCCACACAGCTTGACGGCTCGTTGGCGCATTAAACATACGAGTGTTATTATTGTGTGTGTATAAGGTAAGACATTACCTGGCGTTTTGTTTCGCAATATTATGCAAAAGCAACTTTTCTTACCTTCAGTACCTGCTGATCTGCATTTGGGATCTGCAAAAATACTGAAATATTGCGCAAGTCCGCCTTTGTAGTCCGTGGGAACATTTTGACCAAAAAACTACTATTACATGTTATGTAGACCCCAAGGAAGTGTTTTACATTTAGACTTAAATAATAATAATAAAATGACTACTTTAATGCGCCCTATAATCCGGTGCGCTTCATATATGGAAAAAAAAAAAAAATAGACCATTCATCAGCAGTGCACCTTATAATCCGGTGCGCCCTATGGTCTGGAAAATACGGAAGTTGGTGTGCTCTAAACAATTGATTATCATTTACTTACGATTCTAAATCTATTTTAAAACATATATAAATACACCTTTTTAAAGAATCAATTTCTTAAAAATATGTTTTAGGCTATCTCCATTCATACAAGTAAACTGTGACCCATTTCTAAAAAGTTTTATAATAATCAATATACCAAATAATACATTTTGAGAATCCGTTTGAATCGAGAATCGATTCTGAATGGAAATGGACCCCAGGAATCGGACCAAATTGTTAGTTGTTCTAAGATTCCCATCTCTCGTAGTATTGGTTGTTGTGTGACTGCCATAGTAGACCTTTACAGACACAGCTACCAGATCCTATTTAGTACCATGATTATAATTCCCACATTTGTGTGCACTTTGAACACACCATTGGCATAGCACTGCAATGTAACATTACAGTAAATTCCAGACTGTAATGTCCTATTTTTTTCCGATATTATAAATCGGTGCGGCTAATTCATGGATTTTATTTGCCAACGACCATGATGTTTTATAATCAACAAATACTTTTCATGCAATACAGAGGCACTAAAAACATGTTTTGTTTTGCTATGGCGCCATCTTTTGGATGAATTTTCTCACTACAGTGGACTCAGGATGAAAGTGTTCTTCCTGTTTTGTCCCTTGAACTGGAAACATAACCGTCCACACTGTTTCTGCACGAAAGGATTCTTCATTCATCACTCGAAGCAACGTTTTAAAGTTTTGCAATAGTGGTGTCAAAAAATGTATTCTTGATTCATTCAAAAAAAGCTGAATTATATATTTTTTATATCTGTCCAGTCCTGCCACTTAGACAAATCATATTCCTGTTATAATGCCTTGAACCGGAAGTAAAACTGTCCATAGCAGGGGTGCCCATTACGTCGATCGCGATCGACTGGTCGATCTCGGAGGGTGTGTCAGTCGATCTCAAGCCAGGCATTAAAAAATAGACATAAAAATGAGCAATCATCAATCATACCAAGGCTTCACTTTCGTCAGTTGTTTGACATTCTCGGCACCCGAGGATCTTGTGAGATGACGCTGGCTGCTGCGAGCTCATATTTAAGAAAAAAATCACTAACAGGGCGGACGCAGAGAAACACATTTTATTTCTAGAGACTCCGTACCTACTGTCAAAACTCTAAAGACCGACTGCACAGTTCCTGTCTTCACCATAAAGACCTGTTTCATCCTGCCTGTGCTAACAAAATAAGAGTCTCAGAAAGCTAGCGTGCACAAGCTAGCAAGCTACGGAGTTTGATGCCAATGTATTTCTCCCCCGCCCTCAGCAACTGCTTTCTCACTTGCTTGCCCACCCGCACACTCACTGACGTCACTCACCTGCTGCCAGACATTAAAGGGCCACACACATATGCTACTCCCATAACAAAGTGTTTGAAAACGAGTGTGCAAGTTGGACAAATGAGATGCCGAATCCAACCACTTTCATGTGGTATTGGACAGAAAGGAGGACTTTTTTTTCCCTCCATTTGAAAATGCGGACGTTATCAGCACCACTGTCTAATTCCAATCAATGCAAGTCATCAGAATCAAATACACCAACTTATATTCTTGTCTTCATGAAAGAAAGGAATCTATGTGTGTTAAACATGCTTGTATTATCATTAAACACCATTAACTTGTTAACAAAAATGTCTCTTTCATAAATAAATAAATATAAATAGGAATGAGGTAGATCTCCTCGACTTGGTCAATTGAAAAGTAGCTCGCCTGCAGAAAAAGTGTGAGCGCCCTGGTCCATAGCATTTCTGCTTGAAAGGATTCTTAATTTATCACGCCAGGCAACGTTTTTATGTTTTACAATATAACTAAAACTAATTTTACAGACTAAACGGTCTGACCGTAAGAGCATTTTAATGCCTATTTATATGTGCTATCGTAACGTAAAGAAGCGAACGTTGTTAGCATTAACTCATAAGCTAAAATGTTTACAAGTGTCTGTGTTAGTATTATTAACTTACAAGAGCATTCTTTTTGTATTGTTTCAGTGCTGTATATTTGCCAAAACGTCACCGTGGAGTTATTGAATCTATTTAGCTGAATGGAGAGCTAGCTTTCACAGCTATTGGGTCCATGAAAATGACATCTCTTTTGCTTGATCGGCCGATTTACTGCCGTGTTACAGACACTGTTTAAAAACAATTAAGGTATATAAATAAATATTTACATAATTTTTCGTACCGGTACATATATCTGCAGCTTATACAATATATTTTTCTTCTAAAATTTAGTGGGTGTGGCATCTACAGCCAAGAACATATGGTAATCCTGTTGTTCTGGTGATTTTTGTCATTTTATGTAGGAAAAGTGAGGCGGACGGATCAGTAGCAAGCCACCCTCGTCCACAGCGTCATCTGAACAACACATTTTTTTTGTTTTGTTTTTTACCACAAATCATCCTAAGTCAGCATGACCTACCTTTCTTGTTCCACAGCAAACTGACCCGATCCGCCTTAAAGAAGCTCTTGTTGGCCAGCGCCGCGCCGGGGCCACCCAGCGCCGGGTACTGGTACAGGCGAATAAATGATGGCGCGCCTTTGCTTCCCTGGACATAAACGGCCACCTGGAGGAGCAAACGAGATGAAAACAGCGAAGGATGAGACGGGAATTCGAGGAAGAGCGCATTGGATTCCTCACCTTGCTGGGTTGGCTGCCTGGCGAGAGCGCAAAGTCTGTCACCTTCTGCATGTGAAGCTTGTTGGCGATGACATCTGACAAGAAAAACAGTCGATTGTCAGGCACGTACCTGGTGGACTTTTATTAGCATGCTCGCAACTGTAGCATGGTTATTAATACATTGCCGATTCCTGAACTACATCAGGTGTGTCTAAATTGTAGCACTTAATATGTGAGGCATTTTACAATTCATTATTAATTTTTTTAACAGCCCCGCAGCACATCCTCAAAAATACTATTAAAAAAACTCCAGAAACAAAGAAATGGAATAAAATAGCAAAAAGGAGAAATGCAATAGGAAAACGTTACAATGTAGACTAAAAATAACAATAGGCATTTTTCAAAAATTAATAATGAATCAAAATCATTGTTTTATGACTTATTGACTTATTCAAGGCTCCAATTATTTAACATCAAAAATTGCATTTTGAAATATTTTTTGGGGAAAAAAAAAAAATGCATATTTTGGAAAGGGCATATAACAAAAACAAAAAAAACATACACTTTTTTTATTTTTTATAAACGACGTATAAATCTGAAGTTGACCTGGAGCAGGCGTGTCCAAACTAGAGCTCGTGGGCCAAGTGCTGCCCGTCGACATTTTCAACGTGGCCCACGACACGGCACGGGCTCAATGTTTCAATATCATATACAATTAGCCAGGGGTCTAATTTTGTTGGCCATCTGGTAGCCAACAAAGGTAACTCAAGTCAGTGACCAACATGCACATACATACACACACTTTATAAGCCCAATGCAGCCCAGAGTCAAAAAGATTGGACACCCCTAATCTTGAGACTTAAGCGGAAAAAACAAATGGCTTATTTTTTACACTCTTTAGATACCCAAATATTTTAGTGGAAGTTTTAGTTTTTAAGAACTGTAATTGCTCAAAAACTAGGAATTAACTAAAATCAATGTTGTAGAATTTTCTACTTTACCTATTCAAGTTACCAAAAACTTCACATCAAAAATTGAGGGAAGATATTGCAAATATTAGTTTAGACATAAAAACAGGCTTTTAACAATAAGGGCAGAAAACATCTAGAAAATAAAAAATAGAAAATATGTTAACTAACAAAATGCCTCCCGGGTGGTCTAATTTTTCAGTGGTAAATGTTTGCCCCCCCCCCCTGTGCTACATGGAGGATCACGGCGTCTTACTGAAGTCGTTGTCTTCAAAGAAGTGAAGCTCGTTGTTGACGCTCCTTGCCGCCACCGTCTCGTCATGGGACCAGCTGGGACACCTGCAGGCCAACACAAGGGGCTTCGTGCGGTTTATAAAGCACGCTAAGCATTTGGGCTAAAGCGGGCGTACTTCACACTCACCACGACTCCACCTTCTTCTGGAAGAAAGCTTTGAGGAGTTGACCGCTTGCCAGCTCCCACAGTTGCAGGTTGGCATCGCCCTGAGTGGCCTGCGCACTCTCTGACACAGAAAACACTCTCATCATCATCATAATCATTATTACAATAATCCGCTACAATATATATTAGGGGTGTGGGAAAAAATTGATTCGAATACGAATCGAATACGTTGTGCGATTCAGAATCGATTCTAATCGATTTTTTTTTTTAATCAATCCAACAAACCACTACACAGCAATACCATACCAGTGCAATCCAATTCCAAAACCAAACCTGACCAAGCAACACTCAGAATTTCAATGTATACATATATATATATATATATATATATATATATATATATATATATATATATATATACACAAACCCTGTTTCCATATGAGTTGGGAAATTGTGTTAGATGTAAATGTAAACGGAATGCAATGATTTGCAAATCATTTTCAACCCATATTCAGTTGAATATGCTACAAAAACATCATATTTGATGTTCAAACTGATAAACTTTTTTTTTTTTCAAATAATCATTACCTTTAGAATTTGATGCCAGCAACACGTGACAAAGAAGTTGGAAAAGGTGGCAATAAATACTGATAAAGTTGAGGAATGCTCATCAAACACTTATTTGGAATATCCCACAGGTGTACAGGCTAAGTGGGAACAGGTGGGTGCCATGATTGGGTATAAAAACAGCTTCCCAAAAAACTGTCAGTCATTCACAAGAAAGGATGGGGCGAGGTACACCCCTTTGTCCACAACTGCGTGAGCAAATAGTCAAATAGTTTAAGAACAACGTTTCTCAAAGTATAATTGCAAGAAATTTAGGGATTTCAACATCTACGGTCCAAATTATCATCAAAAGGTTCAGAGAATCCGGAGAAATCATTCCACGCAAGCAGCATGGCCGGAAACCAACATCGAATGACCGTGACCTTCAATCCCTCAGACGGCACTGTATCAAAAACCGACATCAATCTCTAAAAGATATCACCACATGGGCTCAGGAACACTTCAGAAAACAACTGTCACTAAATACAGTTGGTCGCTACATCTGTAAGTGCAAGTACTTGAACTCCTCCACTTGGGGCAAGATCTCCTCCCCAATCCGGAGATGGCACTCCACCCTTTTCCGGGCGATAACCATGGACTCAGACTTCATCCCAGTCGCTTCACATTTGGCTGCACATGTATAAAAAATATATGTTTCCGGCTTATTAGTGATTCCCAAAGCCCAAAAAAAGTCTGCGGGCTATAGAGCGTTTTCATTTCAGGCTCCAGTACTCTGGAATGCCCTCCTGGTAACAGTTTGAGATGCCACCTCAGTAGATATATTTAATTCTCACCTTAAAACTCATTTGTATACTCAAGCCTTTAAATAGACTCCCTTTTTAGACCAGTTGATCTGCCGTTTCTTTTCTTTTTCTCATATGTCCCACTCTCCCTTGTGGAGGGGGTCCGGTCCGATCCGGTGGCCATGTACTGCTTGCCTATGTATCGGCTGGGGACATCTCTGCGCTGCTGATCCGCCTCCGCTTGGGATGGTTTCCTGCTGGCTCCGCTGTGAACGGGACTCTCGCTGCTGTGTTAGATCCGCTTTGGACTGGACTCTCGCGACTGTGTTGGATCCATTATGGATTGAACTTTCACAGTATCATGTTAGACCCGCTCGACATCCATTGCTTTCGTCCTCTCCAAGGTTCTCATAGTCATCATTGTCACCGACGTCCCACTGGGTGTGAGTTTTCCTTGCACTTATGTGGGCATACCGAGGATGTCGTAGTGGTTTGTGTTGTGGTTTGTGCAGCCCTTTGAGACACTAGTGATTTAGGGCTATATAAGTAAACATTGATTGATTGATTGATTGATATATATATATATATACATATACAGTGGGCCGAAAAAGTATTTAGTCAGCCACTGTTTTTCTGCTAAGGGGACAGGACGACTGATCCATGTTAAGGAAAGAATGAATGGGGCCATCTATCGTGAGATTTTGAGCCAAAACCTCCTTCCATCAGTGAGAGCTTTGAAGATGAAACGTGGCTGGGTCTTCCAGCATGACAATGATCCCAAACACACCGCCTGGGTAACGAATGAGTGGCTCCGTAAGAAGCATTTGAAAGTCCTGGAGTGGCCTAGTCTCCAGACCTCAACCCCATAGAAAATCTGTGGAGGGAGTTCAAAGTCTGTGTTGCTCGGCGACAGCCCCAAAACATCACTGCTCTTGAGAATATCTGCATAGAGGAATGGGCCAAAATACCAGCTACTGTGTGTGCAAACCTGGTGAAGACCTATAGTAATCGTTTGACCTCTGTTATTGCCAACAAAGGTTATATTACAAAGTATTGATTTGAATTTTTGTTATTGACCAAATAGTTATTTTCCACCATAATTTACAAATAAATTCTTTAAAATTCCTACAATGTGAATTCCTAAATTTTTTTTTTTTTCCACATTCTGTCTCTCACAGTTGAAGAGTACCTATGACTAAAATGACAGACCTCTGTCATCATTTTAAGTGGGAGAACTTGCACAATCGGTAGCTAACTAAATACTTTTTTGCCCAACTGTATTTGTTTTGGTTGACAAGACTCTGCAGCATCGCGTGGACTTCGGGGGCGGTACCTCTGGACTGGCAGACCGGGGTGGTGGTTCCTCTCTTTAAGAAGGGGAACCGGAGGGTGTGTTCCAACTATCGTGGGATCACACTCCTCAGCCTTCCCGGTAAGGTTTATTCAGGTGTACTGGAGAGGAGGCTACGCCGGATAGTCGAACCTCGGATTCAGGAGGAACAGTGTGGTTTTCGTCCTGGTCGTGGAACTGTGGACCAGCTGTATACTCTCGGCAGGGTTCTTGAGGGTGCATGGGAGTTTTCCCAACCAGTCTACATGTGCTTTGTGGACTTGGAGAAGGCATTCGACCGTGTCCCTCGGGAAGTCCTGTGGGGAGTGCTCAGAGAGTATGGGGTATCGGACTGTCTTATTGTGGCAGTCCGCTCCCTGTACGATCAGTGCCAGAGCTTGGTCCGCATTGCCGGCAGTAAGTCGAACACATTTCCAGTGAGGGTTGGACTCCGCCAAGGCTGTCCTTTGTCACCGATTCTGTTCATAACTTTTATGGACAGAATTTCTGGGCGCAGTCAAGGCGTTGAGGGGTTCCGGTTTGGTGACCGCAGGATTAGGTCTCTGCTTTTTGCAGATGATGTGGTCCTGATGGCTTCATCTGACCGGGATCTTCAGCTCTCACTGGATCGGTTCGCAGCCGAGTGTGAAGCGACCGGAATGAGAATCAGCACCTCCAAGTCCGAGTCCATGGTTCTCGCCCGGAAAAGGGTGGAATGCCATCTCCGCGTTGGGGAGGAGACCCTGCCCCAAGTGGAGGAGTTCAAGTACCTAAGAGTCTTGTTCACAAGTGGGGGAAGAGTGGATCGTGAGATCGACAGGCGGATCGGTGCGGCGTCTTCAGTAATGCGGACTTTGTACCGATCCGTTGTGGTGAAGGAGGAGCTGAGCCGGAAGGCAAAGCTCTCAATTTACCGGTCGATCTACGTTCCCATCCTCACCTATGGTCATGAGCTTTGGGTCGTGACCGAAAGGATAAGATCACGGGTACAGATGGCCGAAAGGAGTTTCCTCCGCCGTGTGGCGGGGCTCTCCCTTAGAGATAGGGTGACAAGCTCTGCCATCCGGGACGAACTCAAAGTAAAGCCGCTGCTCCTTCACATCGAGAGGAGCCAAATGAGGTGGTTCGGGCATCTGGTCAGGATGCCACCCGAACGCCTCCCTAGGGAGGTGTTTAGGGCACATCCAACAGGTAGGAGGCCACGGGGAAGACCCAGGACACGTTGGGAAGACCATGTCTCCCGGCTGGCCTGGGAACGCCTCGGGATCCTCCGGGAAGAGCTAGACAAGAGGGAAGAGGGAAGTCTGGGTTTCCCTGCTTAGGCTGTTGCCCCTGCGACCCGACCTCGGATAAGCGGAAGAAGATGGATGGATGGATGGATTTGTTTTGTTTTTTTAATTGATTTTTTAAAATTATGATTCAGTTTATAATCAGGATTAATAGGAGTCGTAATTCAGATGTGAATCAACTTTTTTTTGCAACCCTATCAAATTTCTCAATAATTTCATTGAATAAAAATCTGTTAGCAAAATTTGCGTGTTTAAAAATTCAGTTTGTTAAAATACATTGTTTTAAAAATTCAGTGCAGAGATATTCGTTGCTTCAAAACTCAAGAACCACTTCCCGTAAATCAAAGATGAGAGCAACGCATCTGGTCTCAGAAGGAGCCAATGAGGTGTCAAGTTTGCAGTCACATTGCACGGGTCTTACCAAGAGGCAAGTTATGCAGCACTCATAGGCTCCTTCTCAAGACAGGATAAATTGCTTCAGTCTTAGTTTACTGAAAGTAGGTCTTGACTTTTGAAGCAAAGAATAATTTTGCACTTAAAGGCCTACTGAAACCCACTACTACCCACCACGCAGTCTATTAGTTTATATATCAATGATGAAATATTAACATTGCAACACATGCCAATACGGCCTTTTTAGTTTACTAAATTGCAATTTTAAATTTCCCGGGACTTTTTTCATGAAAACGTCGCGTAATGATGACGTGTACGCGCGTCGTCACGGCCTGTTATGAACATGAGCGCTGCACACACACGCAGCTAAAAGTCGTCTGCTTTAACGGCATAATTACACGGTATTTTGGCAATCTCTGTTGCTGAATCTTTTACAATTTGTTCAATTAATATTGGAGAAGTCAAAGTAGAAAGACTGAGTTGGGAAGCTTTAGCCTTTAGCCACACAAACACACAGTGATTCCTTGTTTAAAATTCACGGAGTTGAAACTTTAGTATGGATCACAGCGGACAAGGATCCCGACCGAATGTCAACCAGCAGGTTTCGGTGAGAAAATTGTGGTTAAAAAGTCGCCTCTTACCGGATATCAGCTGAGCGTGTGCCTCCCGTACAGCTGCCGTCGACTTCCCCGAGACACTGCGCGTCAACACCTGGCCGTGGACGTACACTTCCGACTATCAGGTACTGTTAAACTCACTAAAACAGTAGCAACACAATAGAAAGGTAAGGGATTTCCCAGAATTATCCTACTAAATGTCTCTTAAAACATATGAATCCGTCACAATACAACGCGATTGCAATCGCGTTTTTTTCTTTTTTTTTCTAGTCCGTCGCTATCAATATCCTCAAAAACGAATCTTTCATCCTCGCTCAAATTAACGGGGAAATTGTCGTTTTCTCGGTCCGAATAGCTGTTTTTGTTGGAGGCTCCCATTAAAATCAATGTGAATATATGAGGAGCCATCAACATGTGACGTCATCGTCTGCGACTTACGGTAGAGGCAGGGCTTTTCTCCAGTTGCGAACTTTATCGTGGATGTTCTCTACTAAATCATTTCAGCAAAAATATGGCAATATCACGAAATGATCAAGTATGACAGATAGAATGGACTTGCTATCCCCGTTTAAATAAAAAAAATCTCATTTCAGTAGGCCTTTAATTTTTATTGCACTTTTTTTTTATGCTGTATTTTTACATGCCCACATTTTAAAAGCACTGTATTTTTACAGACTGAATGTTTAAACCTCCAATGATTTTGTTTATTATAATAGTCAGCCTAATATAATGTTAAAAAAATTAAGTTCACAGACTTTAAACGGAAAAAAATAAGTGTAAAAAAAAAAGCTATCAGAATAAAAGACACAAATTACCCTCATTATATATGTGATCTATATTTTTACAGGTATATATAGAATGTGTCAATTTGTTCTGCACTCCATTAGTCAGGTCTTACTGGTGTATGGCTGCCAGGTGACCAGAATGTTGCCGAGAGGAGAAAACTGCAGCAGGATGGTCTTCGGAAGGTCAAGGGTTGCCACCGGGGAGCCGTCTGACGTTTTGACGACTGAGACACTGATGGAGCAAAAAGACAAAATGCAACAGCGTGTCTGTGCGCAGGCCTTCAAAAAGCTTATTTGGTTCTGATCCAGTCAAAAGATAGTTACACTTGTCCATTGCACCAAGCGAACAACGCGCCGTCTCTGCTGAATGTCAAACACTTGCTCGTCGCTATGTCCCTGTTACACACACAATGAGATGCAAGGTGATGACATCATCAATGACGTCATTGGTGACCAGGTAACCTGTGGAAGGGGGTGTGCTCCTTGCATGATGGAGGTCCACAGAGCAGAGACGTCCCATCTGATCCACGCACTGAAGAAGAAACACACAATCAAGCGTCAATCAAATAATCATGATGTTCTTCTCTTGGGCTTTATTTGAATGAGGTTACTGAAAGGTAATAGAGTTGGGCGATACTAGGAATGTTGGTATCGATCCGATACCAAACATATACATGTAAAGAAACAAGTTTAACGAGTTTAAGTCAGAAACTCGTGTGAGTTTTAAATAATGACCGGACACCAATAGAGGGGATTTTTATACAGAAATGGTGGCAAATGAACGCTACAGGAAGCCACATGGGAAAAATAAAAACCAACCTGCTAACAGCGGCACTGGGGGCGCCATGTTCACGTGTGACGGAAGTGGAAAGGACTTTGACCGGAAATGCGTCACCGGAGGCGGGTCGTTCGGTGCCACGTCAGCGTTGATCCCGGGTTTAGTGACACGTATTTTAAATAAATAAGTGCAAAGTCGATTAATTCCTCGTCGAAATATTTTTAAAAAGAGCACACTAGCCATTAGATCCTTTGAGTGGAAATGTATTTAATTTTTAAAAGTGATTTGGTCATTGACAATCTCGTTTGACAATTCCGACTTCCTGTTTCCAAAATAAACGTTCCATTGAGTCCCCTGTAGAAGAAACAAACACGTGCTCACGAATCTAAATTATATTCCCGTGCTGTGTGGTGATCATCAAGACAACATCCACTATACTATATGTGCACTATCTTCTAAGAAAACATTACATTGGAACAGGGGTCACCAACGCGGTGTCCGCGGGCATCAGGTTGCCCGTAAGGACCAGATGAGAAGCTCGCAGGCCTGTTCTAAAAATAGCTCAAATAGCAGCACTTACGACATTTTTAATTCTAAGAGAGACAAAACACAAATAGAATTTGAAAATCCAAGAAAATATTTTAAAGACTTGGTCTTCACTTGTTTAAATGAATTCATTTATTTTTTTTACTTTGCTTCTTATAACTTTCAGAAAGACAATTTTAGAGAAAAAATACAACCTTAAAAATGATTTTAGGATTTTTAAACACAGATACCTTTCTACCTTTTAAATTCCTTCCTCTTCTTTCCTGACAATTTAAATCAATGTTCAAGTATTTTTATTTTATTTTAAAGAATAATAAATACATTTTAATTTAATTCTTCAATTTAGCTTCTGTTTTTTCGACAAAGAATATTTGTGAAATATTTCATCAAACTTATGATTAAAATAAAAAATAAAATTCTTGCAAATCTAGAAAATCTGTAGAATCAAATTCAAATCTTATTTCAAAGTCTTTTGAATGTCTTTTAAAATTTTTGTTCTGGAAAATCTCGAAGGAATAATGATTTGTATTTGTTAGAAATATAGCTTGGTCCAATTTGTTATGTATTCTAACAAAGTGCAGATTGGATTTTAACCTATTTACAACATGTCATCAAAATTCTAAAATTAATCTTAATCAGGAAAAATTACTAATATTGTTCCATAAATTATTTTTTACATTTTTTCAAAAAGATTCGAATTAGCTAGTTTTTCTCTTCATTTTTTTTTGGATGACATTTTGAATTTTAAAGAGTCAACATTAAAGATAAACTATGTTTCAAAATTTAATTGTAATTTTTTTCGTGTTTTCTCCTCTTTTAAACCGTTCAATTAAGTGTTTTTTTTTTCATTTACAAAAAACCTTCCGTAAAAGGAAAAAAATGTACGACGGAATGACAGACATAAATACCCCATTTTTTTATATAGATTTATTTATTAAAGGTAAATTGAGCAAATTGGCTATTTCTGGCAATTTATATAAGTGTGTATCAAACTGGTAGCCCTTTGCATTCATCAGTACCAAAGAAGTAGCTCTTGGTTTCAAAAAGATTGGCGACCCCTGCATTGGAAAAACACTTTTTATATTTTTAAGGCGCATACCGGAAGTTGCAATGGGACACATTTTAACTTGATGCAGGAAGCTGCTTTAAGAGGGGCGGGCTTTAAGCTTTTTGAGTACGTCGACAGGCGAGAGGAGTTCTCACTTCCAGCGTCGAGCGGACCAAACAAACAAACAAACGTAGCTCCCCGGCTAACTAGTTAACTAGACCACTAACCAGCGCTTTGTAGGCCCGACAAGAAGACAAGATGGTGGCCAAGCAGAGGATCCGAATGGCTAACGAGAAGCACAGCAAGAACATCACTCAGCGGGGCAACGTGGCCAAGTCCAATGTGAGTCCGACCAGCCAAACCTGTACCAGATGGAACAGGCGTTCCCTCGCTGATCGAAAATAATCGATTGATGACTTTAAAAACACAGACGTCGTCATGGCAATGGGACTTGTTATTCTTTCAGAGGAACCTGACTGAGGAGAAAGGTGTCGGACCTTGGCTGCTGGCGCTCTTCGTCTTTGTGGTCTGCGGTTCTGGTAAGTTCTCAGGAAATGACACAAGACAGAAAGATATACATCGCACATTGGCATTTTCCAGCCTCGAAAGTTTTAAAAAATGTTTTTTTTAAAGGCCTACTGAAATGAGATTTTCTTATTTAAACGGGGATAGCAGGTCCATTCTATGTGTCATACTTTATCATTTCGCGATATTGCCATATTTTTGCTTAAAGGATTTAGTAGAGAACATCCACAATAAAGTTCGCAACTTTTGGTGCTGACAAAAAAGCCCTGCCTTTACCGGAAGTCGCAGACGATGACGTCACAAGTGTGGGGGCTCCTCACACATTCACATTGATTTTAGTGGGATCCTCCAACAAAAAGTGCTATTCCAACCGAGAAAACTACAATTTTCCCATTAATTTAAGCGAGGATGAAAGATTTGTGTTTGAGGATATTGATAGCGACGGACTAGAAAGAAAAAAAAGTTAAAAAAAAAAAAACGCCATTGCATTGGGACGGATTCAGATATTTTTAGACACATTTACTAGGATAATTCTGGGAAATTTCTGATCTTTCTATTGTGTTGCTAGTGTTTTAGTGAGTTTAACAGTACCTGATAGTCGGAGGTGTGTCTCCACGGGTTTCTTGACGCCAGTGTCTCAGGGGAGTCGACGGCAGCTATGGACGGCACAAGCTCAGCTGATCTCCAGTAAGAAGTGACTTTTTACCACAATTTTCTCACCGAAACCTGCTGGTTGACATTCCGTCGTGATTCATGTTCGCTTGACCGCGCTTTGATCCATAGGAAAGTTTCACCTCCAGGAATTTTAAACAAGGAATCACCATGTGTTTGTGTGGCTAAAGGATAAAGCTTCCAAACTCCATCTTTCTACTTTGACTTCTCTAATATTAATTGAACAAATTGCAAAAGATTCAGCGACCCAGGTCTCCAAAATACTGTGTAATTATGCCGTTAAAGCAGACGACTTTTAGCTGTGTGTGTGCGCAGCGCTCATATTTCCTAAAAACCCGTGACGTCTTGCGTACACCTCATCATTACAAACCGTTTTCAAGACGAAACTCCCGGGAAATTTAAAATTGCAATTTAGTAAACTAAAAAGGCTGTATTGGCATGTGTTGCAATGTTAATATTTCATCATTGATATATAAACTATCAGACTGCGTGGTGGGTAGAAGTGGGTTTCAGTAGGCCTTTAAAGTCCATGCATGCTGCCCCGTCCTTGTGTTGCGACGACACTTGGGCAGGGCTTGGGTATGTCAGTGATGTCAAGCTGTGCCATGTCAAGCTAACTTTACAAAGTCCATCACAATATAAACATTGTTTTTTTGTCTGCAGCCATTTTCCAGATCATCCAGAGCATCAGGATGGGCATGTAGTGATGACATCACACTCGCTGACCAACCAAAACATTCCTGAACTTTGACCTGCGACCCCCCCCCCCAAACCCCCCTCCCACACACACACACCTTTTCTTACAACGCACGTGCACAGATGCTCTCTCCCGCTCTTCGTGTTTATTCAACGTGTCGCCGCCGCCGACCTTGTCACTGTTTGTGCCTGTGTTTACATGTGCCTAAGCCCCGCCCCCCTCTGATTGGCCCCTTATCAGTCCAGACAGGGGGCGGGGTCAAAGTGCGTCTGTGTGTTCTGAGGAACAAAATGAATGTGCGTGTGTTTGAGAGTGACAATAAAGTTTTCACCTGAACACAGCCGCCACGCTCTCGTCTCCACGCCCAACAGGGGGCGCCGTTTGTGTGACAGCTCCCCCGTTTTCCAGGGATGACGTCATCACGCCACGCTTGATGGCATTGCAATGTTGGAAAATGCCGCTTTTAGTTTAAAAAAAAAAAAAAACGGACACAAGATAGGTCCCGTTGCCATGGTAACATCTTGACTGTCCTGCTTCCGTACGGCCAAAGTTTTTGTCGATCCTCGTTTTATTGGGGCCGAGGCGCACAGAAAGGCCTCCATGACGACGGAGCGACCAAATGTTTGCCGGCTTCGCTCATAAAGGAAGTAAAAGCGGATGGGAAGAGGTAAATATTTGATACTTGGAGGTAGCAAAGAGTCTAGACATGAGGTCACATGACTTCAACGATGTAGCTAACAAGTATTTTTTTTTTTACTTTTTTGACCTCAGTTACTTTTCATGAGAACACGCGGTCCGCTATAGGGGATGCACGAAAACATCGATTCACATCCAGATTACGATTCTTATTTGTCCTAATTCTAAATCAATGCGTTATTTAAAAAAAAAAAAGATTAACACATTTTTTTGTAAGAATTAATCAAAAAAAAAATTTTTAGGAGCTTTTGTAGCCCGTAAACTGTTACAAAAAAGTATTATTGTAAGATACTTATTATACTTAATAATACATTGCCTGAATTGAGAATTGTGTAGTTGATCGTCTTTATTATTTCTGTTCTAAATCAATTCATATTTTCCAAAAGTGTATTTAAAGAAAATATTAAATTTTTTAATAAGCATTCATTTAAAAAAACAAATTTGTTTTATAGCTTCTCTAACCTGCAACATATTTTGAAGTTTTCTTACAATTATACCAAAAAAAAACAGGGGAATACCTAGACTCGAGAATCGTGTTGTTGATTGTGATTCTAACTCTATTCATAATTTTCAAGAATGGATTTAAAAATAATTGTTTTTAATTATAATCATCCATTTTTAAAGATGTTTTTGTAGCTTTTCTAACTTGTAACCTCTTTTAAAAAGTTGTATTACAATTATACCAAAAAATACATTCAGATTCAGTTTGACTCGATAATTGTTTTTTCATCCCGATTCTAAAACCGATTCATAATATTTAAAAATCGATTTAAAAAATGTATTTTAATTAGAAGCATCCATTTTTTAAAATAATTTTTCATATCTGTAACCTGTTTTGAATATTTTCATTATAAATATATTAAAAAATACAGCGTGAGAATTAGTTTGAATCGAAAATTGAGTTGTTGATCGTGTTTATAAATCTCAATTCTAAATCGAATCGTAATTTCCAAAAATTGATTAAAAAAATGTATTTTTTATAAGCATCGATTTAAAAAAATACATTTTTATAGCTTTGTTAACCTGTAATCTGTTTTGAAAAGTTGTATTACAATTGATATACCAAAAAATACATTGACAATTAATTTGAATCGGGAATCATGTTGTAGATCCTGTTTATTCATCCCGATTCTGAATCGATTAGGTATTTTCAAAATTCATTCTGAAAAAATTAAAAACATTTTTACAAGAATAAGATTTTGAAAATGCTTAAGTGCTTTTCTAACCTGTTTTAAAACATTTCATTATACAGTTGTGTTACAATTATTATCCCGAATAATACGTAGTGAAAATTAGGTTGAATTGAAAATCGTGTTTATTCATCCCGATTCTAAAACGATACCTAATTTTCAAAATTCGATTAAAAAAAAAAAAGTATATATATTTTTACGGGAATCAATTTAAAAAAATGTTTTTTCACCTACAAACCTACAAACTGTTTTAAAAAAGTTTTATTACATTTTATTACAATTATTATACCAAATAATACATTGTGAGAATCGTGTTGTTGATCAGGTTTATTCATCCCGATTTTAAATTGATTCATATATTTTAAGACGCAATCTAAAATAAAGTAATCCTTTTTGTAAGTGTGAATTCATTTTTTTAAATATGTTTATGAGCTTTTTTTAACCTGTTCTGAAAGTTTCATTACAATTATAACAAATTATACATTATGACAATTAGTTTGAATCAAGAATAGTGTTGTTGATCCCAATTCTAAATCGATTCACAATTTCCCAAAATCAATAATAATCAAAAAATAAAACTGAAAAAAAATATTTTAAAAAAGCCGTATATATAACTTTTCTAACTGGTAACCTGTTTTGAAAATGTTTTTTTAGTTATTATACGAAATAATACATTGCTGGAATTAGTTTGAATCGCGAATCATGTTGTTGATCCTGTTCATTCATCCCGATTCTAAATTAGTATTTTCAAAAATGTTACAGTTTTTATGCAAGAATCAATTTTCAAAGATACATTTTTATAGCTTTTCTAACCTGTAACCCGATTTGAAAAAGTTTTGTTGTAATTATACCTAATACTACATTGCGAAAACTAGATTAAATGGAGAATTATGTTGTTGATGGGGTTTATTCATCCCCATTCTAAATTGATAATTTTTAAAAATTGATAAAAAAATTATTCATATATTCTCTTAATGATAATCAATTTTTAAAAATAAGTTTTTAGGAGCTTTTCTAACCTGTAACCCGTTTTGAAAAAGTTTCATATTAATTATACCAAATACTACATTGTAAAAACTAGATTAAATGGCAAATCATGTTGTCAATGGGGTTTATTCATCCCCATTCTAAATTGTTACGTCATTTTTAAAAATCGATTAAAAAAATATTCATATTTTTTTTAAGTGATAATCCATTTAAAAAAATAAGTTTTTGGGAGTTTTTCTAACCTGTAACCTGTTTTGAAAAAGTTTGAATTAGAAATATTATACCAAATGATACATTGCGAGAATTAGTTTGAGTCAAGAATCGATTCTGAATTGAATCGTCACTCTGGGAATCGGACTCGGATGGAATATTTAGGTGCCCAAAGATTCTCAGCTGTTGGACGTTTCTTCCGGCTTCAGGCGGATGCTCCACGAGTTGACGGACACTGCGTCGCCACGGCGATGGATGCGGCAGGTGTACACGCCCTCGTTGAACTCGTTGGCCACGATGCGGAGGTCCCGCCCTTTGACCACGATGTAGCCCGCGATGGACGCCGCGATCCGCTCTCCATCTTTGTACCAGCTGGAAAAGACATTGCCGTCATTATGACGACGGTTCCAATTTACGCTACGGCGTGCCGCAGATCAGCTGACCTGACTTTGGGTGTGGCGCGGGGGTTCTTGGTACCGCAGCGGAAGCCCACCACCTTCCCGCGTGGCACCATCTTCACCTTGACGTTAGCCGGGGGCGGCGTCGGCGTGGCGACCGCTTCCAAGGGCTCTACGGCGACAAAGGAAGGGGGGGCGGTCAGTCTGGGGGACGACATAGCGGCCAGCTGAGGCGAGCTCACCAAAGCAGAGGTCGCAGCGGCGAGGACAGTTCTTCTTCATGAACCACTTCCTGCGCTCACAGAAGCCCAGACGGGCCCACGCCTCGCACACGCGCTTCTTATCCTCGCAGCCTGACCACAAACCAACACCATCAGACCAAGTCGGCGCGCTAGTGTGGCGACAGTCAACAGGTTACCGTAGAGCCTCTGGATGGCCCACACGTCATCCTGTCCGACGTTCCGCTGGCCCGTGTAGGTGGCGTTGGGATGCATGAGGGCGCGCGGGTCCCTGGAGTGCCACAGTCCCAGGGCGTGGCCGATCTCGTGCGCCGCCACCTGGACCAGGTCGTTGAGCCACACGCCTGAGAGGACACGTGAGCGCCAACATCTCCAACGCTCTACAACAGGGGTGTCCAAGGTGCGGCCCGGGGACGTTTTGTAGCCCGTAGCTCTTTTTTTATCGGGCCTCGGCACATTTTAGATGGATAGGATTTTTATTAAAAAGCAAACCGGTGAAATGTAAGGAGTAAAATTTGCAATGTTCACTAATAACACGGAGCTGCCAAGCAGGCGTTTTTTTCTTTAAAACTGTCATTTCTGAAAAAAATATATAATAAATAAATATCGATGTTATGAATTAGTGACATATTTAAAGTTCCATTTACTTCAGAGAAAATATCCCACTTTGAAATTATTTTTGATAGCAAAAAAATATTGCTTAGTTTGTGTTTGCCAAAAACAATTTCTATTTGACAAAAACAGTACAAAATAAAAAAACAAAAAAATATATAATTGATGGCTAGACCTGAAGTAGATCGAGACGCTGAGATAGAAGTGAAACACTTTTATGAATGGGACCCTTTTAGATCCCCAAGAATTTTACTGTTGTTGTTTTTTAAACTGTCATTGCTAAAAAATAATAACACATATATATATATATATATATATATATATATATATATATATATATATATATACCGTGGTAGAGCGCAATATGTATGTGTGGGAAAAATCACAAGACTGCTTCATCTCTACAGAACTGTTTCATGAGGGGTTCCCTCAATCATCAGGAGATATCTCCTGAAATCTCCTGATGATTGAGGGAACCCCTCATGAAACAGTTTTGTAGAGATGAAGTAGTCTTGTGATTTTTCCCCACACATACATACATACATACATACATACATATATATATATATATATATATTTTTTTATTTATTTTTTTTTTATTTTTATTTTTTTTAACTAATAGACCTGACATTGATCTCAAGATTTAAGCGTTGAAAAAAACAGAACATTTTTATATATGACTAATTTTTAACACAAGTATGAGTGGTACACTTTTGGGTCCCCAAGAATTTTAGTGTTGTTGTTTTTTAAATTGTCATTGCTAAAAAATAATAACACATATATATATATATATATATATATATATATATATATATATATATATATATATATATATATATATATATATACATACCGTGGTAGAGCGCAATATGTATGTGTGGGAAAAATCACAAGACTGCTTCATCTCTACAGAACTGTTTCATGAGGGGTTCCCTCAATCATCAGGAGATATCTCCTGAAATCTCCTGATGATTGAGGGAATCCCTCATGAAACAGTTTTGTAGAGATGAAGTAGTCTTGTGATTTTTCCCCACACATACATACATACATACATACATACATATATATATATATTTTTTTATATATATATATATATTTATTTTTTATTTTTTTTTAACTAATAGACCTGACATTGATCTCAAGATTTAAGCGTTGAAAAAAACAGAACATTTTTATATATGACTAATTTTTAACACAAGTATGAGTGGGACACTTTTGGGTCCCCAAAATTTTCAGTGGGATTTTAGTTTTAACTGTCAGTACTCAAAAATAATCATTACAAAAAATTTCCACTTAGAAAATTTTGGGGTGGAAAATTGATTCTATTTTTGTGTTTGTGCCCTAATAAAAAAAGGGTTTTGGCAAAAAGGGCATAAAACAAACATATATTTTTATTTTTCCTTTTTTTCCCCCTTTATATTGACAGATAGACCTGACGTTGATCTCAAGATTTAAGCGTTGTAGAAAAAAAACTAATATATATATATTTTTTTGTTTTAATCTATGACTCATTTTTAACACTTATATAAGTGGGACCCTTTTGGATCCCTAATAATTTTAGTAGGATTTTAGTTTTCTAACTGTCATTACTGCAAAAAAAAAAAATAATAATTAAATGAACGTTGTTATGAATTTTTTTCCCCCTTTATATTGACAGATAGACCTGACGTTGATCTCAAGATTTAAGCGTTTTTAAAAAAATAATATTTTTTTTTATCTATGACTCATTTTTAACACTTATATAAGTGGGACCCTTTTGGATCCCTAATAATTTTAGTAGGATTTTAGATTTCTAACTGTCATTACTCAAAAAAAAAAAATAATTTATTAAATGAACGTTGTTATGAATTATTGAACGCTCCAATTACTTCACATCAAATATTTCACTTTGAAGTTTTGTGATTTTGCCATAAAAAACAAGGTTTTGACAAAAAATCCATCCATCCATCCATATTATATAAGTGGTACCCTTTTGGATCCCTAATATTTTTAGTAGGATTTTAGTTTTCTAACTGTCATTACTCAAAAAAGATATATAATTAAATGAACGTTGTTATGAATTATTGAACGCTCCAATTACTTCACATCAAATATTTCACTTTGAAGTTTTGTGATTTTGTCATAAAAATCAGGGTTTTGATAAAAAATCCATCCATCCATCCATATTCTACCGCTTATTGCCTTTGGGGTCGCGGGGGGCGCTGGTGCCTACAGTATGTCTGCCACATTCGGGCGAAAGGCGGCGTACACCCTGGACAAGTCGTCACCTCATCGCAGTTTGATAAAAAAAAAACTGACAGATTTACCTGAGGTTTATGTAGAGATTTAGGAGTTGAACAAAAAAATAATGTTTTTTTTTTGCTTTTTTTTTTAATTTATGACCTGGGACCAAACATGAGGGGAGCTCTACAGGTTAAAAAAACCCGATATGGTTTTGAAAGTGAAAAACGTTAAAATGGCCCCCGCATGTTCACATTTTTGCAGTGGAAAAAGTTTGGACACCCCTGGTCTAGAAGCTTCTGACAATGTCACACTACCTTGTTTCCAGCTGAACCTGGACTTCCCCAGGATCCAGAACTCGTGGTTGTCGAAGTGGATCTCTCCGCGCGGCGGCAGAAAGGCGTGCGCCAGCTCGCCATTCAGCCCGTCGAAGCACGGGTGGAGCGGCGAATGCCAACAGTCAGAGTGGTTGAAGGTGTAGAAACCTGGCACACGCGCACGTCAAACCCCGCCGGCTGTCCTTGTTAGCCCCGCCCACCCCCGGCTACCTACCGATGGCGATGTCGGCGCTGGCGTTGGTGACCTCCGCGAAGCTCAGCGGCGACACGTCGCTCCACTTGGCGAAGGCGATGCTGATGGCCTTCCTGGTGTCGTCCACACTCAGCGTGTTGGGGAACTTGTCCACCCTGCAGGAGACCACAGGTCAAAGGTCAAGTGTGAACGCCGCGTCAGACGCTGGCGTCACCTGTACGTGATGTTGACGTGCGTCCACTTTTGTCCCAGAGGGTTGATGGTGTAACGTTTGCTGACTCTGTGAAGCGAATTGTCATGGCGGCGTTCAACCGTGTAGGCGCCAAACACCTGCAAGATAAAATGACAAACTCTTAACTTCCTTTGCGGTCTACCAGGGGGCAGCATGCATGGACATGACCACTGCTCACTGCTGCCCCCTACAGGATAGAGGTGGGATTTAGGGTTCTTTAAAGGGAACCAAATCTTGATGAGAGGTTGCTGTAAAAGAGCCGTTAAAAACACTGACTCCTTTTTAATTCTTCTTTTTTTGGGGGCAACGAAACAATCATTGGTTGCCATCACGTGGGTCGGTATAATTTAAAATTTTGAGAAATATAACTATATTTATAAGAATTATTCTGAAATATTGGCAATAATTGTATCTATTTAATATCTTTAAATAAAAGGGAAAACTCAAAGTAAAGCCGCTGCTCCTCCACATCGAGAGGAGCCAGATGAGGTGGTTTGGGCATCTGGTCAGGATGCCACCCGAGCGCCTCCCTAGGGAGGTGTTTAGGGCACGTCCAACCCGTAAGAGGCCATGGGGAAGACCCAGGACACGTTGGGAAGACTATGTCTCCCGGCTGGAATGGGAACACCTCGGGATCCCTTGTGAAGAGCTAGATGAAGTGGCTGGGGAGAGGGAAGTCTGGGCTTTCCTGCTTAGGCTGCTGCCCCCGCAACCCGACCTCGGATAAGCGGAAGAAGATGGATGGATTAAAGGGAAAAAATAATACAAACAATAAGAAACACTTTTTACTGCCTCCCCAAAATACCCTAAATATGTGTATTTTTTATTTTAAGTACCAATGATTGTCACACACATACACTATCAATCAATCAATGATTATTTATACAGCCCTAAATCTCTAGTGTCTCAAAGGGCTGCACAAACCACAACACAAACCACAACGACATCCTTGATAGAGCCCATATAAGGGCAAGGAAAACTCACACCCAGTGGGACGTCGGTGACAATGACTATGAGAAACCTTGGAGAGGACCGCATATGTGGTCAACCCCCCTTCTCCAGGGGACCGAAAGCAATGGATGTCGAGCGGGTCTAACATGATACTGTGAAGGTTTAATCCATAGTGGATCAAACACAACCGTGAGAGTCAAGTCCAAAGTGGATCCAACACAGTAGCGAGAGTCCCGTCCATAGTGGCGCCAACAGGAAACCATCCCAAGCGGAGGCGGATCAGCAGCGCAGAGATGTCCCCAGCCGATACACAGGCGAATGGTCAATCCTGGGTCCCGGCTCTGGAAAGCCAGTACTTCATCCATGGCCACCTGACCACACACACACACACGAGGGAGAGTGGTACAGAGGAGAACTATGTGTGACACTTGTCACACTTTGGTGATTTAACCACCAATTCCAACCCTTGATGTTGAGTGCCAAGAAGGGAGGTAATGGGTCCCATTTTTATAGTCTTTGGTATGACCTGGCCGGGGTTAGAACTCACAACCTACCAATTTAAGGAATGACACTCTAACCACTGGGCCACTGAGTTTCAAAATTTCATCGTGGAACTTTTCATTCATTATTTTTTGAGTAATGACAGTTAAAAAAAGAAATGCCCACTTAAATTATTTGGCATCCAAAAGGGTCCCACTCATGCAAGTGTTAAAAATTAGTTATATATACATTTTTTCCATTTTTTTTACCAACGCTTAAATCTTGAGATCAACGTTAGGTCAATCCGTCAGTTTAAAGTAAAAAAAAAAAAAAATCGAAATACGTATAAAAATATATATATTTTAGTTTTTACTGCAAATATTCTTTGAGGTGGTCTAATATCCCCATGCTTTGAAAGCGATATCAATATTTAGAATTTTCCCTTCGTAGTATTTAATAGAGCTGATTAAAAAAAACATAAAACAAGGATGAAATGTATTTTTGTTGATAAGTGTAAATACATTTTAATAAAAAATTAGGACATACTTCAAATGTGTATGATTGATCTACATCAGAACAATGAACCATAAAGGTGAACAAAAAAACTAAACAAATGAAAAATACATCTAAAAAAAAATATATATATATATATATATACATATATATATATATATATATATATATATACCGTATTTCCTTGAATTACAACAGGGCATATAGAATACGCCTGCCTTAAATTACTGCCAGGTCAAACTCGCTTCCCAAAATAATTAGTGCATGCTTAATATTACCGCCTGGTCAAACTCGTGATGTCATGAGTGACACTTCCCCTGTCATCTTTTTCAAAATGGAGGAGGCTGATTTCAATACCGGTAATTTGAAATCGCATAAAGGGAAGAAGATTAAGAGCTATTTAGTAGGATTTAAGGTCCAAGCTTACATCACACTCAATTTTTTACTGCATGCCTTTGGTAAGTGCCGGAGTGAGAAGTGGTTTTAAAATAATTAGCGCATGCTTACTTTTACCGCATGCCTTATGTAAGCGCAGGAGTGAGAAGAGGTTTTAAATTAATTAGCGCTCCGGCGGCAATTCAAGGAAATACGGCATATATATATATACATATATATACATACACACACTTATATATATATATATGTTATGTATTTCTTTATTTGATTGCAGGTCAGGTGACATTGATTTAAGCGTTGAAAGTAAAAATAATATAAATTTAAATCATATGGGACTTTTGGATCCCTAAGACCTTTAAGTGTGTTTTTTTTTTAAACTGTTACTCCCCTCGGGTGTTTTCAAAGCTCCACTCATTCTTGGTTTTGAAAATACATTTATTTTTGAATACCTATTTTACATGAAATGCAACACAAAAAACGAACATACATTCCCTGACACAACACAACAGTTTGAACACTACTCAAATAATTACCTCATTGGCCACATCGACTCTCTGAAAACAAATTAGGTAGAAAACTTCTTTACAGAAACACTTTTGGACAACTTCTCTGAACACGTCAGACATCCACCATTTTGAGTGCCACACCTACTTGGTCCCCTCTTCCGGAAGTTAACAAATGTCCCTAAAAAGATGTTCCCCTAATTTGCGTCACCTAAATTCACTTCACAATTATTATTTATTAAATTAAATGTATTTGTATTTATTACTTCCACTTTATATTTGAACAGTAAAGCAATGAATAACTGATGTATAAGTTGCTATAAAATATATCATAAAAAATTATAATAATTAAAAAACAATATTATGAATTATTTACATTTTTTAAACTTTAATTACTTAACATCATATATTCCAGTTTGGACATTTTTTGGGGGAAAAAAATATGACATATTTCGTATTTTTGCTATTAAAAAAAAAGGCTTTTCAAGGGAATAAAATATCCAAAATTTAAATTGTGTCAACGGATAGATTTGAAGTTGATACACAAATATTATGTAGTTAAAGTTTTAAAAAAAAATTACATATCGGACTTGTTTTTAACACTTTCGGGTCCCCGGGATCTTTAATGCTAATAATGAATTGTAATCAGTGTTGTCATGAATTCATTACCATGAATTAATTAACATGGACCCCGACTTAAACAAGTTGAAAAGCTTGTACTGTACTGTGCAATCTACTAATAAAAGTTTCAATCAATCAATAAATCAAAAAGTCATGAATTATTGACTTACCGTATTTCCTTGAATTGCCGCAGGGGCGCTAATTAATTTAAAACCTCTTCTCACTCCTGCGCTTACCAAAGGCATGCGGTAAAAGTAAGCAAGCGCTAATTATTTCAAAACCTCTTCTCACTCCGGCACTTACCAAAGGCATGCAGTAAAAATTTGAGTGTGATGTAAGCTTGGACCTTAAATCTTACTGAATAGCTCTTAATCTTCTTCCCTTTATGTGATTTCAAATTACCAGTATTGAAATCAGCCTCCTCCATTTTGAAAATGATGACAGGGGAAGTGTCTCTTGTGACATCACGAGTTTGACCAGGCGGTAATACTAAGCATGCGCTAATTATTTTGAGAAGCGAGTTTGACCCGGCAGTAATTCAAGGCAGGCGCATACTATATGCCCTGCGGCAATTCAAGGGAATACGGTATTCAATGAATGCTCGAATTGCTCCACATCAAAAATCTTCCACTTTTAAAAAAATTGGGATGGAAAATATTGCAAGCCATAAAAAAATCAGGGTTTCAAATAAAAAAGCAAAAAAACCAAAAACAAACTACTTTACATCAATATCATTACCCTGCGTAATGACAATAAAGCTGATTCTGATTCTGAACAGACCTTAAAGTTAATCTACAGATTAAAAAATTCAAAATAAAATATAAAAAAAAATGCATGACTTATATTTTGCATTTTTATAGCTGAGTTTGAGACTCTTCCTGGTCCCTGCGACCAAATTTGAGGGGAGCCCTAAAAATTACACTCAATATTGTATTAGTTATGGAAATGGTATCAAAATAGCCCCTTCATGCTTTTATTTTTTAGTGTGCGGGCCTCAGTGGAAAAAAATGTGGACACCCCATTCAAAGAGGACAGCCACATGTTCCTCAAAACTTCACAGAACTTGTCCCTGGTGCATCATGGTAAATAAAATAAGCTCATGGTAAAGAGTAAATTTCAAAAAACACGCACAGTCTTTGACGTGGCACATGTGCAACACTTCCACTCTTTATTTACACAACAACAACACACTTTTTGACTTTGTGCAGAATAAAAGGTGGACTGACCTGTGACGTCATCACCACCATCATCATCATCAGGAGCAGCGGAACCTCCATGACGCTGGTGACGTCACACTGCCCGATGCATGACAAGCCTGTCAATCAAACAGCTGAAGTGGTCCTTGTTCGGTCCCAGTGGGTTTTGGAGTGCAGTGATCAAGTCCTGCAGCCGAGGGTCTCGTCCGAGGGGGCGGGGTCAGGTCATCTCGAGTTTTAACCCTTTAGCGCTCAAAAAATGATTTGTGTAGGGGGTTTGGGGGGGAGGGGCAGGTAGAGGACCACCCTCTCAGAGGTGTTTTCCCACTGACTGAAAATCAGGTCCAGATGTTCTACAGAACATCTGTCCAAACATGTGGTCCGCTTCCCGTCCTTTGACACGTGCAGCGCTGACACGCGTCACGTGGTTTTTCTATGGCGCGTTCTGCCTGTCCGGTAGGGGGCGGCAGCGAGCTCCTTGCCTGTGGCAACGGTTGCTATGCCAGAACCGCGCTGTCCATCATAAGTCACGTGGCGGCCAGACGGTATGCTGGACATGAATTCGAACATGGAGTGAGTGACAGGTGGCGCTCACACGCCACAGTCTCCTCCTGGCAGTCCCCAGGGTGACCCCCCTGGGTTTTTTTTGGGGGGTGTTTGTCCGGCGCGCAGTTGACGGATGAGGGTTTAATGACGCCATTCACACATTCTTGTCTTTGTGTGCGAAAGGAAGCGTCGGTCAGCGAGTCCCTCAAAGCTACACGTTGCCATGGAAACCTGCCGCGGTTTGAAATTGAAGTCATAAGCTTAGGCGTGGGGGGGGGGGGGGCAACGAGAACCACTTCCTGTCACAGTCTCGTTAGTTTTCTCACGACTCTGGCAATATGACCTTTGACCCGGCTCGTTGTGCACCTGACTACAGAAGTGATGAGGCCACGCCCCCTCGTACTGTGTTAGCTGATGCATTTGCAACCGGCCACCAGGGGGCGCGCAAACACGTCACGCTGCAATCCTTGGAGGCGCATTTTATTTCGGTAACACCAGTTGCTGAAATGGTTGACAACTGTATACTTATATGCTATATGGGTCTATAATGATAATCATTATATGTTATGACCTATAGAAAATAAGGACCAGGATAAAAATATATTAAATGTGAACATTTTTATTTGAAATGTAACATTCATCTGATTGTAATCCCCTCTTATCAAGGCAGAAAGGAAACGTCAATACAAGCATCAAAAACAGTCAATACAAACAACATTCTGAAAGCACACTGAACATTTAATAAATAAATAAGGAATGTGTAAGAAATGCTTCATAAAGTGGAAGAATGTAACCATTAAGAAACCTACGAATAGCTTTTTTGCAGGTTTAGAAGTTACGGATTTATTTCTGTTATTCTTAAGTATGGAAATTAATTTATGTTAGGCTTTGATTATTTTAATATTATTGGACTAAATTACTATTATTTCAAAGCCACTCATTTGTTATATTTTGTCTTTTTTTATTTTATTTATACTGTCCTGCGCTTTAGTTCCTCCCTGTTGGTTTGAAAAGAAAACAGGTAAGCACTGCTAAGAAATATGGTCCGTTTAAAAAAAAAATCCATAAATATCCATGTAGCACTTCTACTTATTTTTTTTCACCCAATGCAGAAAATCAACAGGAAGATGAAAAGATGACACAACCTGATTGGTTGTTAATGTGTCCCTTCCATTGCTCAGTGAACCATTCCTGTTCTGCTATAAATTACAAGAGCGCGTGTGCCTTGGTTTGTAACTTCAATACATATATAATACATATATTTATTTATATATATATACAGAATATATATATATATATATATATATATATGAAACGTTTTATCGAACACATTTTTATATTATATCAATTACAAGTTTATTGCAATATATATACACCGATATCATATTATAGACCCAGCCCTAGTAGACACACAATACGTTAGTACAGTGGTTCTCAACCTTTTTTCAGTGATGTACCCCCTGTGAACATTTTTTTAATTCAAGTACCCCCTAATCAGAACAAAGCATTTTTAATTGAAATAAAGAGATAAAGAAGTAAAATACTGCACTATGTCATCAGTTTCTGATTTATTAAATTGTATAAAAGTGCAAAATATTGCTTATTTGTAGTGGTGTTTCTTGAGGTATTTGAAAAAAAAAGATATAAAAATAACAAAAAACTTGTTGAAAAATAAAAAAGTGATTAAATTATAAAGATTTCTACACATAGAAGTAATCATCAACTTAAAGTGCCCTCTTTGGGGATTATAATACATATCCATCTCGATTCATGAACTTTATTCTAAAAAATTATTCACAAAAAAAGAAATCTTTAACATCAATATTTATGGAACATGTCCACAAAAAAATCTAGCTGTCAACACTGAATATTGCATTGGTGTATATTTCTTTCACAGTTTATGAACTTACATTCATATTTTCTTCAAGTATCATTCAATAAATATTAGGGCTGCCAATCTTTGGGTGTCCCAAGATTCGATTCAATATCAATTCTTGGGGTCGCGATTTGATTCTAAATCGATTTTTTCGATTCAACGCGATTCTCGATTCAAAAACGGTATTTTTTCCGATTCAAAACAATTCTGTATTCATTCAATACATAGGATTTCTGCAGGATCTACCCCAGTCTGCTGACATGCTGGCAGAGTACAAGATAAAAAAAAAAAAAGCTTTTATAATTGTAAAGGACAATGTTTTATCAACTGATTCCAATAATGTAAATGTGTTTTAACTTTTAAACGCACCAAAAATATGACTTATTTTATTGTTGTGAAAATATTGGACACAGTGTGTTGTCAAGCTTATGAGATGCGATGCAAGTGTAAGCCACTGTGACACTATTGTTCTTTTTATTTTTATAAATGTCGAATGACAATGTCAATGAGGGATTTTTAATCACTGCTATTCTGAAATTATAACTAATATTGATACTGTTGTTGATAATATTCATTTTTGTTTCACTACTTTTGGTTTGTTCTGTGTTGTGTTTGTGTCTCCTCTCAATTTGCAGTTCTGAGTGTTGCTGGGTCAGGTTTGGTTTTGGAATTGGATTGCATTGTTATGGCATTGCTGTGTATTAACCCCAAATGGAATAAGTGGTAGTAAATGGACGGGATGGATGTTTTGTTGGACTTATCAAAAAAAATCTATAAAAAAAAAAAAAAAAAGAGAATCGATTCTAAATTGCACAACGTGAGAATCGATTTTTTTCCACACCCCTAATAAGTATATTTATAAAGAATTTTTGAATTGTTGCTATTTTAAAAAAATCTCACATACCCCTTGGCATACCTTCAAGTACCCCCAGGGGTACGCATACCCCCATTTGAGAACCACTGCCTTAGTGGACAGTTAGTGGACAGCAAATGTAATGACAAGTGTCACGTGACCCTCCCAGAGCCACAGGAAGTGGACTGTCTTTGGGCACAGAAGAAGACGTCCCCGCCATCGGCGCTGTTTTTTCTTTAGGTTTCGATTTTCTCATCCAGCTCACAAAAATCAAAACCTAAAAAAACCACAGTGCAGCAGCAGCATCATCACCATCATCATCATCACGTCGCCTTGATGACACTTCCTGTCCAAGCTGCCCACGCGTGTCAATGCAGGATAAACAATGTCCCTGACATATGGGAGCTGGGGAAAAACGCTGATGTCACGGTGTGACGTCACACTGGCAGATAGGCGCCATGACAGAAACACCTGCAGAGAAAGAGGTTACTTCCTGGTGTTTGCCACTGTGTGATAATAAGTCAACAAATTAAATGTCTAATAGTCACACTGTTAACTATTTGCGAGCAGTAGTCGTCATCACATACCCAATTCAGAACTCCGTTTAAAGGCCTACTGAAACACACTACTACCCACCAGGCAGTCTGATAGTTTATATATCAATGATGAAATATTAACAGTGCAACACATGCCAATACGGCCTGTTTAGTTTACTAAATTGCAATTTTAAATTTCCCGGGAGTTTCATCTTGAAAACGTGTAATGATGACGTGTACGCAAGACATCACAGGTTTTTAGGAAATATGAGCGCTGCACACACACACAGCTAAAAGTCGTCTGCTTTAACCGCATAATTACACAGTATTTTGGACGTCTGTGTTGCTGAATCTTTTGCAATTTGTTCAATTAATATTGGAGAAGTCACAGTAGAAAGATGGAGTTGGGAAGCTTTAGCCTTTAGCCACACAAACACACGGTGATTCCTTGTTTAAAATTCCTGGAGGTGAAACTTTACTATGGATCAGAGCGCGGTCAAGCGTACATGAATCCCGACGGAATGTCAACCAGCAGGTTTCGGTGACAAAATTGTGGTAACAATTTGCTTCTTACCGGAGATCAGCTGAGCTTGTGCCGTCCGTAGCTGCCGTCGAATCCCCTGAGACACTGGCGTCAAGACACGCGTGGAGACACACCTCCGACTATCAGGTAGTTTCCCAGAATTATCCTAGTAAATGTGTCCAAAAACATCTGAATCCGTCCCAATGCAATCACGTTTTTTTTTTGTAGTCCTTTGCTATCAATATCCTCAAACACAAATTTTTAATCCTCGCTCAAATTAATGGGGAAATTGTCGTTTTCTTGGTCCGAATAGCACTTTTTGTTGGAGGCTCCCATTAAAAACAATGTGAATATGTGAGGAGCCCCCACACTTGTGATGTCATCGTCTGCAACTTCCGGTAAAGGCAGGGCTTTTTTGTCAGCACCAAAAGTTGAGAACTTTATCAAGGATGTTCTGTACTAAATCCTTTCAGCAAAAATATGGCAATATCGCAAAATGATCAAGTACGACACATAGAATGGACTTGCTATCCCCGTTTAAATAAGAACATCTCATTTCAGTAGGCCTTTAAAATATTGACAATTTAACGTAACCACTTTAGTACGTAGTGGTAACTAAACTGATGCACACAAATTATGTTTATTAAAGTTACCAAAACGTCTTACTTCTTTTCGGCGCGCAGACACACGAGATAACTGTTAGAAACCGGTTGAATTGCAATCAAATATCCCAGTCATCTACCTCCGTGACCGGGGATGTACCTGTCTTATATGACGTTTTACTCAACGTACGTGTTTTTTGTTCAGGGCCGAATTGACTGCAGATTATTACATAACATGAACCAGTAAGACTTTAGCACAAACACGCAGTGTTGCGGCGCTGTGACGCTGCTCGTCCAAAAGACGCAGATAACACCGTCAATACGCGCTAGCCAGCGAGCTAACTGGCTAGCCAGTCAGACGGTGACGTCACCGTCACCAAGCTGAGGGACGAGCGCTGACTATCTTGTGTTTTCAATGTTTATCTTACCCTGAATCACAACCGCCGCACCGGTGGACAAAAAGGCGACCCCCGCCGCTCCGTCATAGCCGCCGAACACAACCTGGCGTCGTCGGTCGTCTGCCGCCATCAGAGCCAAGATGGCGGGCGTCAGCTGAGCGGCACCGTTCCACTTCCAGAGTCCGCTTCCTTCGATCTGGCACCCCCTGTTGCACCAAAGGTGGTACTACGCCACGCGGTGAACACAAATAGCCGCACAAAGTTGTTTTATTTTTATTTTAGAGCAATATTTTATTGGAAATCAACCCTTTTTGTGTGTTTTTTTTTTAAATCTGCCATACAAAATGAAAATAAAAAAACTGCCCTATTCTTTTTTTTTTTAAATGTATTTGCCTTTCAGAATTGGAAATTGAATGAACGGGATTTTAATCTTTCCATAGAAACACAGAAATACCATACCATACCATACCATACCAACTTTATCTATAAAGCCATTTAAAAACCACCACAGTTGAAGAAAAAAGGGCTGTACACCACAAAAAAATAAAGGCAAAGGACAGACAAAAAAAACACATTGAAATAGCAAATACAAATTACCCTAAGAACAATGTGTTAGATAAAAAGGAGTTTAAAAAAGTTAAAAGTCAAAAACTGTTTAAAGTCTCATACTGGGTTAAAAGCCAGTGAATAAAAATGGGTTTTAAGAAAGGTCTTAAAAATAGCCACTCTGTTCCAGAGTTTGGGACCCGCAACAGAGAAGGCTCTGTCCCCTCTGAGCTTGCGCTTTGATTTGGGGACCTCCAGGATCCGCTGATCAGCTGACCTGAGGGACCGGGTGGGGGCATAGAGGTGGAGCAGCTCAGAGAGGTAAGGTGGGGCAAGACCATGTAAGGATTTATAAATGAGTAAAATAATTTTAAAATGGACTCTAAAAGACACAGGCAGCCAGTGGGGGGAGGCTAAAACAGGAGTAATGTGCTCTCTTTTTCTTGTGTTTGTTCAAAGTCGGGCAGCTGTCGAAATCGAAAAAAATCTTCATCCAAAATGCAAAAATGCATGGTTATCAATGTCAACCAAATGCATTATTCTCTTTCCTGGCTAACAGTGCAGAACATGTGATTGATTGATTGAATGATTGATTGAATGATTGATTGAAACTTTTATTAGTAGATTGCACAGTACAGAGGTTGATTGGCAACACTAAATTGGTCCTAGTGTGTGAAAGTGAGTGTAAATGTTGTCTCTCTATGTGTGTTGACCCTTCGATGAGGTGGCGACTTGTCCAGGGTGTACACCGCCTTCCGCCCGATTGTAGCTGAGATAGGCACCAGCGCCCCCTCCCCGCGACCCCAAAGGGAATAAGTAGTAGAAAATGGTAGTCAGGTTGTCAAGCTAATACTCTCATATTGTTCAAATCAGTAACTGGTCGTAAAACACCTGCTTTTGTTTAAGATATGTAAATAGAAAAAATGGCTCAATTTTTTTTTTGATTCGCATTAGATAATTCGAAATAGAATTAACTATTCGAAAGCAAAAATACTGCTTCCGGTTCAATTTGTCGTCACACCAACACAGGTACCCCCGCATTCTGAACAACATCTCCCTAAATTTCTGTGCCCGTCTGAAAAAAAGTAAATCCATTAAAGGGGAACATTATCACAATTTCAGAAGGGTTAAAACCAATAAAAATCAGTTCCCAGTGGCTTATTTTTTTTTTCGAAGTTTTTTTCAAAAATGTACCCATCATGGAATATCCCGAAAAAAGGCTATTAAGAGCCTGATTTTCGCTATCTGTAAATCCAGTCGTCCATTTTCCTGTGCTGTCACTGAGTGACGCCAATACAAACAAACATGGCGGATAGAACAGAAAGATATAGCGACATTAGCTCGGATTCAGACTCGGATTTCAGCGGCTGAAGCGATTCAACAGATTACTCATGTATTGAAACGGATGGTTGGAGTGTGGAGGCAGATAGCGAAAACGAAATTGAAGAAGAAACTGAAGCTATTGAGCCATATCACGACGGACAAAGGCAGCGCGGACGAATTCAGCGATCGCCTTCAAACCAACAATTGCATCTTTTGACCACAGGCATAACGTAAATCTGTCGATTGGTAAGTGTTTGTTTGGCATTAAATGTGGGTGGAAGGAAAGGCTGGATGCAAATATAGCTACACATGAGGCATATTGATGCAATATGTACATACAGCTAGCCTAAATAGCATATTAGCATAGATTACCTGGCAGTCATGCCGTGACCAAATATGTCTGATTAGCACATAAGTCAATAACATCAACAAAACTCACCTTTGTGATTTCGTTGACTTTATCGTTGGAAATGTATCTGCTTTGAGTGTCGCAGGATATCCACACATCTCTGTCGTAGCATCGCTATCGTCGGTAAAATGTGCAGAACAAACGAGGGACTTTCGCATCTCTTGACACTGGATGCAAATATAGGTACAAATGAGGCATATTGATGCAATATGTACATACAGCTAGCCTAAATAGCATGTTTGCATCGATTAGCATGCCGTGCTAATTGATGCACACTCCACGTAAGTCAACTTGAATCCGTCCCTGATCGTGTAGTTACAACCTCCGACAACACGCCGATGAGGCATGATGTCTACAAGGTACGGAAAACAGTCAAAAAAACGGGAAATAACAGAGCTGATTTAACTTGTGTGTGTAATGTGTTTGAGAAAAAGGCGGATTGCTCCTTGTTGTAACGTCACGGGTGAAAGGTCTTTGCTCCGACAGCGAACAACTGAAAGGCGTTTAATTCGCCAAATTCACCCTTTTAGAGTTCGGAAATCCGTTAAAAAAACATATGGTCTTTTTTCTGCAACATCAAGGTATATATTGACGCTTACATAGGTCTGGTGATAATGTTTCCCTTTAAAGGAAAACAGCACAAAATCAATCAATCAATCCATCAATCAATCAATCAATGTTTATTTATATAACCCTAAATCACAAGTGTCTCAAAGGGCTGCCCAAGCCACAACGACATAATCGGTTCAGAGCCTACATAAGGGCAAGGAAAAACTCACAACCCAGTGGGATGTCAATATGAACAACTATGAGAAACATTGGAGAGGAGCACAGATGTGGGTGACACCCCCCAACCCCACCACCCAACGGAGACCGGATGCACTGGGCATCGAGTGGGTCTAGCATAATATTGTGAAAGTCCAGTCCATAGTGGATCTAACATAATAGTGAGAGTCCAGTCCATAGTGGAGCCAGCAGGAGACCATCTCGAGCGAAGGCGGGTCAGCAGCGCAGAGATGTCCCCAACCGATGCACAGGCGAGCGTTCCACCCCCGGGTCCCGACTCTGGACAGCCAGTACTTCACTGGACTTGTGCTGTGCCCCCCCCCCCCCCCTCCTTCCACAAGGGAGAGGGGGGCAGAAAAGAAAAGAAACGGCAGATCAACTGGTCAAAGAAGGGGGTCTATTTAAAGGCTAGAGTATACAAATGAGTTTTAAGATGGGACTTAAATGCTTCTACTTTTACTAAATCCAATTGTATGGCAATATTTGAATGAAAATCAACCCCTTTTTGTTTGTTTTAAAATCTGCCATATATAATAATAGCAGCACATCAGGAAGAATGTGACAGAAAAACTCAACTTTCGACATCCAGGAGTTTGATTGGGATACGTCATTTCCTCTTTCCTAATGTCATAAATAAGTTATATACTATAATATCTAATTGTAGGTGGAAAAACAAACGTACAATGCTTTAATTATGTGTATTCAATCTTCAAAGACAACAATCAGGTGACAAGGAGTACTACAAGTTGATGATGTCATAGGAGCCTTATTTGCATAAATCCATGTGAATGGGCAAAAAGGGCCTCCAGTCTTTGTCACTTCCTGTTTATTCGGCTGCCTCCTTACCGTTGCTGTGACTTCCTGTTTAAATATGACATAATTTCCTTAGACAACAATCGACTTTGCTTTCGCGGGACATGTAAAGATGACATCACCTGTTTCCAAGGCCGGCCGTGGGAGGGGCCACAGGTAGGCGTCGTCGCGTCGGTCCCGCAGTGCCGTCACGTACTGATCTAGGGCGCCACAGAAAAGGTCCGTGGTTAACCGCTCGCCCCCTGGTGGATAGCCAGAGGAAGTGCATGGCGCTTACCTCCGAGGACGTAGTAGCGCTGCTGCGAAAAGGTCACCTTGTTGAAAGCGTGGCAGATGTAGCCGCGCTTCAGCAGCTTGGCGGCGTACCTGCCAGGCTCCCGGCGGTCCTTGAAGCCCCGGAGGTTCTGGTGCAGCCATCGGACCACGTCCGAACCTGCCGGAGTAAAAAGAGACACGTTTTGTAGCGCGGTCCAATTATTTGCTGTCATATTCTGTTGCTGCAACGCATTTCTGTGCAATCAAACTAAACAAAATAAACATTTGTCAACAAAAAATGGATTTGGTATACAATCTAAATATTTGAAAAAAAAAAAATAATACTTACAATTTGCAAATATTTTGGAGGATTTTAAATCGCTTTCTGTTTTTTTGTTTACAAATCTTTTTTTTTATAGAAATAATTTTTAGGGCACAAATTTTGTTTTTGGGATGCAAATCAGAAATGTTTATAGAAATAGTTTTTTTGTTACCGTTGAAATAAGTTGAAAAACTTATTCGGGTGTTACCATTTAGTGGTCAATTGTACGGATTATGTACTGAACTGTGCAATCTACTAATAAAAGTATCAATCAATCAATCAGTTATTTGGGTAAAAATCATTGTGATACAAATCGTTTTTTCAGTTACAAATCTTTTCGTTTTTGAGGTTGCAAGTTTTAATTTTGGTTTTAAATAGTTTTTAGGTTAAACATCTTTTTTTGACTGCAAATTATTTTTTCTCCTTTGCAAATGTTTTATTTTGGTTACAAATCATTTATTTTCTTAGAAACATTTTTTTTGGTTGCAAATTGTTTTTTAGGGTACAAATCGATTTTGGTTACAAATCGGTTGTAAATCGTTTTATTTAGGTTACACATTTGTCAGGTTCAAACACTGGTGACATCTATTAAACAAGACAAGAAGCAAGGAATTAAACAGAGACAAAATTATATTTGGATAAATTGAGGAGAAACGTCTGGTCTGTACTTTTTGTCCAGTCCCGCCGTGCTCTGATGAAAGATTGTACGCCTCCTCTTTTATTTGGACTTTCCATGATTACATGGCAACAGCTGTTTCTAAAGGAAGGGGGTCGTAAACAACCGCTGCATTTGGTCACAAAACATGTCAAAGAAAAGGTGCCTCTCCGCTTTGTAGATCCCGGGTCAAGAAAAAATCTTCCTGCGGATTACAATAGAAGAAAGAAACTGACACCTTAATGTTGCTTCCCATCCTACACAGTGGAGTTTTACAAGCCTTTTGATTGGTAAGATCAAAGACAGCTTTTGTCTGCTCATCGGGAACTCATTGAAACACGACGTTTTGTGATAACTTAGATACAATTATTTTGACAAGATTTTTTTTTTTTTCAAATCATTTATTTTGTCAGAAATCGTTTTTTGTTTTTTTTAATTACAAATCTGTTCTTTGGTTACACATTTTTTTGGGGTTGTGAATCATTTTATTTGTGTTATAAATCTTATATTTTGTTAGAAAATCAGGTCAATAATCTTATTTCTCAGATTAATTTTTTTTATTTTGTTTGCAAATCTTTTATTTTGTTAGAAATCCGTTTTTTGTTACAAAACAGTTTTTGGGTTACAAATCTGTTTTTTTTTTAATGCAAATGTGTTTGTTCTTTTTATGCAAATCGGTTTTGGGTCACAAGTACAATTGGTAACCCAAAAAGTGATTCGTTACCAAAACTATTTTTTGTTTGGAAATCTTATATATTTTAATTTCAAATTCATTTTGAGGGATTGCAAATCTTTCCTTTTGTTGCATATATAGACACAACTTCCTCTCAGTCATGCCCATATTTGGTCATGTCCAATAAAGAGACTACCTTACCCTGCCAGCTTGATTGGAATGGGTGTACCTACCGATGAATGCGTTCGGGATGATGATCTTGATCCACATCCTGTCCCGGACCTCCACGCCCGATTCCGGGTGGGTCATCGCCTTGACAACGGCCGCCATGTCGCTGTGGACGCTCAGCCGCTCGTCTTCGCCTGACCACGCGACAAGGACATTTGTCAGCGGACGGAACGCGCGAGTGACCGATCGGTGCAATGGTGGTCACATGGTCACCGTAATGAGGGAGGAGCTTCCCGGCCATGGCGGTTGTGTGGGACACCCAGGAGGCGGGGTCAATGGGGCGGACCGGCTCACCTAAGACCGAGAGGCGGTGAATCCTTTGTCATGTCCTTCACGCCGTGCCGCGTCACTCACCTTTTGGCGGCCTGAAAACACTCGCGGGCCAACACTTGACCACCGTTAACGTCACCGGCCTGCGGGCATGTACACACACACACACACACACACACACACACACACGCACACACACGCGCACACACACACACACACACACACACACACACACACACACACACACACACACACACACACACACACACACACACACACACACACACACACACACACACGTTGCCACATTACGCAATCATGAGATAAGGTGCAGAGGTCACCCGGGTTGACGGACGACGTCTCGGAGGACTCGTACGGCGTCCTCGCTTCTGGCGTTCTCCAGGTCAACGTCGTTTACCTACAGCGACACGCTCACGTCACAGGCACTGACAGGAAGTGGCCGGGGCAGCCTCACCTGCAGCAACATGTCGCCCGGCTCAATGCGTCCGTCCGCCGCCACGGCCCCGCCCTCCATGATGGACCCAATGTAGATGGCGCCATCGCCGCTGTCGTCGTCTTGGCCGACGATGTTGACCCCCAGGAAGTTAAACCTCTCTGCGCGCACACGCACACACGCACACACACACACACACACACACACACACACACACACACACACACACACACACACACACACACACACACACACACACACACACACTCTTTTATTTGGTACCTTCTTGAGAACTTCGAATAATGCCTACCTCTTTAGGACCACCCAATCTAGATATATAAAGATTTGTATTTTCAAAAGTAATAATATATAAATACAAGAGGTGTGGGAAAAAATCAAAAAACATTTTTGGTATTTATTTATTTTTATTTATTTATTTATTTTTTTATCAATCCAACAAACCACTACACAGCAATACCATAACAATGCAATCCAATTCGAAAACCAAACCTGACCCAGCAACACTGCAATAAACAGAGCAATTGAGAGGAGACACAAACACGACACAGAACAAACCAAAAGTAGTGAAACAAAAAGGAATATTATCAACAACAGTATCAATATAAGTTATAATTTCAGCATAGCAATGATTAAAAATCCCTCATTGACATTATCATTAGACATTTCTAAAAATAAAATGAAAGAACATTAGTGTCACAGTGGCTTACACTTGCATCGCATCTCATAAGCTTGACAACACACCGTGTCCAATATTTTCACAAATATAAAATTTGTCATATTTTTGGTTCGTTTAATAGTTAAAACAAATTTACATTATTGCAATCAGTTGATAAAACATTGTCCTTTAGAATTATAAAAAAAAAAATTTTTTTTAATCTACTACTCTGCTTGCTTAAAGGTGACAGAGCTTTCGCTGCTGCTGCTCCCAAGCTCTGGAAGGACCTACCTCTGAGTGTTAGACAAGCCTCCTCTCTTCCTGTTTTTAAATCTCTCTTAAAAACATAGTTTTATTCCTTGGCTTTTAACACTAAGTGATATCCATCCTGCAATGGCGCCCCACTATACACCTGCTGTAAACCTGTTTTTATGTTTTATTTATTTATTTTTTATCATGTTCTGTTTGTGTTGTGTTGTTTACTCGGTCCTCGTATGTTCTTTTAACCTTTCCATTGTACAGCACTTTGGCTACCCCTGTGGTAAATTTTAAATGTGCTTTATAAATAAAGTTAGTTTGATTTGATTTGATTTGATTTGATTTGCATGTCTCTCATAAGCTTGACAACACACTGTGTCCAATATTTTCACAAAGATAAAATAAGTCGTATTTTTGGTTCATTTAATGGTTAAAACAAATTTACATTATTGCAATCAGTTGATAAAACATTGTCCTTTACAATTATAAAAGCTTTTTTTTTTTTTTTTAAATCTACTACTCTGCTAGCATGTCAGCAGACTGGGGTAGATCCTGCTGAAATCCTATGTATTGAATGAATACGGCATTGTTTTGAATCGGAAAAATATCGTTTTTGAATCGAAAACCGAATCGAAAAAATCGATATATGATCGAATCGTGGGACACTCAAAGATTCGCAGCCCTAATAAATACTATGCAAATGTCAAAAAGCTTGTGAAAAATTTGTTGGAATTTCACAAGGAAAACATAAGAATTTTGGCAGTATTATAGTAAAAGTCGTCATTTTACTTAGAAATACAAGAACACAAACACACACACACTCACAGTGAGCTCGCTGATCAGGTGCATGCTGGGAAATGTGGTCACACACTCACCCATGTTGAGGCTGACAGTTGTCATGTTGATTGAGGAGTCACTGACGCTGCTGACTGACTCACACTGACACACACAGCCGACACGTGCCAGTCAATCAATATGTCAATCAATCACTTCCTGTGTGTGCGTGTGTGTGTACCCTCTCCATCCCTTTCAGCTCTTGCTGCCGTGGCGATGCGACCCTTTCCTCCGCCCGACTAGCTGAAGTTGCTGTGACAGTATAGCCTGATATTGATTGACAACCGGGTGGTTGCCTAGCAACAAACAAGCGCGCTAATTTACTGAGGTCAAACGAAAGAAAACGTACCCAGAAGCGTCCGCTGATCCACAAAGTCCAGGATTTAAAAATAAAAGGGACGTCGTTCCTGGGAAATGGGTCCCCGCCGACAAAAACGTCTTGACTTTTATCCACTGGACAATACTTGGCCGGTCACGTGACCTGTGGGGGCCAATGAGAGCGCAGCAGCAGAGAACAGGTTATTTGGAGCAGAAGATGCTGACCTGAGGCCCGGCCTGATGACATCCCTCGGCCAATCACAGCGCCCTACTGCCTAGCTTAGCATTGCTAGCCTGGCTTATTATAAAAATGTATTATAGACATATTTTTATTTAGTTTTCAGACTATTATTATTATTGCTACTATATTGTTAAATAGTTTGAAAAAAAGTACCTAGTTTAGCACCGCTAGCCTAGTTTGTCATAAATAATCTGTGTATTTATTTTGAAAATGTATAATAGACAGGTCTATTTTTATTATCCGATTGTTAACAGAGCTGTAAAATATTGTTATTGGAATAAAGTTAGAAAAAAAAAAAGTCAAAAATGAGCATTGTTAGCCTAGTTTAACACTGCTAGCCTAGTCGAGCAACAATAGTCTCTGCGCACTTATTTTAGAAATGTGTAATCGTTTTATTTTTATTGTCTGATTGTTAAAATGTACAAACTATAATATTGAGATAAAGTTTTTTTTTAAAAGCCTATCTTTTAGCATTGCTAGTCTACTTTAACATTACAAGCCTATTCCAGCAACAATAGTATGTGCGTATTTATTTTGGAAAACTATGATAGATGTTTTAGTTTTATTTTCTGATTGTTAAAATGTATGAACTACAATACTGAGATACATTTTGAAATGAAAAGCCAAGCTATTAGCATTGCTAGCCTAGTTTAACACTACTATTTTGGTTTAACACTTCTAGCCTAGCAAAAATAATTTGTGTGGACTTATATTGAAAATGTATAGAAGACTTTTTTTTTTGTTTGATTTTTAAAAAGTCTGTATAATAATATTGAGATAAAGTTTGAAAAATAAAAAAAGCCTAATTTAGCACTGCTAGCCTACTTTAACATAAACAAGCTGTGTGTTCTTACAGTATATTGAAAATGTATAATAGACATTTAAATTAAATTTTCTTATTGTTAAAATATCTGCACTATATTATTGAAATAAAGTTTCAAATAATATGCCTAAATATTAGCACTGCTAGACTAATTTAACACCACTAGCCTATGTTAACACTGCTAACCTTGTTCAGTAAAAATAATCTAAACATACCTTTTTTTTAAATTGTTTAATAAAAATGTCATTATTTTCTGATTGTTAAAATATATGTACTTTATTGTTGAAATAGTTTAAAAAAAACGTGGTTTAGCAGCACTAGTTTAGCAGTGCTAACCAATTTAGCATTACCAATCTGTATGCACATATTTCAAAAATGTGGACCAGACTTTTATTTTCTGATTTTTAAAACATCTTTACTATATTGTTGAAATAAAGTTCGATAAAAAAAAGCTATCTTTTGGCACTTGTAGCCTATCTTAACACTGCAAACCTAGTTTAGCCAAAATAATCTGTATGTACTTATTTTGAAAATGTGTAAGACATCTTTATTTTTTTGTTAAAATATCCGTAATATATTGTTATTGAAATAAAGTTTGAAGAAAAAAGCCCACCTACTAGCATTGCTAGCCTAGCTTAGTTAAAATATATGTACTATATTAGTGCAATTGTTTGAAAAAATAAGCCTAGTTTAGGACCTAGCACTGCTAGCCAATTTAGCATAAACTATTTGTATGTACTTATTTTGAAAATATGTAAGACAGGTTTATTTTTAGTTAAACATATCCATAATAAAGTTTGAAAAAAATATATAAGCCCAGCTATTAGCATTGCTAGCCAAGCTTAACACCACGAGCCTTGTTTATCAAAAATAATTTGTGCCTACTTAGTTTGAAAACATTTAACAGACAGGTTTATTTGTATTTTTCTGGTTGTTAAAAAATCCGTACTATATTACTTAAATAAAGTTTGAAAAAAAAAGCCTAGCTTAGCACTGCTCGCCTAGCTTAGTTTAGCATTGCAAATTGCAAAGAGAACAAGCACTTGAAGGCAAAAATACGATCGACCAAAATCAATCAATATGTGAGAACATGAGTTAATTCACTGTTATTGATCAGTGATTGAAAAAAACTTTTTTGCTAACAGTCATGTGGGCTGATTGCATCATTTCAAGTAGAGCACCATTGACACTGTCATGTCCCAGCTACAGTGAAGGCATCATCATCACCCGAAGTGGGTCCTCATTAATAATAAAATGTTTTTAAAAAAGGTCATCTTTGAGGTGCTGGTAGTTGCCACAACGCAGGTAAGTGACGTGTCTGTCAGCGTCACGCCGACACGTTGACGTCCCGTAACGAGGTGACGGCGAGGGCGGGGCCGTTCTGAGCGGGCGGGGCCGAGGCGCCCTGGAAGAGGAGCTGCTGTAAGGAGCGCCGCAGGTTGGGGTGCAGGCGCCTCTGCGTCTGCTGGAAGATCTCCACGGCGACGCCCTTCATGGGTCCGCCCGCCAGCTCCTCGTACAGCGGCACTGTGTACATCCTGGACGTCTGTGGACAGGGGAAGTGCGGCGCGTCAGCAAAGAAAAAAAAAAGCCAGATGGCAAGTGTGCGTGGGAGGTCATGTGATCTCACGTGTTTGCGCAGGAAGGCTCGAAGTCGCGGCAGGTCAGGATAGAAAACACTACGGACGACCGTCTGCAGCCAGCGAACCTGAACCTCCGCGTTAAGGCCGTCGAAGAGCAGCGCGTAACGATTGGACAGCCTGGACATCACCTCTGTGACACACACACACACACACACACATCATGAAACACATTTACTTACACACACACATCATGAAACATTTTACACATACACATCAGAAAACACAGATTTACACACTTTAAGAAACATACACAGGTTAAGAAACACACACTTACAGACACACAAACACACATCATGAAGCACATTTACTTACACACATGCAGACACACGCACAAACACACACACATCATGAAACACAATTATAAACACATGCACACACATCATGAAACATTTTACACACACACACACATCAGAAAACACACATTTAAACACTTTAAAAAACATACACAGGTTAAGAAACACACACTTACTTACACACACACACACACACACACACACACACATCATGAAGCACATTTACTTACACACCCGCAGACACATGTACAAACACACACACATCATGAAACACAATTATAAACACATGCACACACATCATGAAATGTTTTACACACACACAGAAAACACACATTCAGACACTTTAAGAAACATACACAGGTTAAGAAACACACACTTACACACACACACATTTACACACACGTACACACACCAAAGTAATACACATTACACACACAAACTTACCAAGAAACACACACACACAAACAAAAAATACACTTTTATACACACACACACACACACACCATGTCGTACATACCAGGCAACAAAGGGGCGTGGTCCAACATGCGGTCCAGGAAGAGGACGATCTGGAAGGTGGACCAGGTTGAAAGGTCAAAGGTGGCTAGAGCCTGCAGTTCCAGGTCGTCCCCGCTGGTCCACAGGCGGCACAAGTCCTGCACCGGCCCCGTCAGAGCGCCCCCTGCTGACAGGTCGGGCTCGTAAGGCGGCGGACCGCAGCCGTTCAGCCAGCGCTGGAAATTCAGACCTGGAGAGCCGGGACAGGAAGTGATGTCACGGGAAAAAAACAGCGGGAAGCGGTTCGCCGCACAGTCTCTAAACGCACCTTCGACTTGCGTGACGTCGGGAAAATAATCCAGGAAGTAGTCGATGAGGTCCTGAGCCAGGACACTCTGAAACTTGAACTCCGAGATGTAGTCCTGTTTTCATGGCAACACAACGTATTCAAGTACTATAATTGTGTGTGTGTGTGTGTGTACTCACCCGAAGGAAGCAGTCGAAGCGTCTGACATCTCCACACAGCTTTGACAAGTAGGACACGAAACAAAAACCTTTCTCGTAGGTAAAGAGATTCATCAAGGTGCTGGGGTTCACACCTGGAGGGGCGGGGCCAATGGAGTTACCTCTCACCTTGTGTGTGTGCGTGTGTGTGTGCCTTCACATTTTACCTGGCTCCAACTTGACCTGCAGCCTGCTCACGGGGTTGTTGTCTCCAAGGAGACGCAGCTGTCTGTGCAGAGCGTCCAATCGAACCACGCTCTCCAGACACGTGAACGCCTCGCCTGAAGCAAGAGGAAGTGTCAGCAGGTGCTACCACCACAGGGCTTGGCGGGGATGCTATTAGCATTAGCGCCAGCGCTAAGAGTCAGCCAGACCGTAGACCACAGCTGTGCTGACATTAGCACTGGCGGCAACAGCTAGTCCTACCAGAGGCCGCAGCTATGACGACATTAGCATTGGCGCTAATAGTTAGTGTTGTCGTTGGCTACAACTATGAGGGTGTTAGCATTGACGCTAACGGTTCGTGCTACCTTTGGCTGTGTCACGCCAAATTTCTTCCCCCCTACAAAAACCTTCCCCCCGGAAGACATTTGGCGTGGCAGCCCCTCTAATGCTTGAAGGACCCCAATGAGGGTGGAAGGACCTTAAAGCAGCCCACACAGCTGCCTGTTTTAAAAGCATTATAATTGGCTGATTGTCATTGGTGAAAAATAACGGGGAGGAAAAAATATTAGCATTCCAGCATGCTAACTTTTGAAGCTATTTTTGCTTCGCTAATTTTGCAGCTGTAACCCTTAAGAGTCATATAACTTGGTATTGTCACGCCCTTATTGGGGTCCTTCAGGCATTAGAGGGGCTGTCACGCCAAATTTCTTCCGGGGGGAAGGTTTTTGTAGGAGGGAAGAAATTTGGCGTGACAGCCACAACTAAGATGTGAAGTGAAGTGAATTATATTTATATAGCGCTTTTCTCAAGTCACTCAAAGCGCTTTACATAGTGACACCCAATATCTAAGTTACATTTAAACCAGTGTGGGTGGCACTGGGAGCAGGTGGGTAAAGTGTCTTGCCCAAGGACACGACGACAGTAACTAGGATGGCACAAGCGGGAATCGAACCTGCAACCCTCAAGTTGCTGGCACGGCCACTCTACCAACCGAGCTATGCCACCTCACATGACATTAGCATTAATGCTAACAGTTAGTGCTATCGTGGGCCACAACAAGGATGACATTAGCATTAACGCTAACAGATAATGCTATTGTGGGCCACAATTGTGATGACATTAGCATTAACGCTAACAGATAGTGCTACCGTGAGCCACAATTGTGATGACATTAGCATTAACGCTAACAGATAGTGCTATTGTGGGCCACAATTGTGAGGACATTAGCATTAACGCTAACAGATAGTGCTACCGTGAGCCACAATTGTGATGACATTAACATTAACGCTAACAGATAGTGCTACCGTGAGCCACAATTGTGATGACATTTGCATTAACGCTAACAGATAGTGCTATCGTGGGCCACAATTGTGATGACATTAGCATTAACGCTAACAGATAGTGCTACCGTGAGCCACAATTGTGATGACATTAGCATTAACGCTAACAGATAGTGCTACCGTGAGCCACAATTGTGATGACATTAGCATTAACGCTAATAGATAGTGCTACTGTGGGACACAACTATGATGATATTAGCATTAGTGCTAACAGTCAGTACTACCATTGTCCGTAACTATGATGACATTAGCATTAACGCTAACAGTCAGTACTACCGTAGTCCGCAACTATGCTGACATTAGCATTAACGCTAACTGTCAGTCGTACCGCAGGCCTCTGCGGTGATCCTGCGCTGGGCATATGTGGCGAGACCCTCGCTGAGCCACATCTCCTCCCAGGTGGCGTTGGTGACGGCGTTACCGAACCAGCCGTGCGCGATCTCATGGACGACGTCGATCAGCAGGAAGTCCCGGCTCTCGAGGATGGAGGCGATGATGAAGGTGAGACAGGGGTTCTCCATGGCGACGATGGGGAAGGAGGGGGGCAGGAAGACGATGTCGCACCTGAGGATGGGTGACTGTGAGGAAGGTCCATGTTGGCGTTGACTTAGCCCGCTGGGGTCACTCACCTGCCCCACAGGTAGGCTCCAAACAGATCCTCGGCCACGCCCAGCCAGCGCTCCACGCTGCCCCCTAGCTTCTTCACGGCACAGGACAGCAGGCACGGCTCCGCCCACACGCGGCTCCTTTCAGAAAGCCAGAAAAATCAACAGCCGACCTTTCACCTGCGTACGGTCGGCCGGCGGCGGTCGGATGAGGAAGCCGACCTGGGACCGACGTCTACGTGCTGTAGCTCGCCCGCCACCAGCGCCACCAAGTAGGACGGCACCGGGAAGTCCATGGAGAACTGGAAGACCCGGTCCTGTTTCGAGTAGGAGCTCCGGCAGGCGCTCATCAGCACCGTCACGCCCTCCGGCACCTGCGAGGCACACGCACAATCACTTCCTGTTTGGGGCCTGGCCCCGGCTACCTGGTGCTGACACTCACCCTGATGGACGCCGTGTACGTGCTTTTCACCGCCGGAGTGTCGAAACACGGGAAGAAGGAACGGTTGCACACCGAGTGGCCTTGGGTGAAAACCAGAGGACCGCCTTGGCCGCAAGTCAGCTCCGAGTCCAACCACCAGATCTACACACCGGAAACTTTACTGACATCGGTAACGCTAGCATGACAAAAATTATGTCCCCGAGGGGGGGCGTCAGCAGTAATATCGTATATCTTGACACATACAGATAGCTAGATAAATAAACAGTCACTCTGGGGGGAAGCCTGAAAATAAATCGGTCCACTGGGGGGGCATGAGAGGTAATACCGTATATCTTGACACATACAGATAGCTAAATAAATAAACATTCACTAAAGTTAAAGTTAAACTACCAATGATTGTCACACACATACTAGATGTGGCGAAAATTTTCTCTGCATTTGACCCATCACACTTGATCACCCCCTGGGAGGTGAGGGGAGCAGTGGGCAGCAGCGGTGCCGCGCCCGGGAATCATTTATGGTGATTTAACCCCCAATTCCAACCCCTTAATGCTGAGTGCCAAGCAGGGAGGTAATGGGTCCGATTTTTATAGTCTTTGGTATGACTCGGGGTTTAAACTCACGACCTACCGATTTCAGGGCGGACACTCTAACCACTAGGCCACTGAGTGAGTGAGTGAGTGTGTGTGTGTGTGTGTGTGTGGGGGGGGGGGGGGGGGGGGGCTGTTGGGGGAGGGGGCGTGAACAAAATTATGTCCCATAAAGGGAGAGTGAGCCGTGATAGCGTATATCTTGACACATACAGATACTGTAGTTAAATAAATAATCATTCACTCCATGGGCTGGGTGTGAACAAAACGATGTCCCCTAGGGGGGGGGCGTGAGCGGTAAAAGCGTATATCTGGACACATACAGATAGCTAGATAAACATTTACTTGAGGGGGGGCGTGAGGTGTAATTGCATATATCTTGACACATACAGATAGCTACATAAATAAACATTCACTAGGGAGGGCGTGAACAAAATTATGTCCCCTAGGGAAAGAGTGAGCCGTAATAGCGTATATCTTGACACATACAGATAGCTAGATAAACATTTACTTGAGGGGGGGGCGTGAGGTGTAATAGCATATATCTTGACACATACAGATAGCTAAATAAATAAACATTTACTAGGGGGTGTGTGAACAAAATTATGTCCTGTAGGGGGAGAGTGAGTGGTAATAGCGTATATCTTGACACATACAGAGACTGTAGTTGAATAAATAATCATTCACTCCATGGGCGGGGCGTGAACAAAACGATGTCCCCTAGGGGGGGCGTGAGTGGTAATAGCGTATATCTGGACACATACAGATAGCTAGATAAACATTTACTTGAGGGGGGGGCGTGAGGTGTAATAGCATATATCTTGACACATACAGATAGCTAAATAAATAAACATTTACTAGGGGGGCGTGAACAAAATGATGTCCCCTAGAAGGAGAGTGAGCGGTACACATACAGAGAGCTGAATAAATAAACATTCACTCCAGGGGCGGGGCGTGAACAAAATTATGTCCCCTAGGGGGAGAGTGAGCGGTAATAACGTATATCTTGACACATACAGCTACTGTAGTTAAATAAATAATCATTCACTCCATGGGCGGGGCGTGAACAAAGCGATGTCCCCTGGGGGGGCATGAGCGGTAATAGCGTATATCTGGACACATACAGATAGCTAGATAAACATTTACTTGAGGGGGAGTGTGAGCGGTAATAGCGTATATCTTGACACATACAGATAGCTAAATAAATAAACATTCACTTCGGGGGGGCGTGAACAAAATTATGTCCCCGACAGGGGTCATCAGAGAATATAGTGTATATCCTGACACATCCAGATAGCCAAATAAACATTTACTTGAGGGGGCATGAAAAAAATCTGTCCCCTGGGGGGGCGTGAGAGGTAATAGTGTATATCTTGACACATATAGGATAGATAAATTAGCAAACGTTTACTTCAAAGGGGGCGTGAAAAAATCCTGTCCCCTGGAAAAATTCAACTGTGTCCCTTTTAATGCAGTGATTTTTAAATAGTAGGGGGAGGGGCCCATAGGTGTGTGTGTGGGGGGGGGGGGGGGGGGTGTCGGGGGAAGGAAATGTGAGAGGCAATAGTGTATTAGCATCTTTAGCGTTAATAAATAACGAACTTGACACATATAGATAGGAAAATAAACATAACTTCGGGGGGGCGTGAACATTTTTTTGTCCCCTAGGGGGGACGTGACAAAGAATAATTGAGAACCACTGACTTAAAGGCCTACTGAAACCCACTACTACCGACCACGCAGTCTGATAGTTTATATATCAATGATGAAATATTATCATTGCAACACATGCCAATACGGCCGGTTTAGTTTACTAAATTGCAATTTTAAATTTCCCGCGGACTTTATTGTTGAAAACGTCGCGGAATGATGACGCATGCGCGTGACGTCACGGACTGTAAGGAAATATTAGCGCTGCACGACTCGCGGCTAAAAGTCGTCTGCTTTAACCGCATAATTACACAGTATTTTGGACATCTGTGTTGCTGAATCTTTTGCAATTTGTTCAATTAATAATGGAGAAGTCAAAGTAGAAAGATGGAGTTGGGAAGCTTTAGCCTTTAGCCACACAAACAAACGGTGATTCCTTGTTTAAAATTCCTGGAGGTGAAACTTTACTATGGATCATAGCGGTCAAGCGAACATGGATCCCGACCAAATGTCAACCGGCAGTTTTCGGAGAGAAAATTGTGGTAAAAAGTCGCCTCTTACCGGAGATCAGCTGAGCTTGCGCCGTCCATACATCTGCCGTCGACTTCCCTCAGACACTGGCCTCAAGACACCAGTGGACACACCCCTCCGACTATCAGGTATTATATAATCTCACTAAAACACTAGCAACACAATAGAAAGATAAGGAATTTCACAGAATTATCTGAGTAAATGTGTTTAAAAACATCTGAAACCGTCCCAATGAAATCGCCTTTTTTTTTTTTACTTGATTTTTATTTCATTTTTTTCTAGTCCTTCGCTATCAATATCCTCAATCACGAATCTTTCATCCTCGCTCAAATTAATGGGGAAATGGTCGTTTTCGTGGTCCAAATCGCTCTTACTGCTGGTGGCTCCCATCCATCCATCCATCCATCTTCTTCCGCTTATCGGAGGTCGGGTCCTGGGGGCAGCAGCCTAAGCAGGGAAGCTCAGACTTCCCGCTCCCCAGCCACTTCGTATAGCTCCTCCCGGGGATCCCGAGGCGTTTCCAGGCCAGCCGGGAGACACAGTCTTCCCAACGTGTCCTTGGTCTTCCCCGTGGCCTCCTACCGGTTGGATGTGCCTTAAACACCTCCCTTGGGAGGCGTTCGGGTGGCATCCAGACCAGATGCCCGAACCACCTCATCTGGCTCCTATCGATGTGGAGGAGCAGCGGCTTTACTTTGAGTTCCTCCCGGATGACAGAGATTCTCACCCTACATCTAAGGGAGAGCCCGCCACCCAGTGGCTCCCATTAAAAACAATGTGAATATGTGTGGAGCCCTGCAACTCCTGACGTCACGCGCACATACTTCCGGTAGAGGCAGGGCTTTTCTATTAGCGACCAAAAGTTGCGAACTTTATCGTGGATGTTCTCTACTAAATCCTTTCAGCAAAAATATAGCAATACCGCGAAATGATCAAGTATGACACATAGAATGGACCTGTTATCCCCGTTTAAATAAGAAAATCTCATTTCAGTAGGCCTTTAAGTAGGGTTAAAGGCCTACTTGATCATTTCGGGATATTGCCATATTTTTGCTGAAAGGATTTAGTAGAGAACATCCACGATAAAGTTCGCAACTGTCAGTGCTAAGAGAAATGCCCTGTCTCTACCGGAAGTCGCAGATGATGACGTCACATGTTGAGGGCTCCTCACATATTCACATTATTTTTAATGGGAGCCTCCAACAAAAAGTGCTATTCGGACCGAGAAAACGACAATTTCCCCATTAATTTGAGCGAGTATGAAAGATTCGTGTTTGAGGATACTGATAGCGACGGACTAGTAAAAAAAAATGATTGAAAAAAATAAGTTAAGAAAAAAAAAACGCGATTGCATTGGGACGGATTCCAATGTTTTTAGAGACATTTACAAGGATAATTCTGGAAAATCCCTTATCTTTCTATTGCGTTGCTAGTGTTTTAGTGAGTTAAATAGTACCTGATAGTCGGAAGGGTGTCTCCACGGGTAGCTTGACGCCAGTGTCTCAGGGGAGTCGACGGCAGCTTTATGGACGGCACAAGTTCAGCTTTTCTCCGGTAAAAACTGACTTTTTAACCACAATTTTCTCACCGAAACCTGCTGGTTGACATTTGGTAGGAATCCATGTTGGCTTGACCGCGCTCTGATCCATAGGAAAGTTTCAGCTCCAGGAATTTTAAACAAGGAATCAGCGTGTGTTTGTGTGGCTAAAGGCTAAAGCTTCCCAACTCCATCTTTCTACTGTGACTTCTCCAATATTAATTGAACAAATTGCAAAAGATTCAGCAACACAGATGTCCAAATTACTGTGTAATTATGCAGTTAAAGCAGACAACTTTTAGCTATGTGTGTGTGCAGCGCTCATATTTCCTTAAAACCCGTGACGTCTTGCGTACACGTCATCATTACACAACGTTTTCGAGACAAAACTCCCGGGAAATTGCAATTTAGTAAACTAAAAAGGCCGTATTGGCATGTGTTGCAATGTTAATATTTCATCATTGATATATAAACTATCAGACTGCGTGGTGGGTAGTAGTGGGTTTCAGTAGGCCTTTAAAAGTCCCCATGGCCATCGCGACCAAAACTTGCATTCTTACCGCCGGGCCGTCGGTGGTGGTGTAGCGGACCGTGACTTGGAGCAGCGTTCCCGCCTTGAGGGCGGCGTCGGGCAGGCCGATGTTGAGAGCGGAGCCATACTCGGCGAAGGGGTCGACGCGGTAGGTGAGGGAGGCCGGCTCCTCCTGCGGGGAGGCGGGGAGCTTGCAGTCTATGGCGTGGATGAGCAAGGAGGGGTGGGAGTCCAGGACCAGGGTGTGGATCCCCGGTTGGAGCGGCACCAGGTCCAGGACCAGCCAGCCGCTCATCTCCTTCATGGCAAAGTTGAGGCGCAGGTCCAAGTGGAAGTGGCGCAGCTGGAAGCGCCCAAAGTTGGAAGCTGACGCCACGTCCACCGGCGGGCACCGCTGAGACCCCCGGGCCCGCCTTGCCGCCCCGGTGTCCCCGACACAGCGCCCACCGGCGGACGGGGACTTCCGGCAGCAGCACAATGAGGTTGGAGTTCTGTGCGGGGGGTCAGCCATCAAGTTGAAAAAAAAAAAAACTTTCTATCAAGCACTCCAACTCACTGGACTCGACCCGAGCAGGACCAGGACTTGATTGGGACCCGGTCTGAACGGACTACAGTCCGTCCTGGAGGACACTTGAGTGGACCACAAGGCACCGCCGGCAAACATCATAGAAAGCACTTTTAGCTCATTAGCATTAGCTTGTGGACGACTCAAAGTCCCAGGGAAATCCATCTGGACCAGGACCGACACCACGGCGCTCTGAGCTGGCACACACATGTGGACTCAGCCCGGAGTCGCTGGACCAGTTTGGTGGTCCGGTCCGGCGGTGGCGTCCGCTTCGGGACGCTTGAGACACTTTGGAGCGGCGAGCTCAAGACAAAACAGGAAGTGAAAAGAGCAGCCCAAGTTCATAATGTCCGCCGGGGGGCGCTGTGGAGCACTGCGGAGCCGGATCAAAGGTCATCTCCTAGGCGACGTCCAAACAAACGGATCTTTAAAGGCCTACTGAAATGAGATTTTCTTGTTTTGAACAGGGATAGCAGGTCCATTCTATGTGTCATACTTGATAATTTTGCAATATTGCTATATTTTTGCTGAAAGGATTTAGTAGAGAACATCCACGATAAAGTTCGCAACTGGAGAAAAGCCCTGTCTCTACCGGAAGTCGCAGACGATGACGTCACACGTGTGGGGGCTCCTCACATATTCACATTGATTTTAATGGGAGCCTCCAACAAAAAGTGCTATTCGGACCAAGGAAACGACAATTTCCCCATTAATTTGAGCGAGGATGAAAGATTCGTGTTTGAGGATATTGATAGCGACGGAATAGAAAAAAAAAAAAAATAATAAAAAAATACGTTTAAAAAAAAACGTGATTGCATTGGGACGGATTCCGGTGTTTTTAGACACATTTACTAGGGTAATTCTAGGAAATCCCTTATCTTTCTATTGTGTTGCTAGTGTTTTAGTCAGTTTAACAGTACCTGATAGTCAAAGGTGTACGTCCACGGGTGTGTTGACGCCAATGTCTCAGGGGAGTGGACGGCAGCTTTATGGACGGCACAAGCTCAGCTTTTCTCCGGTAAGAAGCGACTTTTTACCACAATTTTCTCACCGAAACCTGCTGGTTGACATTCCATCGTGATCAATGTTTGCTTGACCACGCTCTGATCCATAGTAAAGTTTCACCTCCAGGAATTTTAAACAAGGAATCCCCGTGTGTTTGTGTGGCTAAAGGCCAAAGCTTCCCAACTTCTTCTTTCTACTGTGACTTTTCCAATATTAATTGAACAAATTGCAAAAGATTCAGCAACACAGATGTCCAAAATACTGTGTAATTAAACCGTTAAAGCAGACAACTTTTAGCTGTGTGTGTGTGCAGCGCTCATATTTCCTTAAAACCCGTGATGTCTTGCGTACACGTCATCATTACACGACCTTTTCAAGACGAAACTCCCGGGGAATTTCAAATTGCAATTTAGTAAAGTAAAAAGGCCGTATTGGCATGTGTTGCAATGTTAATATTTCATCATTGATATATAAACTATCAGACTGCGTGGTGGGTAGTAGTGGGTTTCAGTAGGCCTTTAATGGTTTTAAAATGAGTAAGAAATAATTATTATTTTTTTTTTCAAGCAATTCATATCCAACTTGAGGAAGTAATTATTTTTTACGTTTGCATTATTAAACTTGTCGGGCCTCACGGTGGTAGAGGGGTTAGTGCGTCTGCCTCACATTACGAAGGTCCTGAGTAGTCAGGGTTCAATCCCAAGCTCGGGATCTTTCTGTGTGGAGTTTGCATGTTCTCCCCGTGAATGCGTGGGTTCCCTCCGGGTACTCCGGCTTCCTCCCACTTCCAAAGATATGCACCTGGGGATAGGTTGATTGGCAACACTAAATTGGCCCTAGTGTGTGAATGTGAGTGTGAATGCTGTCCGTCTATCTGTGTTGGCCCTGTGATGAGGTGGCGACTTGTCCAGGGTGTACCCTGCCTTCCGCCTCATTGTAGCTGAGATAGGCACCAGCGCCCACCATGACCCCAAAGGGAATAAGCGGTAGAAAATGGATGGATGGCATTATTAAACTTATTTTATAGTTTTATTTTTATTTGTTGACGGCGTGGTGAAGTTGGAAGAGTGGCCGTGCCAGCAATCTGAGGGTTCCTGGTTCAACCCCCACCTTCTACCATCCGAGTCCGAGTCCGTTGTGTCTTTGAGCAAGACACTTCACCCTTGCTCCTGATTGGTCCTGGTTAGCGCCTTGTAGTGATGGGTCCGGCAACACCGATGCATCGAAGCGTACCGCTTTTCGAAAGTCACATGGCCGATTATGAGCTGTTTCAGTCACGTGACCGATACGCGAACTATGTCGCACTGGCACCTGCGCGCCAAACTGTGTTTATAAGGAAGCGCATCTGTCAACGAGATGCTGCTGCCAACAGAGTCGCCGCACTTCTGTCGTTGGTCATTTGTCATTTATCGTCGTCGGAGATAATTTCCGCCGTGTGGGAATATTTTGATCATATATCGGAAAAAATGGTATTTGTGTTCATTCCCTTGTCGTTTCATCCTGTTTCCTCAAAGTTTCTACTCGATCTGTTAGTAGGGCTGTAACGGTACGTGTATTTGTATTGATCCGTTTCGGTACGGGGGTTTTTCTAAGCTAAAATCTTAACAAGCTGCTTTGCTTCTTCTGCCTCAGCACCCAGCATTGTCCCACCCACACAACCATCTGGTTACATTAAAAGCAGTAACAGTGAATCTCTTCAATAGCTCATTTGGTAGAGTGAAGGGCTGTAGTTACTTATGCTGAGTTCCTTAGAGCAGTGGTCCCCAACCACCGGGCTGCAGAAGAATTTTTTACTCATTTTTATTAAAAAAATTAAATAAAATATATATATTTTTTTAAATCGACATAAAAAACACAATATACACTTACAATTAGTGCACCAACCACAAAAACCTCCCTTTTTCATGACAAAGAAAAAAAAAGAAAGAAAAAGGATTCCCCCCTCCTCCGGGCCGCGGGACAAATTATCAAGCGTTGACCGGTCCGCGGATACAAAAAGGTTGGGGATCACTGCCTTAGGGCACTGGTTCAAATCCACCTCATTAAGTTTTTACCATGAATTGATTAACATGGACCCCGACTTAAACAAGTAGAAAAACTTAATTGGGTATTACCATTTAGTGGTCAATTGTACGGAATATGTACTGCACTGTGCAATCTACTAATAAAAGTTTCAATCAATCAATCAACAGTGCATATTCAGAGCGCATGTAAAAAAAATTCCCAGTCCACAAGTATCCTCATTCACAACACGTTGGGAAGACTATGTCTCCCGGCTGGCCTGGGAACGCCTCGGGATCCCCTGGGAAGAGCTAGATAGGGAGAGGGAAGTTTGGGCTTCCCTACTTAGGCTGCTGCCCCCGCGACCCGACCTCGGATAAGCGGAACAAGATGGATGGATGGAACTATCCTCATTCACAACACATTCTCTTAGATTTCCATGTTATGATACGTGTTCACATTATTTATTGACTGTATCTAAAAAAGATAAAAATATATTTTTATTTAAATGAAGATACGAAATAATCCTTAATGAAATACAATTACACATCTGAGTAATATTTGCAATGCAGTTACACTTCCAATACATTAGATGGCAGTACGGTATAAACAATCTATGGTATGTTGTCTAAGAAGTAGCCTTTTCCAGGGAGCTGATTTTGATGTCCTCTGCAAAGTGTTTATACTGCAAGTATTGTGCTTATTACACACCAGCTGTTTGGCTGCAATATTCATATTGGTTGTAGTTTTCACTACCAAGTGTGCAGGGCATCAAGCTAGTGCAGTTTGGAAGAGTAGACCCTACTTCACGTTTGATCTTTTTCTATCAAGCATGCTTGCTTTGTCGGTGTAAAAAAATACAACATTTAGATTGGCTGAGTGTGCAGTAACGGTTGAATGATGTTTATGTGAGCAGGTGTTTAGTACAGACAGAACTTGGTCGGTGCCTATTTCACAACTGAATTAGATACCCATCCCTAATCACCGCTAGCCTTTACAAGGAAGTCAGAAGTGTGGTTTCAGCTCTCAACTGGGACCATTTCCCCCGTCTCTATTTTACAAGTGGTAGGTGTGTGAGACAAGGCAGAAAGTGAAAAAAGGCATTTTTAAGGGTGCATCCATTATTCACGAGTAGCCCGACTGTACTGCACTGTGAGAGCTTTGTTTAAGTACCAATGATTGTCACACCCACACTATGTGTGGTGAGATCATCCTCTGCATTTAACCTGGGAGGTGAGGGGGAGCAGTGGCAGCAGCAGTGGCAGCAGCAGTAGCAGCAGTGGCCGTGCCAGGGAATCACTTTTGGTGATTTAACCCATAATTCCAACCCTTGATGCTGAGTGCCAAGCAGGGAGGTAATGGGTACCCTTTTTATAGTCTTTGGTATGACTCGGACGGGGTTTGAACTCACAACCTACCGATGTCAGGGCGGACACTTTGACTACTAGTGTACCTAATGTAGTGACCACACAAGACTGCTGAGGTCTCTTCGGATTGGGGGGTGAAGTTTAGAAAAGATGAGATGAAGCATACTGATGGGGTCCATTTTATTGTTTATTTACAAACAACAAGTTGCTAAGGCGCTGTCACACTCGAGATGGGTACATCATCTGCGGAGACAGGAAGCAATCATGTGACTGATTGGACACTCATGTGAACCAGGCTGCATGTTACACAAAACCACGCCACTCACCACTCTGATGCGATGTCCCATCGCTTTGGCCGGAAGGTTGCTCTTGAACTTGGCCCGAACCATGCCGCTGTTACCGTGTGCGCGTGTCACCTTTCCCCAAATCACACGAGTCTTGTTGGCCTTACCACCAGGGGTCCTCGTCTTCCTGACACACACACACACACACACACACACACACACACACACACACACACACACACACACACACACACACACACACACACACACACACACACACACACACACACACACACACACACACACACACACACACACAACCAGTGTAAAGTAATGTTTACAAGATGTTTGACAAAGAGCTGCCTTACTTTTTGGCCTTATAGACGTAAGCACAGCGTTTGCCGAGGTAGAAGTCCACCTCGCCACGACTGTAACATCCTTCCACTTTGAGGAGCGCCGTGTGCTCGCGCTGGTTCCTCAGACCACGCTTGTAGCCAGCAAAGATGGCTTTACTCCACAGTCTGCACACAAACACACGTTAGCAGTAGGGATGAGTACTGGTCACATTTGAACAGATGAGATACAGATTTATGGTACCTGGGAATCAATACTGGTACTTGACGGTACCAATTATTGGTACTTTTGTATGTGTTAATACTTTCCTCCTTTAACTGAACATTTAAAAATGAACTGATAACTGTGGTGTCCAGTTATCTTGTTTTATTAAATGAGTCTCAGCTGCAATGCAGTCGCACTTGTATGTAGAGTATGTTGTCTAACAAGTAGCTTTTTCCTGGAAGTTCAATGTTGTGTTATGTTGCACCCTACAATATGTTAATACTGTAAGTATCGCGATTATTACACACCTGCTGTTTGATTGTAACATTCATCTTTGCTGTAGGTGTCATTGCCACATGTGGAGTGGTTGAAATTGCCATGTAAAGTTGCTAATGTGAATAGTAGCCTGTCTATGGCAAACTCAATGTAAATTAGCATCAAGTTAGTGTATTTTGGAAGAGCAGGGCCTTACTTTACAGTCAAACATTTTCTCCCAAGCATACTCACTTTGTTGGTGTGAAAATTGCAACATTACTTAAAAGTTAAGCTGAATTCGCCTTGAGTGTTTACGTGAGTCTCTGTTCATTTTGCAACCAGACGTGATGTCACATGAAACAAAAGGATATTGAAATATGGCAGTTTGATTTTACGTCAAATGATACACTGTACTACTGACAGAATTTGGTCAATGCTTATAAAAGTACAAAATTCGATATCCATCCCTAGTTAGCAGGGTGAGCAGCCAGCTAGCAATACGACATGAATGAAGCTGCAACAGCTTATCATACAATGAACATTCACTAATATCAATCACTATCCTTTGATTAAAAACATACGGTAAATTGCAATATACGTATACTGCAGCCTCCTGCAATGGGGATATCTATTGTATATTTGGCATAAAAAAGGTACTAGAACAATTTCAAAAGGGGTTAAAGACTCCTAAATTGGCGACAGACATATGGAGTAACATTGTGTCTTTTCAAGTTGTATTATTTTATCACAACCACTCATTTTTTATTTACTGTTAATATCTGGTTACTTTGTTGTAACATGATTCTATCCACATTTCTGTTGTTCTTCTGTTTGGCTGCAACAATTTGTCAACAAAAAAATGTGTTGTCCACAATAATCGTGACGTCATCACACGCGGAAGTGGGTCTGCATCACCACTCGCAAAAACATTTCCAGTGATAACGTGTAAAGTGTGAGGATATTTCCTCTTATTCTTGTCAAAAACATGAATACCCCACTCATTTCGCAAAGCAGACCTTGCATTTAAAACGAAGACATGATGTCAGACGTCTGGAGGAACGTCTGGATTTGTTTCAACCTTGATAAGAGTGTTAGCTTGTACTTTTCTAGCTAGCTAACAAGTGTGAGATAAAGTTTTGTGAAAAATATATTTCACTATCATTTTAGCCATATTCAACCAGCTTAACTTTTTTGGACATTAATTCATGTACTTTTTAAAGCGGCGTCAGTTTGCAATGATATAAAAAAAGGCACAATAACAACCTCGATAAGAGTGTTAGCTTGTAAATTTCTAGCTAGCTAATAGGTGTGAGATAATGTTTTGTGAAAAATATATTTCACTATCATTTTAGCCATATTCAGCCAGATTAACTTTGTTGACATTAATTCATGTACTTTTTAAAGCGGCATCAGTTTGCAACCCCGTAAAAAAAGGCACCATAACAAATGTGAACCACAGACAGACTGGCACCAATGTGGAGGTATCGCAAGATAAATTAGAAAAATTAAACAGGCAACATTGTAAGAATAAATCAAGATAAAATCTATTAAAAGTGCTAAAACTGCCAAGAGTTAATCAACAGTCAATATACCAGTGTGCATCTTTTAAAACATCACAAAATTATTTTATTTGAGGAAGTTTGATTTTCTGTTGTTTGTTTTCATTGCTGCTATTTTAACTGATTTTTTTTTTTAAATACATACACACATATATATATATATATATATACACACACACACACACTTTTTTTTATTATTATTTTTTTTAACAATTTGCTTTTCCTTTCTTTTACATTGAACATTTAAAAAAAAAAAATACTATTAAAATATTGCCTGACAGCTGATTGAGCTGCACAGTTGCAGCCCTAATTGACAATATACTATACTTGGTATCTCTGTATTTAAATGGCTGCGCCCAAGAGCTCTTGCTTAGGTATCCTCTACGGTGTTAAGTTAGTCTTTGTTCTTCAGTGACAACTACAATGTGTCATCAACAGGTATTATCCCAATATGAATCCCCCCGGGTACTCCGGCTTCCTCCCACATTTAAAGACATGCACCAGGGGATATGTTGATTGGCAACACTGAATTGACCCTAGTGTATGAATGTTCTCTGTGTTGGCCCTGTGATGAGATGGCAACTTGTCCAAGGTGTACCCGTCTTCCACCTGAATGCAGCTGAGATAGGCTCCAGCACCCCTCGTGAACCCGAAAGGTACAAGCGGTAGGAAATGGATGTATGAATAAAAGCATTAAAAGCTTTATTGTCTGACAAATGTATCATTTATATTGCCTGTGGGCAAAAAACAGGGCGCAGCATTTTTGGGGAGGCGGAGCCCTCCTCGTCAATTGCTGCACAGTACACCTGTCACTTTAAGGCTTTAGCATGTGTGTGTGCCTTTTGGATTTTTCCATTTTGAAGCATGTTGCCAATGTAGCGGCTCTATCTTGTGTATCGATCTTGCCTTACCGCGAATTCCGACAGAGGTAAGTGTGCTAGTCACTAGGCTAAAAAACCAAGCTGCGACCCCAGCGACTAACATTTTTATGAAGTTGTGAGGTTTATGAACCTGGCGCTGCCACACTGGCTGGTCCCCGTTACACTAACTCAATACGAGTCCCAAAAAGACAACAGACCAGCGTAAAAAGGAGGGACTCGTTCGGGAGTTGGGAAAAACAAAAGTTTGCAAGGAGTACATTAATTGCGCTCACAAGTATGAAAGAAACCACGGCTGCGCACCACAGGAAGTTTCAATTGGGATGACACCAGATTTTTCTAGAAAAAGATGCCAAAGCAAACTTATTGCACAGAGGAGTTACGCTCTTCCAGCAGAACCTCTTGCTCATACACGGCATCAACCCTCAAACCCCGCCAATCTCCCAGTCTTTTCTCGTCAGCTCCTTCGTTGCCAGAGGTAATGTAAGTGGATTTTCCTATTTTTAAATGTTTGTTAGTGTAGCAATAAGGCTAAAAATGTATTATGATTTATAATCATTAGTGAGGGCACCAAGTGGTCTTCTGTGTGTGCGCATACAGGACAGTTCACCTTTTGTTTTTTGGCTTGTTGAGAGAAAGTTGATCCACCACTCCTTACTGTTTGATAAACAGTACTGCGCAACATTTTATATTGTGTTCAAAGTATACAAGACTTCACTAAAATATGGACCTTTGTCGAGGTTGGAAACCAATATTCATATTTACATAGTTTCTTAGGCAATATTTTGCTTTGCTATACCAACCTCGATTTAAGGACTATGTTTAAATGATAAATGGGTTGTACTTGTATATCGCTTTTCCACCTTCAAGGTACTCAAAGCGCTTTGACACTACTTCCATATTTACCCATTCACACACTGATGGAGGGAGCTGCCATGCAAGGCGCTAACCAGCCCCCATCAGGAGCAAGGGTGAAGTGTCTTGCTCAGGACACAACAGACGTGACGAGGTTGGTACTAGGTGGAGATTGAACCAGGGACCCTCGGGTTTCGCATGGCCACTCTCCGCCGTCCCTGTTTAAGAACCACCTTAGTTCGCAAAACGTGGCTCCATTGTACATTTTGACGTACATAACCACAAAAACGATTAGTCAATGCGTAATTTGCGTGTTCTGGCACATGGGCTTGAAACCAATAGAAACTGATGGCTTCAGGAACAATTTCCATTGCATGTTGACACCAGAGAATAATCCAATCTAGATGTGTATTACATGCACCCATCCGAACAATCCTAATAGTTATTTTGACAGATGGCACAACAACTAGGGTTGGGTATTGAGTATCGATTGGAACCGGGACTAACTTTCCGATTCTCCCGGAATCGTTCAGAGGTTTAAATTTCGATTCCTAGTTTTGATACCCACTCTGCCGACCGGAAGAAAAAGCCGCTGAACACCAACGAAGAAGCGCCCACCGCCAAAAGTGTTAGCATAGCCGAGCGAGTTAGTCAAACATGGATAGCGGGCGTCGGCGGTCGAAAGTGTGGCTTTATTTTACTAAAATAAATGAAAAGGGACGGCGTGGCGCAGTGGCCGTGCGCAACCCGAGGGGCCCTGGTTCAAATCCCACCTAGAACCAACCTCGTCACGTCCGTTGTGTCCTGAGCAAGACACTTCACCCTTGCTCCTGATGGTTGCTGGTTGGCGCCTTGCATGGCAGCTCCCTCCATCAGTGTGTGAATGTGTGTGTGAATGGGTAAATGTGGAAGTAGTGTCAAAGCGCTTTGAGTACCTTGAAGGTAGAAAAGCGCTATACAAGTACAAACCATTTATCATTTATTTAAATATCGACGAAATGTAACACATGCGACAGGACTGTTTCGTGCTTAGGAGGGTGCACGTCGAACATGATGAAGCACCTCCGAGTTCATGGAGTACAAATAAATTCGTGTCCCGTCTTCAACGCGCCACGCCAACCGTCCTGCTCTGCCTCTTCCTCTGGCTCCGACGCCCAGCCTGGCACCTCGGTGACTGCACTGCAGTCCGAATCCGGTCAGTAAAATAATATATATGCAATAAATAATGTGTTTTGCGCCAACGTTGAGGCAGCTAAGAAATTAGTCCGCATATTTTTTCCATAGACAATTTACAACCTGCTAGCCAGGCTACGCGATGTGCTCAGCGTACTCCATTCACCGTAGCGGCAATGGGGAAGATGTTGGTGCCACAGAAAGGTCACTGCACACATAGCCAAGACTGCATACCTTTTCAGAGGTGGAATCTCCAACATTTAAGTTAGTTAAGCAATAATGTTAGACCTAAGCTAATTGATACTGGGCTAAACAGCAACATTACATATTTGTTAATGTTTGCAGGGATATGGTGAAAACTCTCAACCTAAAATACATACTACTTTCCAGGGACTACCTGTTAAACACATAGATCTCGGCATGGTACAAGAAGTACCGGAATCGACAATCATCAGGAATCGGAATCTAGACAAAGAATCTGAATGGTTCGAATTCGAACGATACCCAACCCTAACTACGACATATGTGAAAAACTGAAAACTGTAAATAAGCTGGTGGTAAACACTAGATCAGCAACTTACCTTCCTGGCATTGTCCCTCTTCTCAGGTGATCTCACCTGTGTACACAGGCATACAGTCAGATAATGCTAAAAATACACTGACATGATACTCTTAACAGGTCAGAACATTCATTATAAAAAGGAACCATAAAGCAATGTATTACGTAGTAAAATTTTCAAACAAAGACCGCTAACACTCACTGTCAAGCGCTGGGTAAGACTTACAATGAAAAGTAAAAACATTTTATTCGCATTTTGCACCCAGTAAGACACACGTGTTACAAGACCGAAAACTATTCCAACAACCAAGCCAACATGGGCCTCTGATGTCGGGCTACCGAACGGAACAGCCTGCGGTGCTAGCTGCAGTTAGCAAGAGGATCCGATCTCAATCTCGGCCATCACGACGTCCACAATGACAAAAAGACTCAAATGACCGTAGGGTTAAGCGATAATACGAAATTAATGAGTAGAGCACGCAAAAAAGGGAGATTTCTGGCTTATTTTGTTTGACATGTTGACCGTCTTACCTGCTTTACAGCCCCAGATATGGCAAAAAGACCGGACGCAAAGGACTCTGGGAAAATGTTGTAAACAGTGGTGTCCGCGGTGTGCCTGATCAAAATACGATCGCTGACAATTCAACAATCAACATTGTTTGTTATGTAATTGGATAATTTTAACCTTACTTTTGTCATAAGATAAAAGGTGAATGTTTTTGTTGTACTTGTACACACAAGGGGAATACATTCTTGACACGATTTCTACCATTTTCAACATTGACATATCCAACCATCCATTCCTACCGCTTGTCCCGTTCAGGTCGCGGGGGGTGCTGGAGCCTAACTCATCAATATTTATGATTTTTTTATTTTTTTATTATAGAGGACACTTAGAACCTATGTTCGTCAATGCATTAAATGACAGTTAATAAAACCATACTTTAATAATGACAAATATAAAGTAAGCTGAGATAGACTCCAGCAACCCCCAAACGGGATAAGCGGTAGAAATGAATGGATGGATGGATAAAGTAAAACTAGAAGTAAAGATAGTAAGGCTTCATTTATAGATATTTAGACCAGAACGCACAAATGGATATAGGTCAAGTAGCAAAAAATAAATAAATGTGTTGTAAAAAGTATTATAAGTACTAGTAAAACATGAGTTTAAGAAAGTGTGTTAGCATGTGCAATGTTTAGGAAGAGGAAGAAACTATTTTTTTTCAAACTAGGAATATGTGTGCCTGAAGCATAAGAACTAATCAAAACATGAGTTTTAAGGAAGGCACTGTGTAGCTCATGCAGTACTAAGAAAACCCAATAAATAAATGTTAACAAAATATGAATATTTAATTAAAACCTAAGTACTAATGAAAGCCTCAGTTTAAAAAAAAAAAGACAAAAATAAAAATGTTAATAAAAGTAACACAAATATGACAGTAGAAGTATCAAAATAGGGATACATATTTAAGGTGTTTTTAAAACATCAGCAAACACAATTCAAATTCAAATATTTATTTGACAGATGTGTTAAAATGTTTTTGTTTTTTTACAGCAAAAGACCAACAAGTGAAAATGTGTCAAACACTTTGATATGTTTAAAAAAAAGTGGAATTTTCTTTTTAAAGCCTTTAACAAGTGCTAGCCTGGCTGTTGTCCTGGTAACCGACACACACTTTCGAGTGCGTCAGGGATTCACTTATGTCAGACGGAAACTGCTGCTTGTGGACATTAATTCAACTTTGACCTCTCATCAGGGATTGTGTCCGCCTGAGCCAGAAAGATGCTGCGTTGTCATGGCAACACAGCAGTTTCAATCTTTTATATACAGTTTTTTTTTATTATATTTACATGATATATTTTGTACACAGATACAAAGGAGTAGACGGGCACACACTGCCCCCTGCTCGAGGTCAAAGGACATGCCATGTCCCACAATGCAACAGGAGGCTCAACTACCAAAGAGGCACTTCCCAACATTTCACAGTCACTCAGCTGATGAAGGTCCACATGACGTGGTCTAGGGATAGTCACTGGGAAATATTAGAAACTGATATGATCAAAAACAAGGTGCTAAATAATGGTGGTAGAAGAGACGTCGGTCTCTTTGACAGTTAGGGATGTGTCACATGGATAAAAAATAACAAATAGACAAAAAAAAAAAAAAGAGCAAAAAAAAGATAGAAGCCTTTACACAAAGCATGTTAGCCACAAGGAGCGCTAACATGGTTAGCATAAAACAAAACTGTATCCTTTGTTTGCGGTCTCAAGCGTTAAACAGTGTCAGTGGACGCTTGGACACAACACTACCAAAGAAGCCAATGTACGTTTGTCTGGGTCAGACATCCATTAACTGAGGTGCCAACATGTCTTTCTGTTGACATAGACAGAAATTCAAATCAATAAAATTCCAATAAATAGTAAGGCCCTTTTAGTCAAATGTAATATATTATACATTTAAAGCTATTTCCGAATAAAACCCAACGTGTCTAGTTGTTTACTCATTTGCATAAAGCCACATTCATCATTAGCAATGTTAGCAGGAATTGAGTTGCCCGCCATCATTTTCCATCCGACTGAATGTTGGCTGTGCTAGCGTCGAGCTAGTTTAGTTGCATTTTAAAAAGCATCCACTTGACAAAGTTTTTGCTTTTGAAAAACAGCGTTTAGTGTCAACAATGCACAAGTTCTAAACTTGCGTTTTAACTTAAATTAAAAAAAAAAACCATATATACAAAGAAACTTTTGTAACCTTCCTTGTAGACTTGAGGCGCTGCTAACGAGTGTGTAAACGGACCATGGGACATGCTTAAAACCGCAGTGTGCATGAGAGCGTGTTGACGTGACTACATGATGACAGAGGCTCCTGCTGTGGGTGCGGATGACGTCGTCGTCGTGGCGACGGCGTGTCTGGGTGGGGCCAGGTCGAGCAGCGCGCCCACTGTGGCGGCCACCTGGGGAAGCCCTTGTTCCTCCAAGATGTGAAGAGGAAGACACAAGTGACTCTGGATGGAGAACAGCAAACAAACAACATGGAGGCAAAAAGAAAGCAAATGAAAAGATGGATGAGAACTTAAATGAAAGCAACATAAAGGATAAACAATGAAGGGAGTTCAGGGACGGGGGGGGGCAGGATGGTCCACATGGAAGCTCACTTGCGCACCTGCGTGGACTTTACAACACCTTTTATGTATGGCCATTCTCCACGACTTAAGACTGGAGGTTTGAGGGAGCTTGAACAAAAGACGTCGACGCGCTTGATGGTTCACAGACATGACGGACATGGAGAACAGAGCAAAGCTGCACCTGGACAGAGGCTCCCGCCGGGGGCGGAGCCAGTGACAGTCTACTCGCCGACTGAACACAAGCGGTTCTGTGCGCGCGCATGTGTGCCATGTGGACACAAGACCACAGAAAGGGATTAATGAAAAGTGGGAGATAGAAAAGACAAGAAAAAAAAGAAGAATTATTAGTAGAAAGGAATAAATGCCCTGTGAGCGGAGTCAAAAGATGAAGACTTGTTTTAATTTGGAGACATCATCACCACTTTACTGTCTCAGCTGTGCAGCTGTTTGACACACAGTGGAACCGCTATTTACCCAACACCTCTTTTTGCAAACTTCCCAGTTTACGAACAAAGAACTGTTACGCCAAATATGTCCCTGTGTACCAACGCTTTTTCATTAATTTTGATTCTGCCAATGGAACTGGTGCTTTACAGAGAGTAAATGGGGCAATGAAAAAAGAGGATTACCTCCA
>NC_084628.1:24370413-24412913 GCF_033978795.1 Nerophis ophidion | reverse complement strand
AAAGGATCTTCTAATATACCGTATTTTTTGGACTATAAGTCGCAGTTTTTTTCATAGTTTGGCCAGGGGTGCGACTTATACTCAGGAGCAACTTATGTGTGAAATTATTAACACATTACCGTAAAATATCAAATAATGTTATTTAGCTTAGTAGAGTAGACGTGTAAGATTTCATGGGATTTAGCAATTAGGAGTGACAGATTGTTTGGTAAACGGATAGCATGTTCAATATGTTAATAGTTATTTGAACGACTCTTACCATAATATGTTACGTTAACATACCAGGCACCTTCTCAGTTGGTTATTTATGCGTCATATAACGTACACTTACTCAGCCTGTTGTTCACTATTCTTTATTTGTTTTAAATTGCCTTTCAAATGTCTATTCTTGTTGTTTGGTTTTATCAAATAAATTTCCCCCAAAAATGCGACTTATATATGTTTTTTTTCCTTCTTTATTATGCATTTTCGGAAGGTACGACTTATACTATGGAACGACTTATACTCCTAAAAATACGGGAATAGAGTTTTTTACATGGGTTAATGAAGGAAAACAAAATGAAATCTTTGTTTTGTATACAGTACTGTATAGCACTTTATATTGTGTTCAAAGTGTACAAAACTTAACTAATTTGTTGAGGATCAAACACATTATTCATATTTACATCGTTTCTTATGGAGAAATTTCCTTCACTATACAAATGTTTCGCTTTACGAACCCTGTTCAAGAACCACTTAAGTTTGTAAATCGAGGTTCCACTGTCTCTTTTGTGTACAAGAGGCACTGAAAACATCTAACACTGTGACGTCAAAGTGGAAATGTTGTTACCTGAGGAACGCCCATTCTGCGACACGCCTCCAGGAAGTTCTCCACGTTTCGCCGACATTTGGCCATGGTGAGCTTAGGCTTCAGGGCGCGCACACAAACACACAGAGTTTTGATACCAACAAGAGGCGCCACAGAGCACAAAAAAAAACTGACACTCACCACGGCAGGGGAGGGGACGTGAATGCTGGGGACAGACCGCGGCCGCACGTGATTGGCCAGGTGACACAACACTACGCCGTCTGTCAGCGCTGCCCCCATGTCGCTAGGCAACGACACCTTGAGGCGAGACTCGATATTCTGCCAACAAGAGAATAACTACTGCCAAATGTGTTTCTGTATACAGCGGATCTTCGCCTTGTTTCTACACAGCACTTGTGGATTTCTGATCAAAAAATTGTCTAATTTGATATAATTGGCTATGACGCATGTAATGGTCTTTCATCATTCATTCGTGGGTAGTACTTGTACATTTTAAACATGTGTAACGCATGTTACTAGGCTTAGCGTGCCAAAAATAAATATTTTTACGGTGTTTGCCCATTATTTGCATTTTTTTGAGCTCATCGCAGCATGGGGTGTTGGGATGTTACCCGGCCTATAAAGCAAACAGCAGACCTCTACAGTACACATGAATCATATGCAGCTCCATGTTTATGAAGCATTGAAAGGAGCCATACCCACCTTCCTAAGCTGCTCTACCAGCTCAGAGTCCTGTCCGAGCTCGACGGGTGCCGATGGCACCTCCTCCTGGTGATGGGGGGCAGCAACATTCTCTAGGGAATGAGAGGCAAGGGTGGAAGGTGAATCTCCGGGGGAAGGCTGCTGAATGGCTCACGCCGGAAGTCAGCCTCACCTTTCCTCTTCTCCTCCCTCTGGCTGAGGCGGTACAGGAAGCTCTCTGGTCGGACATTGGATGTCCGACAGGGGGCCACGCCCCCTGAGCTTGGGTAAGATGGATTGGCTGGAGCAACAAAAGTAGGCGGAGTTAGCAGGAGTCTATTATGAACCACAATATTTAAATATTGTAATGTTACCTGTTGGAGACAGACTGGTTCTGTCTTCTCCTTGCTGAGAAAAAAAAAAGTTTATTAATCTTCTTTGATTAGTACACAGAAGTAATAGAATTTTTAGTATTTCACCAATTTTACTTTCTTTTATTGCTGGTACAGTGGACCCTCAATTTGTTAACCCCTCTATTAACTTTTCTGTTAACAAACTTTTTGATTGTGCAAAAATATGCCTCTGTGTACAAACGCTTCATTCATTCATTTTGTGTCCCTCTGGCAGCCATTTGAGCTTGCTTGTATTGAAGAGTTTGAGGAAGCCTTTGCTTATCCATTCCATAATTTAATTCCACATACTGGTGCTATTGGTGCTAGGAGTGTATAATATAGCCAAGAGTCATGAATGCATTGGAATTCTGGGTAATTCTTATGTTGCGTTTATAATGTGTTACAGAGCCAATGTTCTCCAGAAATGTGTTTGGTGTGGGTTCACAGAGTGTGGCGCATATTAGTTAGAGTGTTAAAGCGGTTTTGTATCACAACCATCAGTGTGATCTGTATGGCTGTGGAACATGACCCCTGGTTTACACAGTTAACACAAAAAAAAACCTCCACCATTTTAGAAATGACGACAGGTGTAGCGTCACTCATGACATCACGACTTTGACCCGGCGGTAAAAGTGAGCATGCGCTAATAAAATTGTGGACCGAGTTTGACCCGGCAGTAATTCAAAGCAGGCGCAATTTACATGCCCGGGAGCTATTCAAGGAAATACGGTATTCCAAATAATCTTTTTTGTTACAAAGTTAGTGAACAATGTGTACATTTGTAGTTGTTTCCCCATATTTCTAAACAATAACGCAGATTTGGTACCACGAGCGAGCCGCAGAGAATATGGAGTGACTTTTGGTCCAGAGAATATTTGGCTTAGACATGTTTCTTGCCACCTTTTGTTTTATATTTTTTACATGAGTTTCCAGTTCATTTTAGTATCTATTAATACACTCAAAAATGTTGTTTATTTGACCCTGTCAATGTTTACTCTGTCTATTTCTATTTGTTTTCTCTTCTACTGTTACCGATTAGCATTATTTTAATTTTACTAAGATTTAAAAATATTCTGTTTTGCCAAACCATCTTTTTAATTGATTAACTTCTCTTATTATTTGTATTAGCTTTTGTGTGTTCTCTCCTGAACAAAACACAATCGTGTAATTTGCAAATAATACTCACTCCAAGTCCCTTGTAACTTTAGAAATGTCGTTTGTATAGAGATTAAACAGTTTGGTCCCAGGGGTACACCACAAGATATATTGGCATATGTTCGCCTAGCTTCATGTATTGCTTCCTGTTGGCAAGTCCTCAGATACTATAACGTTCTAATTCGTTCGTTAATATTATGATTGATTGTGTCACATGCTTTTCTTGGATCCATAAGCATTGCAGCTGCACACTGTTTACCATCTATTGCATCTATTCCTCCGATATTTTGATAAATTCCACCCATGTTGAATGTTGGTTCTGTATCTGAATTGCCTGTCCACGTTTATTTTAGACTTTGTGCAATCTGTTAAATATTTCTTTAATGACTTCAGAAAAATGGGCTTCACGGTGGCAGAGGGGTTAGTGCGTCTGCCTCACAATACGAAAGTCCTGCAGTCCTGGGTTCAAATCCAGGCTCGGGATCTTTCTGTGTGGAGTTTGCATGTTCTCCCCGTGAATGCGTGGGTTCCCTCCGGGTACTCCGGCTTCCTCCCACCTCCAAAGACATGCACCTGGGGATAGGTTGATTGGCAACACTAAATTGGCCCTAGTGTGTGAATGTGAGTGTGAATGTTGTCTGTCCATCTGTGTTGGCCCTGCGACGAGGTGGCGACTTGTCCAGGGTGTACCCTGCCTTCCGCCCGATTGTAGCTGAGATAGGCGCCAGCGCCCCCCGCGACCCCAAAAGGGAATACGCGGTAGAAAATGGATGGATGGACTTCAGAAAATCATGGAAGTAAGGAAAGTGGTGTTGTCTACAGTCCTATAAATTAGCACAAGCGTTATAATTTTCTTTTTCTTTGAAATAATAACTTACTGAAAAAGAAGAACCAAGATAAACATTTGGAATTTATTCACCCATTCATTCTTTCATTCTCAAAATAATCTTACTTCAAATATCCATTTATTTATTTTTATTGTGATTACTTATGGAGTATATTGTGATTACATTGAGAACAGGAAGTGAACAAAAGTTTTAGCACCTGTTATGTAAAAGAAAAGGGGTAGGATTAAATAAGCTCTGCTTCTTCCTACTCCTTTTCGAACATGTTGAAAAGAGAAACTGGAAATTGTGATGTATCATGTTGTATGTTTGCATGTTCGAAATAAACGCAACTCAACTCAACTGATACAAGTTAGAGATTTTGATCATAATTCTGGTGACGCTCTAAATTAGGAAAGTCCAATTTGTGGCCCGCAACTATTTTTAAAAGGCCCGCACCACGTTTTACAAATACTAAAAAAAAACATAATAAAATGGATTTAAAAGAGCAAAAAAGTGAAAGGTAATAAGAAAAAGTCGCAGTGTTGACTATAATAACGCAACCTGCCATGCATGCTGTTTTTTTCATTGAATCAACCATTGCTCAAAAAAATAATAATTAATCAAAATCAATATTCTTATCAATTATTGACTTATACCTGGCTCAAATTATTTCACAACAAACATTTCACTCTGAAATGTTTTCTGGGGAAAATATTGCATATTTTGTGTGTGCCATACAAAACACATTTTTCTTAGACAAAAAGCGCAGAAAACAAAAACTTGAAAAAATAATAAACGGTAATAATTGACAAAACATCTTAAGTTGATCTTGTGGTTCAGGTGTTAAAAGTTTAAAAAAACAAAACAAATGTATGACCTATTTTTAACACTTATGAGTAGGACCCTTTTGGATCCCCAATATTTTTGTTTAAAAACAATAATGAATTCAAATCAATGTTGTCATGAATTATTGACCTATTTAAAGGCCTACTGAAGCCCACTACTACCGACCACGCAGTCTCATAGTTTATATACCAATGATGAAATAATAACATTGCAACACATGCCAATACAACCGGTTTCGTTGACTAATGTGCAATTTTAAATTTCCCGCGGAGTTTCTTGTTGAAAACGTCGCGGAATGATGACGCGTGCGCGTGACGTCACAGACTGTCAGGAAATATTAGCTCAGCACCAGTTACGGCTAAAAGTCGTCTCTTTTCATCGCATAATTACACAGTAATTTGGACATCTGTGTTGATGAATCTTTTGCAATTTTTTCAATTAATAATGGAAACTATAAAGAACAATGCTGTTGGTGGAAAGCGGTGAATTGCAGCTGTCTTTAGCAACGAGACACAGCCGGTGTTTCTTTGTTTTTAACACAGAGCGGTCAAGCGAAAATGTTTCTTTACGTCAACCAGCATGTTTTTGGATGGGAAAATTGTAATGTATATCTTACCGGAGACATCATTGGATTATTCGTCCTCCTGCAGTAGCTGTTTAAAAGGCAGCTGTAAGCTTGGCTCCTCGGCTTCTCTCTGAGACACTGCGTGTTCACCGCAGCCATCCTACCTCGAGGTATGTCTTTACAATCTCACTTAAACACTATTAAAACAATAAGCAGATAAGGGATCTTCCAGAATTATCCTAGTAAATGTGTCTAATTACATCTGAAACGCTCACACTGCCGCCGCCCGGAGCAGTCGCTTTTTATTTTATTTTATTATTATTATTTTTTTTCTAGTCCTTTGCTATCAATATCATTATCCATGAATCTTTCATCCTCGCTCAAATTAATGGGGAAATTGTCGTTTTCTCGGTACGAATAGCTCTTGCTGCTGGAGGTTCCCATTAAAAACAATGTGAGGACGTGAGGAGCCCTCACCCTTGTGACATCATCGTCTGTGACTTCCGGAAAAAGCGAGGCTTTTTTATCAGTGCCAAAAGTTGCGAACTTTATCGTCGATGTTCTGTACTAAATCCTTTCAGCAAAAATGTGGCAATATCGCGAAATGATTAAGTATGACACATAGAATGGACCTGCTATCCCCGTTTAAATGAGAAAATCTCATTTCAGTAGGCCTTTAAGGTTTCAAGTACTTCACATCAAAAACTCCACTTTGAAAATATTTTGAGGGAAAATGTTTTGTGTTGTATATTGATTAAATGTTTTTGCCATAAAAACTAAGTTTTGACAAAAAGGACATAAACCACACAAAAAAAAACTTTAGATTGACAGCCAGACCTAATGTTGATTTAGAGATTGAAGTGTTGAATTAAAAAAAAATTTAAATAAAATAAGTTTGGACACCCTTGCTCTGATCTGTTTTTAGATTTTCTGGATGCCCTGCCCACGCTATGTGGATTCTTGTTTTTGTCAGATATATCTTTCTGGTTGCTCAAGTGCAAATATTGATCATGAGATAAAATCACAGTATGATAAGGTGTGTCGCGAAGAGTCAAGCAAGCATCAGTGATGATTTATTGTGAAAAGACAACAGGAAGCCTAACGTGATGATAAACAAACGCTAGTGTTGGCTGATAGCATGGCCTATTCTTACCATGAAGAGCGCAGAGTCATCGGTGTGGGTGGATCGTCTCGAGGGGTAGACATTCTGCAGAGACACACACAATTGAAGAGCTTGATGATTATGTCGGAGGGTGCTACAACTACCAATAAAGTCAAAGTGCACATCCTCACCTTACTCTCTGGACTGGACTTGGTTGGACTCTGAACCGCTTTACTCTGGAAAAAAAGCACCAATCAGAGCTCAGATGGTTTATTATTACTGTCATTTCATCTTTGCTTGTATTGCTCTGCACAAATGGTAAGTGGGGCAAAGCGAGGTGCGATGTGATTGGTCGTTGGTACCTTGGCGTCTCTCTGCACTGGGCGACTCTTGTGTCTCTCCTCGTCATACCTCAGAGCAGCAAGCTGAGCTTCTCGCCTTATCTTCTCCACATTGCCACCCCTCTGAGGACCACACATACGTCACAACTCGGGCTGCAGCTATCAATTATTTTATTGACCGAGTAATCTATCGATTAGTTAGTTCGATTAATCGAGAAATTGGATCAAACACTTTATAACCAAAATGTGTATTTTAAGGAAAAAAGTTTAAACACACATATTTTTCTGCTTTCCATTACCTTCTTGTATCTTTCTTTTACCTTCTACCTATTTTCCAGGGCTGTGAATCTTAGGGCACCACACGATTAGATTTAGAATTGATTTACCATTCAAAATCAATAACATTGTGTGCCAGTTCTATGATTATCTACATTCCTCCAATAAATATATAAACAGCTCTGATAAATGTTTAAAGTACTTAAAAGAAAACTGGTCTGGTTACATAAAATTCTACCCAAACATTGAATAATGTAAAAAAAAACTAGGGATGCAATAAAAGGTATCCAACATCTTTATTTTCTACAGAAAATATGGGCATATACAACATGATTTGCCTGGCTTGACGTGACAAATTAAATAAAAAAAAAAAATAATAATAATGATGAAAAAAATAAATGAATAAATATATATACACATATCTATATATATATATATATATCTATATGTATATATATATATACATATAGATATATATATATATATATATATATATATATATACATATAGATATATATATATATACATATAGATAGATATATATATATATATATATATATATATATATATATATATATATAAATCCATTTCTGATTTTATTTAATCACTTAAGAATTGTACAAATAAGAAACGCAATTCATTCGAAAATCCTTTACTTTCTATTTAAGTTCCTTTACCTTTTAGTTATCTTATTTTACCCTTTTATTTAACTTCTTCTAACTTCTGTTTAACTTGTTTTACCTCCCCATAACTTCTTTTTAACATTGCTTTACTTTCTATTTACCTTTTCATATACTCTCTATTTTCCTTTACCTTTAGTTACCTTCCATGCAAATTACATTTACATTTTAACCCCTTCCACCTTCTATTTAACTTGCTTTACTTTTCTTTACCCTTTTATTTACCTTCAGTTTACATTTTACCTTCTATTTAACTTGTTTTACTTTCTTTGAACTTTAATGTACCTTCTTTTACCTTTTATGTACCTTCTTTTTACAGTTTACCTTATATTTAACTTCTTTTACTTTCTTTGAACTTTAATTTACCTTCTTTTATCTTTAATGTACCTTCTTTTTACAGTTTACCTTCTATTTAACTTATTTTAACTTAAAATTTCCATCTATTTAACTTGTTTTTACTTTTCACCTTCTTTTATGCCATCTGGATTTTATGCATTTTTTATTAGTTACACTTATCAAACAACTTAATGAAGCAACAGAATATCAATCGAATCGGTTCACCCACACTAAGATCAGCTTACCTGGCCCTGGCTGCTCGAGGGCGCTGTGGCGCCGTCCACTAGGTTCCTGAGCGAGACAGACAGGAAGAACACGTTTTCCTTTTAAGTATTTACAACCAAGTCAACAAAACAAGTCTGAGTGATGTTTACCTGCTCTGTCTTGGTCTGGAATCGTCCGCTCTGGACGAGTTCGCTTTGCCTGGTGAACCCTGAACACAGACAGAAAGTCACCTTTTAGCATGCGGTGGACTGATAACGAGCACTCGACTGAAGGTGCTTCTACCTCCTTGCTGATGCGTCTCTCAATGTATGCCATAAATTGTGAGCTTAGGCTGGTTCGGTCTCCGCCTCCCCCTGCAGCCCCTCTCCCTACCCCCCCACTAACCCTCCGCTCCTCCTCTTCCTCCTCCCCCACGCTGTCAATGAAGTCAATCTGCTCCAGCTCATCTGCAATACACACCGCATCAGGCATGTCATGCGCGCATTATTGTCACAAGCGTGCATCAGGGTAGTGATGGTCAAGCATTAGAGCGCTCACGTGTTCCGTTGGCCAGCAGGGGCGGTCCAGCTGCGACCCGTTTGGACTCTTTGACGTCCACCGCACGTGACGGCGCCTCCAACAGCTCCTCTGACGGCTGAGGGCGGGAAGACTGCATTTGACAGGCTTATATAGAACACTGTCATGTCTGCAGATGCCCTGATTAGTGCTGTGCGACTCTACGACGCATGTTATGAAACGTATCATATGGTTGATATTGTGATGTCACGTAACGTATCTAAAGTGTCTTCTTTGACGACATTCTGACTCTTAAAGAGGAACTGCACTTTTTGGGGGGGAAGTTTGAATAGTAAATAATAAAAATTAAATGCGATCAAAAGTCCTATGGAAGCCGCGGCCTTAAAAGCATCCAAATACCTACATCAAGGTTTTACATACATCCATTTTTTTTTTTTTTTGTGGACGTATATAAAACCTTGATGTAGGTTTTTGGATGTTTTTAAAAGGTTTTATATACATGATGTAAGTAAAGGGCACGTTAGTAATAACATTAGATATTTACATATTTTGATCAATACTAAAAACACATCACGACTTTCATTTTTTGTTTCCCCAATGTCGTTGATTTATACTCACTGCAGTCTTCCTGAGAGCCAAAACATCACTTACCAGGCAATGTCTGTTGTTGTCAGGATGGCGACTGAGAGGATGTACATATGTACCAGTCTATATGAAGAATGTCTCTTAATCCTCACTAAGAAAAGAGGGATGTAACCAAGCGTCTTTTTGTGCCGTTCTCGCCATTTCCGGGTCAAAATTGGCAGTCAAAGTGTACCAACTTGTGGTAATACATTCTCGTCCTTCTACTATCCAGGTGAGAGGCATGATTTATGATCTAGAACAGGGGGGGGCAAACTTTTTGGCTCAGGGGCCACATTGGCTTTTGAAATTTGATCGAGGGGCCAGGAGAACACATAGACTTATGTGTCTAAAACTTAAGTACAAGTACCTGGGAGTCCACTTGAATAGCAGACTGGACTGGAAGGACAACAGCAAAGCTGTTTAGAAGAAGGGCATGAGCAGACTCTTTTTCCTGAGGAAGTTTAGGTCCTTTAATGTGTGCAGCAAGCCGTTGGAGATCTTTTATCAGTTTGTTGTGGCCAGTGCCTTGTACTTTGCAGTGGTTTGTTGGGGAGCAGCAAAATGGACTTAAACCTGATTGACAAACTGATCCCGAAAGCCGGCCAAATTATTAGCTTACACCAGGGGTCGGCAACCCGCGGCTCCGGAGCCGCATACGTCACTTACTGTCGCACGCGCGACAGTATGTGACGTATGTAAGAAGGTGGGCTTGGTTTACGTCTCTGTGAGAAGGATAGACAAGAAGGAGTGACAAACGCCTGTAGTGTAATGCCCGCAGCTAAAAGCAACTGCGTGAGAACGTACACTCGAATATTACGATACAGTCATCTTTTATATCGCACAGAGGCAAACCGCGATATAGCTTTTATATCGATATATTGCCCAGCCCTAATATATGTCTGTCTGTCTGTCTATATGTATACATATACACACACACACCCACACATATATACATACATACATACACAAGCACATTATATATAAATATATATGTATACCGGTATCTGGTTTTCTTACACATTTAAGTCTCATTTGCATTGCAGTTGCACTTCCAAGACATAAGATGGCAGTACTGTATGGGCTATCTAAGTCGATGTTACATCAAGCTAAATGTGTTATGTTGCACCTTGCAAAGTGTTTATTCTGTAAGTATTGTGCCTTTATACACACCAGCTGTTTGTAGTTTTTATTAACAAATTTGGAACTGTTGAAATCCCCACTGACATCGCTAAGGCTAACAGTAGCCTGTTAATGGCAAATCCAATGTAAATTAGCATTAAGCTAGCACATTTTAAAAGAGTAACGCCTTACTTGATGTTTGAGTGTTTTCTACCAAGCATACTTGCTTTGTTAGTGCTGAAAATCGCAACATTACCTTGACAAAGTTTGGCTGAGTCCGCCAAAAGGGATGCTTGAGTAATTGTACGTGAGCCGGTGTTTAGTCTGCAACTGGGCGTGACGAGTCTGAAACCCGACGTGACGTCACATGCAGAAAAAGGTATTGAAATATGGCACCATTTGATTTTACCGTAAATCGATACCCGGTAGTACCGACCCAATTCGGTACACATTCCCAGTTACCGAGATATAAAATTACCCATATTGGGATAAACATTTTTGTCCAAATCGCACAGCACTATCCCTGATAGGGCAGCATCATTAAGTAACAACGCACCCACTTAGTTGTGGTGTGTTGCGACTTTGAAGATGTATCGATGTGGGTGTGTGTGTGTGTGTGTCTGACCTCATTTCCTGACCATCTCTTGTCTCCGCTGTCAACGCTGTTAAAGCCAGAATCCAACGCTCCATACGATCGACCAGGGTATAGCTCATCAACACTAATACACACAAAGGAAATCAAAACTATTACACTGTAGACATGAGTACGCTTCCTGTCTGTGTCATAGCTTCACACCAGGAGCCGAAGTTTAAAGGTCGCCTGTCATACTCTGGTAGGTCAGGGGTCGTCTTGCTGGCCTCCATGTTGAGGAACTTGAATATGTGCACTTTGCCCTTTATGCAGATCTACGCGGCCCAAAAAACAGATTATATAGACAGGTGGGCGGGGCTGCCAAGGTCAATGTGGCGTACCTGCGCTGGCGGCGTTTGCAGGGGATTGTTGTCGAGGACGATGGTCTGCAGCTGGGACAGTCGTCTGTAGCACAGCGGGATGGAGGTCACTCTGTTACAGGAAAAGTCTAGTCGCACCAGAGGCAGATCGGCCAGCTCTGAACACACACACACACACACAGACACCGCATCACATTAATGTTCAACACAATCATGTGCATGTGTGTGTGTGTGTCTGTGAGACCACCTGGAGGAAGTGTCACCAGGTGGTTCCTCCTAATGTTTAAGTCTCGCAGAGCCTCCAGCTGCCCAACCTGAGAAGGCAGCGTCCTTATCTCATTACAGCTGACATCCTACAGGGGGCAGCACTGGTCAATGACAACCAACAACAACAACATCATCAATAATTGGACACGCGGGTACTGACCAGCTCAGTCAGGTGTCTCAGCTGACCCACTTCCTCAGGAAGAGCAACCAGCTTGTTGTTGCATGCAATCAGAACCTTCAGAGGGAGACTGCATAGGACCACAGGTAGCACTGACAGCTGGTTCCGACTGACACAAGCGCACACACGACACCTGGTCAGCTGCAGTCACAACACTTGTGCTTTTGTGTGTGTTTGTGTGTGTGTGTGTTACCTGAGGTTCAGGTAGGTGAGGGCCTGGAGGTTAATCATGTGATCTGGTAGAGATCTCACACAGTTTTGATAAACGTTTAAACTCTCCAGAGACACCAAGAGACAAACCTCCACTGGAAGCTCTGACAGGCGGTTACGAGAAATGTCTGGAGGGGGAGAGAGAGAGAGAGAGTGTGAGAGAGAGAGAGGGACGCACGAAACACACACACGCACACACGCGCACACACACACACACACACACACACACACACACACACACACACACACACACACACACACACACACACACACACACACACACACACACACACACGCGCACGCACGCACACGCACACTAGGATTACAGTACATCAGAGTAGTTGATAAGCATAAATGCACTGTTATGATATTCATCAGTAACAAGCTCTCATTCTGGATTTAAATAATGTAAGTAAATATATTAAAAAGTATAAAAAACAACAGACAAGTTTGTCAAAGAGTAAGGCTGCTCTTCTCTATACAAGTACAACCCATTTATCATTCTGTTGTCTCTCCTTCTCACAGACAAGCGCACCTTCTTACATACGTCACATACTGTCACGTCATACGTAACATACTGTAGGTATACGCCCCTGCGGAACAGAGAGGTAGCGGCATGGGTTACGTTAGCTGTGGTGCTAGCGGTAATACGAGAGAAAGAAGGTGCAAATCTGGTAACCAATGAAGGAAGAATTAATTCCCAAGAAAAACAGCAGGGGGTCCATCGTCTGGCGGTGGTTTGACTTCAGGCGGGAATATGTCAAACAAACAACCGTAATTTTTCAAGTGTGGTGCAAAAGCGTTGCAACCAAAAGTAGCATTACCGCTAATATGTAGCATCATTTGAATGGTCACCTGCTAGAGAATGAAGAGCTTTTACTCCGCATATCAACATCTCCATTCCGTGCCATACGCCCACAAAATCATGCACAATCATGTTTTAAACTAATATATTGGCGTTCTGTACAAAAAGTGCACTTTAATTTAGTGTTATTTTGATATGTCATCTTTGTGACATCTTGCACAAAAGTGCACTAATAACTTGTTTTAAAATGTCTCTGACAATCTTGCACTTTCTGTTTTGGAAAAGACATTAGTGTTTGTGCCACTGCTTAATAACTGTTTCATAAATACAGTTTTGTTCAATTGACTTAATTGTTGTTTTCCTCTCTGCATGAAAGTTTAAAAGTAGCATATATGAATGCAGTACGAAGAAGAATGTTTTAATGTAGACACATAGAATCATCATATTGCTGTGATTATATGCATCAGGTGTTCATTCAAGGCTAAGGCAAAATATCGAGATATATATCGTGTATAGCGATGTGGCCTAAATATATCGAGATATTAAAAAAGGCCATATCGCCCAGCCCTAACCTGAAGTTAACCTGTCAAAGGTTTTCAGACAAATATTTAAACTCCTTGACACGAATGAATGAGGACATCCTGATTCTGGAAGTCCAAAATAACTTATTACATACAGGCATATCCCGGGGAGCTACTTTATGTGGGAATTTGGAAGGCTGTGTACAAGCTGATAGGGAAAGCAGGGTAGGCGGTGTTTGAGTGTGTGTGTGTGTGTGTGTGCGCAACAAAATAAACTGTTTGTGGTTCGCTTTACTCACAACTCCCCTTATCTCAGGATTACGCTCAAATTTGCATATCTGGCAAAAGTCCACGCTATTTTGCTGCACGACAAAGTCGCAACAAAATGGCGGTGGGATTGTGTTTTTTATTTGCATTCTACAAATTGCTACCTGAGACTGAGCGAGGCCTGGCTGACCTCACTAAGCAACAGGCACCGTCTTTTAAAGGCAACCGCACAGACGCATACACTGCTGTCATAAGAAACTTATCTCAACTGCATTATGCCAGATGTTTAAATTTTTTAAAAGTAATGCATTAATTATTTTACCTAGTAATTAAGTACTTTTTTTAAAGAGTAATTATGTTAGTAATTCAATTACTTTTTGGTAAAGTAACCAGTAACTATGATTATTACTTTTCGCCAGTAAAAATCCGAACACAGTATCATAAATAGTTGTGGGAATTTTTGGGCACCTCACAATTCGATTACAATTCAGGAGCTGCGATTCGATTAAAAATTGATTGATGAGTCTTCAATTAATGTATATTGATGCAATTTTACATTTCATTACACTACATCAAATACATGTTTATCACTTGCAAACTAAATAAACAATTCCTTTGGAATAAGAAACCGTTAAATTAATTCCCATATTTATTAAATTAATTAAAATTTTCCCCAAAACTTCAGGTTAGGTCTGGGCGATACGGTCTTTTATTAATATCTTGATATTTTTAAGCCATGTCACGATACACGATATATATCTCGATATTTTGCCTTTGCCTTGAATTAACACTTGATGCATATAATCACAGCAGTATGATGATTCTATGTGTCTACATTAAAATATTAATGTACATACTGCATTCATGTATGCTAATTTTAAACTTTCTTGCAGAGAGGGAAACCACAATTAAGTCAATTTACCAATACTGTATATATTAAACAGTTATTAAGCAGTGGCACAAACATTCATGTAATTTCAAAACAGAAAGTGCAAGATTGTCAGAGACATTTTAAAACAAACTAATGTGTACTTTTGTGCATGTCATTAAGATGACGTATCAAAACAACACTAAATTAAAGTACAGAACGCCACTACAATAGTTTAAAACAAGTACAGTGCACTTTTGTGCATGATGTCACACAAGATATTTTAATAAGTGTCAAATAAAAATTAGCTGCATAATATTGAATCAAATGGTTTATGTCCTTCGCTATGTGGTAGGTTACTGTGGACATTGTCGCTTTCTGTTATTGACTATTTTTTCATATGGTGTTGATCTGGAAATGGTTGCTTCGACATTTTGTGGGTATGGCACCGAACGGAGATGTTGACATGCGGAGTTTCACGCACTCTTCATTCTCTAGGGGGTGACTTTTCAAATGATGCTACAAATTAGCAGTAGGTGATATTTTTTGAAGCAACGCTTTTGCTGCATATTTGTTCGACATCTTCCCGCTTGAAGCCAAACCACTGCCAGACGATGGACCCTGTGCTGTTTTTCCTAGGACACTCCTCACTCTTTTGCCTTCAACTCCATTGCCCATTCGTTTTTGGTGACTTTATATACTCTGGACCTAGACGTTGAGTCCGCAACATACAAGGCGGACAATAACTGGTAGTCTGCTTTGCCAGTCGTCTTCCCTCGACGGCCAGGTAATAAAAAGCACACGCTACATTTTTTTTAAAGTCACATCCACGGGAGGCCGCCTTCTCGTTGTCTCTCCTTCGTCAAATGGACGAAATTTTCGGTAAGTAAAATAGCAGCTGACCTGGACATTCGAAAGTTCTCTTGCCGCCTGAGAAGTGTTGGGTCCGAAATAACTGCAATCGCACATTTTCTTCTCTTAAGGCAGGGGTAAGGAACCTATGGCTCTAGAGCAGGTGTGTCAAACTCATTTTAGATCGGGGGCCACATGGAGAAAAATCTACTCCCAAGTGGGTCGGAAAGGTAAAATCCCTGCACGATAACTTAAAAATAAAGACACCTTCAGATTGTTTTCTGTGTTTAAAAATAGAAGAAGCACATTCTGAAAATGTGCAAAACATAATGTTGTTGTTTTTTACACTTACATGTTGCGGTTAATAGTATTCTATCTTTATTTGTCGTTATTTATATTTTCTGAATGACTGATGTGATAATGTTCATCAGTCAACTCAATGGTGTTCATTTTCAATCTATCAAGATAAAAAAATATTAAAATCAAATTACAGTATGCCATGTATGTAGTTTGATAATTTTCCTTGATTGATGTACTAACATCATGTGGTTTATTTTGTACATATGTACCATTATCTACAGCAGGGGTCGTCAACCTTTACCACTCAAAGAGCCATTTTGACCCGTTTCACCAAATAAAGAAAACTATGGGAGCCACAAGACTCTTTTGAAATTTAAAATAAAATAACACAGCGTACAAAGTTTTTTTTGCTTTGTGCTATGTATTAACCAGAGGTCTGAGACACGCGGCCCGCACCTTAATATGAAAATGTAATATTAGTGCGGCCCGCGAGTTTTATTTGAATGCCGCTTGACAACATCACATTTGCCAACCATTTCAATTTTTTTTTTTTTAGACGAGACCGGCTGATCCATCGGCGGTCTCGTCTTTGCCCCCCCTGTAACGTATGTCTGCTCTTAGCGGGACTGTGCCGAAAATGTAATTTCAGCTCTGATGTGGCTTGTATATGTTGGAACGGACAAATAAAAATTATTCTGATTCTTTTCTGGGAGACTACCAAGTTTCAGAGAAACCTTCCTCTCGACTGTCTGCTGGTTTTCACCCAAACAACAATAATAAGGGCATACTGTGATGACAATGCGTTTAGCGCCCTCCACAACCGTAACAAACAGCTAACCAGCCCATTCACATGTTGTATGTGGCTTCTGCAGACACACACAAGCGACTGCAAGGCATACTTACTCAACAGCCATACAGGTTACACTGAGGGTTGTGATATAAACAACTTAAACACTCTTACTAATATGCGCCACAATGTGAACCCACACCAAACAATAATGACAAACACATTCTGGGAGAACATCCGCACTGTAACAAATTATAAACGCAACATAACAAATACCCAGAATCCCATGCATCCCTGACTCTTCCGGGCTCCATTATACACCCTTGATAGCACCAAACCCCGTCCCCCCCAAACCCTCGATTGAGGTGGGCGCTTATTCGTTGAGACAGCAGCCGCACACTAGATGTGGCCGGCCAGCACTCAGATAGCATAGTATTAAAGCGGACGCTTCGACATGGTCGAGAGGACGTTTAAGGCATTGCTGTCACGGCACGGCCTCAATATTGTTGGCTGGGTGGAAATCTCAGAATGTTATCTTTGGGAGATTTCTGGGAGAGGCAATGAAATTTGGAAAACTTCCCGGTAAAATGGGGGGGTCGGCAAGTGTGCAGCTGAGCCACATCAGAGTGATCCAAGAGCCACGGGTTGCTGACCCCTGATCTACAGAGACACAAAGAATTGCTATTGCAACATCCAGTAGACACATGGAGAAGAGCTGTTTCTTTCATTTAAAAATTTCAGGTTATTTTGTATACTTAGCAAACTCATCCCGCAGGCCGGATAAAACCTGTTCAGCCCGCGGGCCGTACGTTTGACACCCTTGCTCTAGAGCAGTGGTTCTCAACCTTTTTTCAGTGATGTACCCCCTGTGAAGATTTTTTTAAATTCAAATACCCCCTAATCAGAGCAAAGCATTTTTGGTTGGAAAAAAAGAGATAAAGAAGTAAAATACAGCACTATGTCATCAGTTTCTGATTTATTAAATTGTATAACAGTGCAAAATATTGCTCATTAGTTTTTCTTGAACTATTTGGAAAAAAAGATATAAAAATAACTCAAAACTTGATGAAAAATAAACAAGTGATTCATAGAAATAATCATCAACATAAAGTGCCCTGTTTGGGGATTGTAATAGAGATCCATCTGGATTCATAAACTTAACTCTAAACATTTCTTCACAAAAAAAGAAATCTTTAACATCAATATTTATGGAACATGTCCACAAAAAACTCTAGCTGTCAACACTGAATTTACACAACAGTTTATGAACTTACATTCATATTTTGTGGAAGTATTATTCAATAAATATATTTGTAAAGGATTTTTGAATTGTTGCTATTTTTAGAATATTAAAAAAAAAATCATAAGTACCCCTTGGCATACTTTCAAGTACCTCCAGGGGTACGCGTACCCCATTTGAGAACCACTGCTCTAGAGCCATATGGGGCTCTTTTGATGACTGCATCTGGCTCTAAGACAAATCTTAACTGACATTGCTCAACACGATAAGTAATGAATAATTACGCTGGTAATCACAGTGTTAAAAATAACGTTCAAAATATAAGACATTCTCATGCATTTTAATCCATCCATCCGTTTCTACCGCACCTGTTCAAGAAGTCGCATTTATGGTAAGAAGTATTTTATCTATTATTGGTTAGCTTCAGAATAACAATGTTATTAAAAAGAATAAGGGACTTATTATACTCTAAGAATGGTGGTCTTACTTAAAAATGCACGCATTTAGTTGTATTCGGTGTTAAAAAATATTATATGGCTCTCACGGAAATATATTTTAAAATATTTGGCTTTCATGACTCTCTCATCCAAAAAGGTTCCCGACCCCTGTATTAAGGTATTCATGTGTGATTTCCACAAGCATTAGCACAGATGGAAGGAGAAACACTGACATGTCTGGATGATTAGCCTCAATATTTCTAGTGGTTAGCTCCGAGTTATGAAACCGCTTTATTATAAAGCTGGCGGTGGCGCTCTTTCTGACGTCACTTCCTGTGTGGGGCGTGGTCTTTGTGGTGTCACTTCCTCTCCGAACTTAGTTTGTAAAACGATCAATTAATCCATACAAAGGTTTTTGATTGATTGATTGATTGATTAATTGAAACCTTTATTAGTAGATTGCACAGTACAGTACATATTTCGTACATGACCACTAAATGGTAACACCCGATTAAGTTTTTCAACTTGTTGAAATTGGGGTCCACGTTAGCTAAGAGCTAAGATTAAAAAAATAGACGGCACACTTAGCCGTGTAAAAAAATTCCCAAGGAGGGGAACCTTAAACGATGAATTAGTGTGGCCGAAACGGGGCTTAGGGTAAATAATTAGTTGTTTAAGGGGTTATCCGGCTTAATGTAGACATAACCTGAGCTTCTATGCCTAGGCTGCTGCCACCGCAGCAGCCTAGGCATAGAAGTGGCGTGGCGTGGCGCAGTGGGAGAGTGGCCGTGCGCAACCCGAGGGTCACTGGTTCAAATCCCACCTAGTACCAACCTCGTCACGTCCGTTGTGTCCTGAGCAAGACACGTCACCCTTGCTCCTGATGGATGCTGGTTGGCGCCTTGCATGGCAGCTCCCTCCATCAGTGTGTGAATGTGTGTGTGAATGGGTAAATGTGGAAGTAGTGTCAAAGCGCTTTGAGTACCTTGAAGGTAGAAAAGCGCTATACAAGTACAACCCATTTATTTATTTATTTAATGGTGTCCCATCACATTGTGTAGTGCACTACAAACTCAAAAGTGTTCAGCTGCTGCCGCAATAGCTGGCTTGCTTCTAGCTAATGCTGTAAAGGCTATAAAAACAGTTTCTCAGTGTTTGCTCTTACAATAACATTGTCACTACAATGTAATTGAAGTATTGTTGGCGGTTTGGGATGAATTTTAGAGTGATTTATAGCAATGGCCGACAACCACTGGTCCGGGGACCGGTACCGGTCCGTGAAGCAATTGCTCCCTGGCTGCACAGAAACAATAATGAATTTATAAACTACCGCATTTTCTCTGACATAACTTTCACCTGTCCCACTAATTACACCACCAAGCTTGTTAATAGATGTATATTACAACTCATTTGTTATAGTACAAGGAAAAATGCACATTATGGACATATAAAATGTTAATGTGCCAGATTTTAGCCAGATGTTTATTTCTCATGCCCATTTTTTTTGCTATTTTTATCTGTCCTCTGTGGGTTTTTTTTTATACATTTAGAGATTTCTATTTTACTGTTTTAATTGCTTTTACCCTTTAAAATAGTTTTTAATCTTATTTATTTTATATTGTTTTTATATTGGTTTTATATTTATTTATTTTTTGTTTTTATTCAGTCATTGGTGGAGTATAATATTGTTATAAATATTGTTTTTAACATGGCTGTGCAGCACTTTGGAAACATTATTGTTGTTTAAATGTGCTATATAAATAAAGTGGATTGGATTGGATCAGTGTGTGAGTGTGTGTGAATGGGCAAATGTGGAAGTAGTGTCAAAGCGCTTTGAGTACCTTGAAGGTAGATCATTTATTAGCTTCATTGCCCGTCACATCTTACAAGCGTTTTTAATCTTTAGAATGCAAATTTAAAAAAAACAAAACTGTTCTTGTCTCCCATATAGAATGTGAGCCGTTAGCAAAATCACTCCAAAAAAAGTGCAGTTCCCTTTTAAGTAAAATAGTCAATATTTACAAATCTAATGCATATCAGTGTGAATCAACATTGCAATTGATTTCCCATTTATTGTGCAACCCTTTTTTTTCTGGAACAAACCTTCACTGTATGTTATACTCTGGTTTATTTTTGGTGTCACATGAACTGACACATGAACAATAATACATCCAAAGATCATCTCGCTCTTCACCAGCCCCTCAAGCATCGCAGATTTCTTCAAAACAAAGCCAAACACAAAGTGAGTGTTCACCCCGGCAAGCATCATATGACGTCAGGAATAGTTGTTTTTTTTTTTTAAATCTTATTATGCAAAAATCATTTAATTAACTTAGCATGCTGCGGCCACGGCTAGCGTCAACGAGTTGATATAAATGACCAGTGTTCTGCCATTTTAATCACATAAATAATTAAGCTGGCTAAACGTGATGCTTTTACAACATGTTAATAAAACAGTTTCTACGCTGATCGCTATTAAGTTAAATAGTTTTACTTGGACAGCAGCTTTGATGCTAGCAGCTACTCTTAGTGATCAACGGTTTGTCATGAAAGCATTCTCCCCGCAGCCCAAAAGTTGCTTGTAAACGTCGCTCTCCCCCGCATCTAAATGTCCCCTTCCGAGTGGAGAGTGTTCGCCCTCGCTTACCGGCCCTGGTGGTGTCGCTCAGGTCGTGGGTGCCTGCGCCCCGGGGGAACTCCTTCAGTTTCCTGCCGCTGAGGTTGAGAAACCCGGTGGCCGCGGCTTCGTCCAGAGCACGGTCCAGAGAGCGGTTCAAATGCACCGGTCCCGGTCCATTGTTGCTGCCTATAAGAACGTTCCCAGCCCCGCCACCGCCGCTGCCGCTGCTGCCTCCCACCGTGAAGTTGAGTCCGGTGTTGTCCGCAGAGCCCAGCAACACCGAGGCCGCCATTACACCCTCCCGTTGGTTAGCTCCTTATGCTAATGCTAACTCTCCCACCCAAAACTCCAGTGCGGCGCATGCGCATACGTGCGAGCTGTGTCAACACGCTAGAATAATATTATATTGTATATTGCAGGGGTCACCAACCTTTTTGAAACCAAGAGCTAATTCTTGGGTACTGATTAATGCAAAGGGCTGCCAGTTTGATACACACTTAAAAATTGCCAGAAATAGCCGATTTGCTCAATTTACCTTTAATATATATATATATATATATATATATATATATATATATATATATATATATATATATATATATATATATATATATATATATATATATATATATATATATATATGCAAAATGGGTATTTTTGTCTGTCATTCCGTCTTATAATTTTTTTTTCCTTTTACGGAAGGTTTTTTGTAGAGAATAAATGATGAAAAAAACACTTATTGAACGGTTTAAAAAAGGAGAAAACACAAAAAAAATTAAAATTACATTTTGAAACATAGTTTATCTTCAATTTCAACTCTTTGGTATTCAAAATTCAACCGAAAAAAGAAGAGAAAAACTAACTAATTCGAATCTTCTTGAAAAAATTAAAAAAATAATTTATGGAACATCATTAGTCATTTTTCCTGATTAAGATTAATTTTAGAATTTTGATGACATGTTTTAAATAGGTTAAAATCCAATCTGCATTTTGTTAGAATATATAACAAATTGCACCAAGTTATATTTCTAACAAAGACAAATCATTATTTGTTCTAATTTTAAAAGATATTAAAAATAATTTGAAATAAGATTTAAATTTGAATCTTAAGATTTTCTAGATTTGCCAGAATAATTTTTTGAATTTTAATGATGATAGGTTAAAAGAAAGATTTCACAAATATTCTTCGTCGAAAAAACAGAAGCTAAAATGAAGACTTAAATTAAAATGTATTTAGTATCCTTTACAATAAAAAAAAAAAAATACTTGAACATTGATTTAAATTGTCAGGAAAGAAGAGGAAGGAATTTAAAAGGTAAAAAGGTATATGTGTTTAAAAATCCTAAAATCATTTTGAAGGTTCTATTTTTTCTCTAAAATTGTGTTTCTGAAAGTTATAAAAAGCAAAGTTTAAAAAAATTAATGAATTTATTCAAACAAGTGAAGACCTAGTCTTTATAACATTTTCTTTGATTTTCAAATTCTATTTGAGTTTTTTCTCTCTTAGAATTAAAAATGTCGAGCAAAGCGAGACCAGTTTGCTAGTACATAAATGAGATTTACAAAATAGAGGCAGCTCACTAATAAGTGCTGCTATTTGAGCTATTTTTAGAACAGGCCAGCAGGCTACTCATCTGGTCCTCACGGGCTACCTGGTGCCCGCGGGCACCGCGTTGGTGACCCCTGGTATATATGTTTTGATGGTATAATTTTGGTCCGTGTACGGTCCGAGTGCCTTCCGCTCATTCTATTTACAATTCTTAAACGCAAATCGAAAAACAAAATTAGGGCTGTTTTTTCGATTTTCTATTATGTATTGCAGATTTTAAAACACACAGAAAAGGGTTGATTTTCATTCAAATATTGCCCTAAAATTGGATTTTGTGCTGTTTTCCTTTTATTATTTTTTGTTTTTCCAGATGAACACAAAAATCGAATATATTGCATACTTGCCATACCGCCCGGATTTTCCGGGAGACTCCCGGAATTCAGCGCCTCTCCCGAAAACCTCCCTGAAGAAATTTTCACACGAAAATCTCCCGAAATTCAGCAGGAGCTGGAGGCCCCCCCAGCTCAAACATGCACAGTTCGAAGCTTGAAAAAGAGGAATGCAGGCGGATCTAAAGGCATGGCGTAGTGGGTAGAGCAGTCGGCCAGAAACCTGAGGGTTGAAGGTTTGCTTCCAACCTATTGACATCCAAAAAATCGCTGCCGTTGTGTCCTTGGGCAGGACACTTCACCCTTTGCCCCTGATGCCGCTCACACTGGTGAATGAATGATAGGTGGTGGTTGGAGGGGCCGTGGGCACAAATTGGCAGCCATGCTTCTGTCAGTCTACCCCAGGGCAGCTGTGGCTACTGATGTAGCTTAACACCACCACGTGTGAATGAATGTTGAGTCCCACTTCTCTGTGAGCGCTTCAAATGTTTGGAAAAGCGCGATATAAATCTAAGTTATTATTATTATTATTTAAAGTCATTTTTAAAAACGACTGCCAATCCTCCTCCTTTTCGGCCGGACGACCGCGGAGAATTAAAGTAGGAACACTCCGGAGGCAGAAGTCCAATAAGAGGGGCGGACTCACCGGACCTCAGCCATGTTTCCGTCACACAGAGGAAGTCAAGTCCGCGGGAAGTGAAGAAATCCTTCAGGATAAACGTTTTGTTTGTCAAAGATCTTGCGCTCACAAGACCGGACCTGGCGGGGGCCAGCACGTCCAAGGGCGCAGCTGATCCAGGTGGGGCCCGACACACAGCCCGCAGGTGGCGGGGGAGAGGAGCCAAGAGGCGGAATCCGAACAGGTGAAAAAGCCGACTGGGACGTCGAAAAACCAACGTCAAAGTTGATCATATCAGTGGGAGAGGGGCAAAGATCCAACAGTGTTTGGCGGTCATACACAAGCAGTGAGCTGACAGTGCCGAAAATAGACGCAAACAACACAAAAACGGACATAGCTGACACGGAGAGACGGCAGGGCAAAGCTCATACTGGCGCCATCTTCTGGAAACTCAGAAGTGACGTTACTCAAATAGTTTGTTGTTGTTTTTAGTAACCAGCAAGCACAGTACAGTTAGTAGAACAACGGTGTTTTTATTACTGTGTATTTGATTGGTGCCGTCTGAAATTCAACTATTTATTTTATTTATATATATAATAAAATAAATATATATAGCTAGAATTCACTGAAAGTTAAGGATTTCTTATATATATATATATATATACATATATATATATATATATATATATGAAGGGCTTCACGGTGGCAGAGGGGTTAGTGCGTCTGCCTCACAATACGAAGGTCCTGCAGTCCTGGGTTCGAATCCAGGCTCGAGATCTTTCTGTGTGGAGTTTGCATGTTCTCCCCGTGAATGCGTGGGTTCCCTCCGGGTACTCCGGCTTCCTCCCACTTCCAAAGACATGCACCTGGGGATAGGTTGATTGGCAACACTAAAAAAATTGGCCCTAGTGTGTGAATGTGAGTGTGAATGTTGTCTGTCTATCTGTGTTGGCCCTGCGATGAGGTGGCGACTTGTCCAGGGTGTACCCCGCCTTCCGCCCGATTGTAGCTGAGATAGGCGCCAGCGCCCCCCGCGACCCCGAAAGGGAATAAGCGGTAGAAAATGGATGGATGGATGGATATATATATGAAATATATATGAAATATTCGTGTTGGTGAATTGGCTGTAAATATACACCCCTTCCCTCTTGATCACGACCCCACCCCCACCCCAACCACGCTTCGGCTCCACCTCCGCCCACGCCCCCACCCCCCACCTCCCGAAATCGGAGGGCTCAAAGTTGGCAAGTATTATATTGTGATGTTATGAGCTAGGCGCAGTGGTTCTGAAATGGGGGTACACGTACTCCGGGGGGTACTTGAAGGTATGCCAAGGGGCACGTTAGGATTTTTCTTAAATATTCTAAAAATAGCAACAATTCAACAATCCTTTATAAATACATCCATCCATCCATTTATTACTGCTTATTACCTTTGGGGTCGCGGAGGGCGATGGTGCCTATATCTCAGCTACAATCGGGCAGAAGGCAGAGAACACCCTGGACAAGACGCCACCTCATCGCAGGGCCAACACAGATAGACAGACAACATTCACACTCACATTTACACATTAGGGCCAATTTTAGTGTTGCCAATCAAGCTATCCCCAGGTGCATGTCTTTGGAGGTGGGAGGAAGCCGGAGTACCTGGAGGGAACCCACGCAGTCAGGGGGAGAACAAACTCCCCACAGAAAGATCCCGAGCCCGGTATTGAACCCGGGACTACTCATGACCTTTGCATTGTGAGGCAGACGCACCGACCCTCCACGTGCTGCCCACTGTTATACAATTTAATAAATCAGAAACTGATGACATAGTGCTGTATTTCACTTCTTTATCTCTTTTTTTCAACCAAAAATGCTTTGTTCTGATAAGGGGGTACTTGAATTAAAAAAAATTTCACAGGGGGTACATCACTAAAAAAAGGTTGAGGGCCACTGAGCTAGGGAATATAAGAACTCCACTACCCTGTAGGCCACAGTAGTGACGAGCATGCACAGTAGCCCCGATGAGTAGTGTTGGTTGTGATTGATTGAGATTGATTGATTATAACTTTTATTAATAGATTGAACAGTACAGTACATATTCCGTACAATTGACCACTAAATGGTAACATCCGAATACGTTTTTCAACTTGTTTAAGTCGGGGTCCATGTTAATCAATTCATGGTACAAATATATACTATCAGCATCATACTGACATCTGGAGGCGCCAGATGAGGTGGTTCGGGCATCTGATACGTTGGGAAGACTATGTCTCCCGGCTGGCCTGGAGACATATTATATATATGTTCATCCAAAATGCAAAAATGCGTAATGACAAAACTAACCGGAAGCAGTATTTAAGCTTTTCCTTTGGGATTAGCACATTTTTAGCAGAACGGTAACATCCTTGTTCAGCAGGAGTCCTATTGTCCTTTTTAAAAAGTCTCATTAAATAGTTCTCCAACTTTTGTTTCAGGAATGAGAATATAAAATAAATATAATTAAAATAAAAAAAACGGCCCTAATTCTACAGTCGTGGTTCTCAAACTTTTTACACCTAGTACCACTTGAGAAAAAATTTTGGCTCTCCAAGTACCGCCATAATGAACAACATTAAAAAACAGTAGCGTACTTGGCCTAAGTGTCCCTTAAAAACAAGGCAGAAGTTTTATCTAACAGATATATTTAATATTTTTGATCACTTTAATATTGCACACAGTTTGAACGGTAACACTGTGTTTGAATGTAGGAAAAATAAAAACACTGTACTTTAATCAAGTGATTCATTGGCTAGATAGATAGACACTAGATAGAGCCTGTGTACCACTAGTAGTGGTACATGTATCACAGTTTGAGAATCAATGTCCTATAGTAGTCATTGTTCGTTGACACCAGAAAAGTAAAAAACTTTGTTTTTAAATTTTTCAATAAAATTCAAATAAACTAATCGTTTTTCAACTTCCAAAGGAAAATTAAATGACCATAACATACCCTGACCTCAAATCATACCTTTGTTGCTTCCGAATATTGCTATTACACATTAAAATCATTGTAAAACATTAACACTTAATTACATTTGTATTACGTTCTGCTTCACACTCACGGTCCATAAAGACTCATAAAGAAATGCAAATATTCCCTTGGTTAAAACTGTATTGTATTTTTAAATTAATTACCCAATTTGGAACTTCAACACCCACAATTCCAAGAGATGTGGCTGATTGGCACCCAAAATACTTCTTCTCATGGTGTGCGAACCACGTTTAGATGCAATACTGACATCTTGTGGTATAGACGGTGCCTCGTGTATCAACTAAAATATATATATACCGTATTTCCTTGAATAGCCGCCGGGGCGCTAATTAATTTAAAACCTCTTCTCCCTCCTGCGCTTACCAAGGGCATGCGGTAAAAGTAAGAATGCGCTAATTATTTTAAAACCTCTTCTCACTCCTGCACTTACCAAAGGTATTCAGTAAAAATTTGAGTGTGATGTAAGCTTGGATCTTAAAGGCCTACTGAAACCCACTACTACCCACCACGCAGTCTGATAGTTTATATATCAATGATGAAATATTAATATTGCAACACATGCCAATACGGCCTTTTTAGTTTACTTAATTACAATTTTAAATTCCCTGGGAGTTTCGTCTTCAAAATGTTGTGTAATGATGACGTGTACGCAAGACGTCACAGGTTTTTAGGAAGTATGAGCGCTGCGCACACACACAGCTAAATGTCGTCTGCGTTAACGGCATAATTATACAGTTTTTTTGGAAATCTGTGTTGCTGAATCTTTTGCAATTTGTTCAATTAATATTGGAGAAGTCACAGTAGAAAGATGGAGTTGGGAAGCTTTAGCCTTTAGCCACACAAACACACAGTGATTCCTTGTTAAAAATTCCTGGAGGTGAAACTTTCCTATGGATCAAAGTGCGGTCAAGAGAACATGGATCCCGACCACATGTCAACCAACAGGTTTCGGTGAGAAAATCGTGATTAAAAAATCAGTTCTTACCGGAGAAAAGCTGAGCTTGTGCCGTCCATAGCTGCCGTCGACTCCCCTGAGACACTGCGCGTCAAGACACCCATGGAGACACCCTTCCGACTATTAGGTACTGTTAAACTCATTAAAACACTAGCAACACAATAGAAAAATAAGGGATTTCCCAGAATTAACCTAGTAAATGTGTCTAAAAACATCGGAATCCGTCCCAATACAATCAGGTTTTTTTTTTTGTAGTCCGTCGCTATCAATATCCTCAACACAAATCTTTCATCCCCGCTCAAATTAATGGGAAATTGTCGTTTTCGCTGTCAGAATAGCACTATTTGTTGGAAGCTCCCATTAAAAACAATGTGAATATGTAACGTCAACATGTGACGTCATCGTCTGCGATTTCCGGTAGAGGCAGGGCATTACTCTTAGCACCGAAAGTTGCGAACTTTGTCGTGGATGTTCTCTACTAAATCCTTTCAGCAAAAATATTGCAATATCGCGAAATGATCAAGTATGACACATAGAATGGACCTGCTATCCCCGTTTAAATAAGAAAATCTCATTTCAGTAGGCCTTTAACACAAATGTTTAGTTCATTGTGTTTTGAATTTTAAAATATGTTACTTCACTTCCGGTTGACAATTTCGGTTTAAAAAATGGACGTTTCACGTGAAATTCAGGTACAAGTTATGTGGCAACGTTGATTTCTACCATTGCAATCAAACAAAATCAGCAAATCTAACAGTAGTTTTGTTTTTCTTTCTCACAAAACAAAGTGCCAGCCGTCCAGACTTTTATTTTGAAAGCCCAGCCTTGTTTTTGGCAGGGAAGGGCGGGGTTTGTTTTGAAGCAGAACACTCTCCTGGCAAGATGGCGGCCGTGGGGTCTGTCCAACGGTCCGGGAAGGCGACGGACGCTGGCGAGTCCCGGTCCCGTACCAGACTCAGAACCGCGTGCGGACCCACCTCCTCGTGTCCGCCCGCGAACCACGCGGAGACCCGCGCCGCCCGCGAGCATGCGCGATCCGCCGGCAGCCCACCCTGCTCGGCCCGGGGACGACGGAGGACCCAGGACGGGAGTGGCGGGGCGGCCGTAAAGGACGCCGAGCATCGGAGAGGACCGACAGGTAAGCGCCGAGCTGGTCACGTGTCAGCTCGATGGGCTGGCGGCAAGTATAGTTCTTGAACTGGAAAGTTGAAGGACAACACGGAGGGACTTGTTGGGACTTGTTGAGTAGGAGGAGCCAGGGACTCTTCATTTAAAACTGTGTGTGTTTGTGTTGTCAGACTTCTTTGTGTGTCCACGTTTGGTCCAGATGTCAGCAGAAGGTCCAAACATGAAGCACAAGGTGATCTTTTGCTTCCTGTTAAAACGTTCTGCAAGAAAAGCTTTGGTGTTGTTGGAAAACCAAATGCTGATTTGGTTTTATTCAGCTATCGCTGTGTGAGGACCGAGAGGAGGCGAAGAGGAGGAGCATGCGCAGAGACGAGCCGGTAAGTCATTGCATACATCACTGCTATCAAAATCAAGGCCCGGGGACCAAATGTGGCCCGGCACATTCTTTCAATGTGCCCTTTCCAATAATTTTTATTTTCTTTTAAGGGGGAACATTATCACCAGACCTATGTAAGCGTCAATATATACCTTGATGTTGCAGAAAAAAGACCATTTATTTTTTTAACCGATTTCCGAACTCTAAATGGGTGAATTTTGCCGAATTAAACGCCTTTCTATTTATCGCTCTCGGAGCGATGACGTCAGAACGTGACGTCACCTAGGTAATATAGCTGCCATTTTCCCAAACACCGCGTCTCAGCTCTGTTATTTTCCGTTTTTTCGACTATTTCCTGGAAACTTGGAGACATCATGCCTCGTCGGTGTGTTGTCGGAGGGAGTAACAACACTAACAGGGAGGGATTCAAGTTGCACCACTGGCCCAAAGATGCGAAAGTGGTAAGAAATTGGACGAAATTTGTTCAAAATACAAGGGTGTGGGGAAGGCCGACGAAATGGACAGTTGTTTGTTCCGCACACTTTACCGACAAAAGCTATGCTACTACAGAGATGGCAAGATTGTGTGGATATCCTGCGACACTCAAAGCAGATGCATTTCCAACGATAAAGTCAAAGAAATCTTTCGCCAGACCCCCATCGAATGTGCCGGAGTGTCTGCACATTTTACCGGCGGTGCTAAGGCAGAAATGGCACAGAGATGTATAGATAACCTGCAGATGCATTTCCAACGATAAAGTCAACTAAATCACAAAGGTCAGTTTTGTCGATGTTGTTGACTTATGTGCTAAGAAGACATATTTGGTCGCGGCATGACTGCCAGCTAATCAATGCTAACATGCTATTTAGGCTAGCTGTATGTACATTTGAAACTATATTTACATCCAGCGTTTCCCTCTACCCACATTTAATGCCAAACAAACACTTACCAATCGATGGATTTAAGTTGATCCAGTGTCACGAGATGCGAAACTTCAGATCGTTGGTCTGCACATTTTACCGGCGATGCTAAGGCAAACATGGCCGAATAGCGTCAATAGCTATTCGCTCAATAGCTTCAGTTTCTGCTTCAATTTCGTTTTCGCTATCTGCCTCTATACTCCAACCATCCGTTTTAATACATGCGTAATCTGTTGAATCGCTTAAGCCGCTGAAATCCGTGTCTGAATCCGAGCTAATGCCGCTATATCTTGCTGTGCTATCCGTATTGGCATCACTGGATGACGTCACAGGAAAATGGACGATGGCTTCACAGATAGCGAAAATCAGGCACTTTAAAGCTTTTTTAGGGATATTCCGAAATGGGTAAAATTTTGAAAAAAAATTCAAAAAAGAAAATAAGCTGCTGGGAACTGATTTTTATTGGTTTTAACCCTTCTGAAATTGTGATAATGTTCCCCTTCTAAAGTGGTCCTCCACGTCCTTTATGTTGCCTGTGAAAGGCTGGAAAGATATATTTCTTATTTGTTCTTTAATTTTTGACAGAAAAATGTTGCGCATGCAATTGCATATGTTCTACTGTACAGGTGTCAAACTAGACGCCACATAATTTTAATTGTGGCCCACTATATCTCTTTACTGTGGACAGCCATATCAAATTAATGTGCCTCATTCAATTATCTTAATGTGGCCCAAAAGACCCGCCACAATGTTTAATGTTGCCTGCGAAAGGATGCAAAAAAAAGCACTTTTTGGCTAAATGTATTTAATTCAAATTTGACGGAAAAATTATGTACATGCCATTGCATATGTTGTGCACCACTGGTGTCAAATTCAAGGCCCGGGACTGCCTCTTCGTATGCCTCATCCACAATTTTTTATCGTGGCCTGCCACGTCATTTTACTGTGAACCGCAACATAATTTTAATGTGCCTCATCCATCCATTTTACCGTGGCCTCGCCACGTAATTTTACTGTGGACTGCCACGTAATTTTTAATGTACCTCACCCAATCATTTTACTGTGGATCACCACATAATTTTATCATGACCTGCCACATCCTTTTACTGTGGACTGCCACATCAATTTAATATGCCTCGCAATAATTTTTTAATGTGGCCTGCCACGTAATGTTCCTGTGGGCCACCACATCATTTTAATTTGCCTCATTCATTTTTAAGGTGGCGCACCACATAATGTTACTGTTGACCGCCACTTTATTTTAATGTGCCTCATTAATTTTTTTAAGTGGCCCGCCACATAATGTTACCGTGGACAGCCATATAATTTTATCGCGCCTCATTAATTTTTATGTGGCCCGCCACATAATGTTACTGCAGACCGCAACATTATTTTAATGTGCTTCATTAATTTTTACGTGGCCCGCTACAAAATGTTACTGTCGACCGCCACATAATTTTAACGTGGCTCAGTCGTTTTTAACCGGGCCCGCCATAATCTTATTTAATGTGCCTCATTCATTTGGAATGGGGCCAGCCATATAATGTTACTGTGGACCGCCACGTCATTTTAATGTACCTCGTTAATTTTTAACGTGGCCCACCACATAATGTTGCTGCGGACCACCACGTTATTTTAATGTGCCTCATTAATTTTTATGTGGCCCGCCACATAATTTTAATGTACCTCATCCAATCATTTTACCGTGGCCTTGTTAGACATTTTACTGTGGACCGCCACATCATTTTAATGGACTTCACTTAATCATTTTACTGTGGATTACCACACAATTTTGTCATGACCTGCCACTTCATTTTACTGTAGACCGCCATGTAATTTTAATGTGCTTCTTTAATTTTTAATGTGGCCCGCCACATAATGTTACTGTGGCCCGCCACATCATTTTAATCTGCCTCATTCATTTTTTAGTGGCCCGCCACGTTATTTTAAATTGCATCATTTATTTTAGTGTGGCCTGCCACATAATGTTACTGTGGACCACCACGTAATTTGAATGTGCCTCATTATTTTTTAACGTGACCCGTCACATTACGTTACTGTGGACCGCCATGTCATTTCAATGTGCCTCATTAATTTTTAAAGTGGCCCGCCACATCATTTTAATTTGCCTCATTAGTTTTTAAAGTGGCCTGCCACTGATTTTAATATGCCTCATTAATTTTTAATCTGGCCCGCCACATAATTTTAATGTGCTTCATTCATTTTTAAAGTGGCCTGCCACATCATTTTAATATGCCTCATTAATTTTTAATCTGGCCCGCCACATAATTTTAATGTGCCTTATTAATTTTTAACCAGGCCCGCCAAATTATTTTAATGTGCCTCATTCATTTTTATCGTGGCCCGCCACATAATGTTACTGGGGACCACCACATAATTTGAATGTGCCTCATTATTTTTTAACGTGAAGCGCCACTTTAAGTTACTGTAGACCGCCACGTCATTTTAATGTGCCTCATTAATTTTTAAAGTGGCCCGCCACATAATTTTAATATGACCCCTTAATTTTTAATTTGGCCTGCCACATAATTTTAATGTGCTTCATTCATTTTTAATGTGGCATGCCACATCATTTTAATATGCCTCATTCATTTTTAATCTGGCCCGCCACATATATTTAATGTGCCTCATTCATTTTTAATCTGGCCCGCCACATTATTTAATGTGCCTCATTCATTTTTAATGTGGCCCACCACATAATGTTACTGTGGACCACCACACAATTTTAATGTGCCTCATTATTTTTAAAAGTGGCACGCCACATCATTTTACTGTGGACCGCCACATCCTTTTAATGTGCCTCATCCAATAAATTTACTGTGACCTAGCCACGTCACTTTATTGGGGCACTTGCAATCATTTTAAAGTGGCACGCAACATAATTCTAATGTGACCCACTAAGTTCTTTATAATGGCTCGCTACGTAGGCACATTATGTGGGCCGCCACGTCATTTTGTGGCCCAAATCACCCGCCAGATCATTTTATTTGGCCCGCCAAATTGTTTTATGTGCAAATAAAAAAGCACTGTTATTTCAATTTTGAGAGAAAAATGTTGCTCATGCAATTGCATAGGTTGTCCATCAATCTGTTAAAAATATAACAATCATAAAGTGTTGTCTTTGCAAATTATGTAACAAAGCTATTATATTTTTATATTTAAAACTACCGTATTTCCTTGAATTGCCGCAGGGCATATAGAATGCGCATGCCTTGAATTACTGCCGGGTCAAACTCGCTTCCCCAAATAATTAGCATATGCTTAGTATTACCACCTGGTCAAACTCGTGACGTCACGAGTGACACTTCCCCTGTCATAATTTTCAAAATGGTGGAGGCTGATTTCAAAACCAGTAATTTGAAATCGCATAAAGGGAAGAAGATTAAGAGTTATTCAGTAGGATTTAAGGTCCAAGCTTACATCACACTCAAATTTTTACTGCATACCTTTGGTAAGTGCCGAAGTGAGAAGAGGTTTTAAAATAATTAGCGCATGCTTACTTTTACCGCATGCCTTTGGTAAGCTTAGGAGTGAGAAGAGGTTTTAAATTAATTAGCGCCCCAGCGGCAATTCAAGGAAATACGGTATTCCCAGTTTCACGTGGCCCTCTGAGGGCTACCATAATTGCGACGTGACCCTTACTAAAGTTGAGTTTGACACCCCTGGCTTAAATAGTCCAAAAAGTGAACAAAGTTCTGAATGAGCCGCTTGTTGCCAGGGAGTTTTGTCGGACTCTGAGAACGAGGTGCCCATCGGCAAGAGGATCAAGACTCTGTCTGCCTTCGTTAGGAGAACCAGAACCTCGTCGGGCATCGCAAGGTGGTCCTACTTGTCACACTCGCTTTGTGTCGTTAGCCGCGCGGCGTGACCCCTGACCTCTGCCCTTTGGTCACCAGGTCTTCTCAGAGGAGCCGCAGCTGCACGCTGGAGCACAGAGGCGGCAAGCTGAAGCTGCTCACGCAGGCGGCCATGTTGGACAGAGTACGACGTCCGTCACACTTACAGTTAGCGTGGCTCTTCAAAGCAGCTGATGTCATCACTTCCTGTCATTTCAGGTCGGCATCGGTCACAGCTTCACGGCGGGAATCCTCCTCTCGTCCGAGAACAGCCGCTCCGTCTCGGCGCCCGTTTCTGCTCCTGAACGGCGGCCGGCCTGGCGCGCAGCGATCACATCGTCGGCAACGCCGCTGAGCTTCCCTCAGTTCGGAGCGGAGCGCTCCATCAGTCCAGAGAGCAACGACAGCATCTCGGAGGAGCTGAACCACTTTAAACCCATCGTGTGCTCGCCCTGCACGCCGCCCAAACGCCTGGCGGACGGCCGACTGCTGGAGCCCATCATCATCAAATCCACGCCCCGGAATCTAACGTGCGGCTTGACTAAACCCACAAGCTACGAGGCCAGCCCGGCAGTGCTGCAGAGGTGGCGGCAGATCGAGCTGGACCGCCAAAGTTTCAAAGTCAACTCCAAGGCCACGCTGACCAGCCCCGTCAAAGAGCTCCAAGACGGCGGGGGCGTGTCCTCGGGAGTTCGGGGCGGCGCCAGCAACAAGAGAAAACTGGTGTTCGACCCTCCGAGCGTGGACGGCGAGGCCTTTCAGAAACAGTCGGTGAAGATCCGCGTGCCCGCCGTCCGCTACAGCAGCGAGGTGACTTTTAGGAGTAGTTCCGACTTTGACAAGAGTGTGGGCGTTCCAGAGCTGCGGGGGGGAGGGGCTTTGTTCGGCCGCAGACATTCGTTTTCGCCGTACGCGCACAAGTCGGGCTTTCAGTCCTGTAAGATGACACCAAAAGACTCGTCGAGCCCCCGCATAGAGTCCGACAGTGGCGTCCACTACCAGACGACTACCTCAAAGAGGAGCAGGAAGAGCCACCAGAAGACCAAACACTTGGACCAGGACCGCGACTCGGAGGTCTTCGACGAGCGCCTGCTCCGCACCATCCAGCAGGAGAGGCGGGACCGAGCCCTCGCCGTGAAGCTGCAGAGACAGTTTGACCGAGAGAGCAACCCTTGCCGGACCAGTCCTGACAAGTACTTCCTGCGCTCCTGGATGTCCAATCAGAACCGAAGGAGGCGCGGCCTACGGCGCTCTCGACGAATCAACAAGCAGCGCTAGTCAAACCACCGAATCCAAACTTTCTTTTTCACCTTTTCCTGATGCTAAACGGAACTAAATCATGCTGTAAAATGACTTTTCTTCTCTCCGTTGTGCTAACATGTTGAGCTAATGTTAGCAATGTGCAATGAGGCTAATGTTAGCTTGCTAGCACAGCAAACACAAAGTTGACAAAAGACTTGGCTTCTACTGCAGTATTTTTCTCTCATCTTTGCTTTTTATCATTGATTCCTGAAATCAGCATAATGCCTGTGTCAAAAGTGTTCAGTTTCCATCAGTAACTTTAAACACAAACCTTTTCTATATATGTAACATATACACATAGATATATACTGTATATTTTAGGGGGTGTCCCAATGAGATTGTCTCCTCCACTGAAGGGCTTTTTTTTCTTGACATGCCAGCTTTAATTGACTTTCTTTGACAGCAAAGATATTATGCACATTTTCTAAACTAGTTGAAGAGTGTTGGACAATGTAGCAGAGTGCCAAATGACTGAAACTGTGACATTTTGTATGACAGCACGTCTAAATTATTAAAAAGTTGAAACAATTATCAACATCAAACACTGGTCAGGGCCAGACTGTCTGGTCTACAAAGCATGAATCTTCTGAATCAGTACAAAAAACATACAGTTTCAGGAGTGAGAGATGAGAAAGGTGATTCAAGCTACATTCGGTGGAGCCTGCGATCTGTTGTGTGAACCTCTGGTTGATTAAAGCTAAGAAGCTAGCAGGAAATATTAACATTCTAACGTTAACTTGTTAAACTGGGAACAGTTAGCATAATGTAACAGGGAGATATGTTTTAAAACCCATTAATTTTAGGTTTAAAAGACTAAAATGAGCAAAAATGCTAACATAAAACAATAGCATCCTAACAAGAAGTTAGGTCTTAATTGGCGCCAAGTATCAGAATAGCTAAAATGCTTGCATTAAACATCAACCTAACAACTTAAGAAACGTTCGCGTACTTCTAAAATAGCACCAAGTATCGAAAGCCATTATTTTTAGATTAAAAAAAAATACAATGAACAAAAAGGTTAGCATAAAATGTTAGCATGCTAACTTAACGTGGAAATAAGAGCATACTTGCAAGATGGCGCCATGTAACCAAATCCATTAATTTTTTATTCTAATGTTCAAAATAAGCTAAATTTTTAGCATTAAATGTTAACATGCTAATGTTAACTTGATATACTGTGAACAGTTAGCATCATGTAGCGAGGAGATGTGTTTTAAAACCCATAAATTTTAGGTTTATAAGACTAAAATGAGCAAAAATGCTAACAAAACAACATGTCAACAAGAAGTTGTCTAAAATGGCGCCAAGTATCAGAATAGCTAAAATTCTAGCATTAAACATTAGCATAACAACATGGGAAACGTTTGCGTACTTCTAAGACAGTACCAAATATCAAAAGCCTTCATTTTTAGATTTCAAAACAAATACAATGAGCGAAAAGGCTAGCATAAAATGTTAGCATGCTAATTTAACGTGGAAATAAGAGCATACTTGCAAAATGTTGCTATGTAACCAAATCCATTAATTTTAGATTCAAATGTTCAAAATAAGCTAAAATGTTAGCATTAAATGTTAACATGCTAACGTTAACTTGTTATACTGGGAACAGTTAACATAATGTAATGGGAAAAAATGTTTTAAAACCCATTAATTTTAGGTTTACAATACAAATAAGCAAAAATGCTAACATAAAATAATATCATGTTAATAGAAGAAGTTAACATGTCTAAAATGGCGCCAAGTATCAGAATAGCTAAAATGCTACTAATTAACATTAGCCTAACAACATAGCAAAGTTTCGCGTACTTTTAAAATTGCATCAAATATCAAAAGCCATTTATATATTTTAAAACAAATGCAACTAGCGAAAATACTAGCATACAATTTTAGCATACTAACCTTAGTGGAAATAAGAGCATACATGCAATTGATTGATTCATTGAAACTTTTATTAGTAGATTGCACAGTATAGTACATATTCTGACAATTGACCAATAAATGTTAACACCAAAAGTTTTTAAACTAGTTCAAGTCGGGGTCCACGTTAATCAATTCATGGTAAGATGTCGCCATGTAACCAAATCCATTCGTTTTAGATTCAAACGTTCAAAATAAGCTAAAATGCTATAGTATAAAACGTTAGCATGCTCACCTTAACATGTGAATAGTTAGCATTAGAGGTGTGGGAAAAAATCAATTCTAATACGAATCGAATCGGACATGTTGTGCGATTCAGAATCGATTCTCATTTTTAAAAAATCAATTTCTTTTTTTTTTTTTATCAATCCAACAAACCACTAAACAGCAATACCATAACAATGCAATTCAATTCCAAAACCAAACCTGACCCAGCAACACTCCAATAAACAGAGCAATTGAGAAAACACAAACACGGCATAGAACAAACCAAAAGTAGTGAAACAAAAATGAATATTATCAACAACAGTATCAATATTAGTTATAATTTCAGCATAGCAGTGATTAAAAATCCCTCATTGACATTATCATTAGACATTTATAAAAATAAAAAAAAAGAACAATAGTGTCACAGTGGCTTACACTTGCATCGCATCTCATAAGCTTGACAACACACTGTGTCCAATATTTTCACAAAGATAAAATAAGTCATATTTTTGGTTTGTTTAATAGTTAAAACAAATTTACATTATTGCAATCAATTGAAAAAACATTGTCCTTTACAATTATTAAAGCTTTTATTTTTATTTTTAAATCTACTACTCTGCTTGCATGTCAGCAGACTGGGGTAGATACGGCTTTTTGAATCGAGAATCGAATCGAATCGAAAAAATCAATATATTATCGAATCGTGACCCCAAGAATCGATATTGTATCGAATCGTGGGACACCCAAATATTCGCAGCCCTAGTTGTCATACTTGCAAGATGGCGCCAAGTAACACAATCCATTTTTTTTTAGATTTAAAACGTAGAAATTAAGTTAAAATGTTAATATTAGCGTGCTAACGTGGCATACTTGTAAGACGGCGTAGTTCAACGGCTAGACAGCTTTCAATTTGGAACAGAAGGAGTTAAACTGAATCCATGACCGGACCAATATGGTGGTCGGCAGTGACTAACACGTCACGTTGACACTTTTAGACCAATCAGGAGCGTCCATGTTGCGGAAGTCGTGTTTTGGGGCGTAGCACAAAAAAATCCAAGATGGCAGCTCCGCGCAGTGGTATCCTAGAGAAAGTAAGAATATTTTTTAAAAATTGCTTTTAAACTTTTACAACCGACTATAAAGTGACCTTGCCCGTGAAATTTTGAGACTTTGAAATCTTACAAGTCGGCGAGGAGCGTTCTAGTCAGGCTGCTTGGACGCGGTCAGCTGAGCTAGCATGCTAAAAATGAATGATGGCAACGTCAAATAATTGGGCGCGTTTGATCCAGCGTGTTTTTGTAACTCGAGTCTCAGCGGCGACTGCACCCCGCGTAATAAAGTGGCGTTAATGTGTTTCAGTGGCGCATCGACGAGAAGCCGGTGAAGCTCGACAAATGGGACGGAGCAGCGGTTAAAAACTCTTTGGATGACGCCGCCAAGAAGGTCGGTGGTCAAACGTTTAACGTGACGTATGTGGTGACGTCATTGCGCTGTTGAACACCCCCCCCCCCCCCCCCCCCCCCACACACACACACACACACACACACTCACACAGGTGCTGCTGGACAAGTATGGCTACGTGGAGAACTTCGAGCTGGTGGACGGTCGTCTGGTCATCTGCACTGTGTCCTGTGTGTTCGCCATGGTGGCTCTGGTGTGGGACTACCTGCACCCCTTTCCTGAGTCCAGACCAGTTCTGGCCTGTTGTGTGGTTTCATATCCTTTGTCACAGGTGCATGTGTTGTTTGTCTGGTGTGCCATGGGAGATTATGTCGTTTCACCTATTTGGGTTAGAAATATTTTTTGCAAACCAGTAATTATAATTAGGGATGTCCCGATCCGATATTGATATCTAAAATCAGTCCGATATTAGCCAAAAAAGTGAATATCGGATTTTATCGGACTGAATCTAAAAACTCAGATATAAGCGCTCCGATATAAGCTGTCCATTTACCGCTGCAGGACTTCTATAATAGGTGACTCTGGTTTGATCACACTCCAACACGTTGGTTCCGGCCGCGGAAGAAGAGCATCTCTGATCCAGCATGCATAGCCCACGTGATCACAACAACGACAACGCGTGTGCTTGCAGCAAAGTGTAGTGATGTCGGCTGTGTGGAAGTATTTTAACGTAAACTCGGACAAAGACGTTGCCGCTAAATGCAACATTTGTCAGGCGCAAGTGTCTCGTGGAGGGACAGAACCGGGAAAGTTCAATACTAGCAACCTCATCGCACATTTGAAAAACACCACAAAAAAGAACATGAGGATTTTCGCGAGAGCAGCAAGGCGAAGCAACAAACCTCTGGCTCGCTTCAGCAACCCACGCTGGCCAAAAGCTTTACAAGACGTGACGAACTACCACAGTACATCAAAAAGGCAATGGCCATAACAGAAAAGATGGCCCAGTTTATTGTGCTTGATGACCAGCCCCTGTTGGTGGTGAGTAATGTCGGGTTTAAACGCTTAATGGAGCACCTTGAACCTTGCTACATTATTCCTAGCCGTCACTACATTGTAGACAAAACTATACCCCAGATACACAAAGAGGTTAACAAGTGTATTGCCGCACACGTGGAGAAGGCAAATGCTATAAGCTTCATCGCAGACAGTACAGCATGCAGAAATGCTTATCTTCTTAAAAAAACTACACATTATGCTCGGACTGCAGAAAGTGAAGGAGGAGGAGTAGTAAGGGTAGTCAGCACTGACTGATATTTGTTTTATGCTTTTGTTATTAGAGTGACATGTTTATTGTGTTTACACTATTCTTCAGTGAAGACTAATTACTATTGGGCACAGTCAGTCAGTGAAACTGGAGCTGTCAACTCTTAACTTAGAGCAGTTGGACAGTGGACACTATTGTGTTGTTTCCAACATATGCTGACAGTAAAAAAATAACTGAAGTGAACTTGAATTGTTTGCACTTTAAAACGTTTTTTTTTAAAATTGGATTTATTTAGGGTATTTTTCAGGGTCTTCTAATTTATTTTTAATTTATTCTATTCAATTGTGTAATTATGTTGGTATTAGTGTTTTTTTTTGCACTTTAAATATAACATTTTGTTTTTTTGGGATTTGTTGAAGTTATACTCTTATGTTGAAGGTTAAAATTTATGTAACCAATTGGTTAATAATAAATGGTTCAGTTTTTCCTATACCTATTCTTGTTGACTATTGTTTTCTGTTTTAATACTACAACATCAGTAACAGTAACTTCACTTTATCAAGCCTTTTCTAACATTCCACACAACAAAATAAAGAATAAATATATGTATGATTTGTGCCTGTATTGTATCGTATTGATATCAGTATCAGCCAACACTCAAGGCTACAATATCCGTATCGTATCGGAAGTGAAAAAGTTGTACCGGGACATCCCTAATTATAATCCGCAAATAATGTGCCGTTGTTGAGTGTCGGTGCTGTCTAGAGCTCGGCAGAGTAACCGTGTTATTCTCTGCCATATCAGTAGGTGGCAGCATGTAGCTGATTGCTTTGTAGATGTCGTGAACAGGTCGTGTGAGACGACGATGGTTTGTTGTGATCATAATATGCAGAAAGCAACGTGCAGGTGAAAAGGTATCTAGTGCTTAAACCAAAAATAAACAAAAGGTGAGTGCCCCTAAGAAAAGGCATTGAAGCTTAGGGATGGCTATGCAGAACAAAACTAAAACTGAACTGGCTACAAAGTAAACAAAAACAGAATGCTGGACGACAGCAAAAACTTAGTGTGTAAAGCAAAAACGTCGACCACGACATGACAAATCAAAAATGTTCACACCAAAAAAAGATAGCAACAACTTAAAGTTAAAGTACCAATGATTGTCACTTACACACTAGGTGTGGTGAAATTTGTCCTCTGCATTTGACTCATCCCCTTGATCACCCCCTGGGAAGTGAGGGGAGCCGTGGGCAGCATCGGTGCCGCGCCCGGTAATCATTTATGGTGATTTAACCCCCAATTCCAACCCTTGATTCTGAATGCCAAGCAGGGAGGTAATGGGTCCCATTTTTTTTATAGTCTTTGGTATGATACTACACATTTGAAAATCGATCCAATAAATATGAAGCCCCTACAGGCCAGAATTGGTCACACCAATGTTCATACTTACATTTTTGATCACAATGGTAATTCAACATAAGCAAAGGAATGCGGTGTAACAATATTTAAATTATTACTTTATATTTGTAATAAAAAGTCAGAAATTTAAAATAATTAAACAAATGCGAAACATACTATTTGCTCTTATTTTCAGAGTTTGTAAACAATGACAAAAACAACATACAAATATTTTGTCATATTAAAAATATCGATCCAATCACTGTGCTATTGACCGTATACTTGCTACCATGACTAGGAGTGCTCCAAAAAAATCGAATCACATCCGAATCACGATCCTTTTTTTTTTTTTTTCTTTGTCATGGAAAAGGGAGGTTTTTGTGGTTGGTACACTAATTGTAAGTGTATATTGTGTTTTTTTTATGTTAATTTAATAAAAAAAAGTTTTCTTATTTTATTTTTTTAAAATAAAAATTAATAAAAAAATATTCTGCGGCCCGGTACCAATCGGGCCACGGCCGGTGGTTGGGGACCACTGATGGTATGGTGTATGATGGTACAAATGTTGCAGTCCTTGACGCCCCCCATCACCTACTTCATCATGATGGGTGTGCTGACGCTGTACACGTCCTACAAGGAGAAGAGCATCTTCCTGGTGGCGCTGGAGAAGGACCCGGCCGGGATGGACCCTGACCACACCTGGCAGCTGGCGTCCTCCCTCAAGCGGTAAAAAGGCAATCCTCCCCCTGTCGTCACGTGACCGACGGGGCGCTAAAGGTCGGACGTACTCTCTCCCACTCCTCCCTTGCAGGTTCGACGACCAGTACACGCTCCTCGTGTCTTTCTGCGACGGCTGGTCCAAGACGTGGAGGGAATGCGAGTTCACCAAGTCGGTGTCGGCATTCTTCGACGAGAACGGGACCCTGGCCATGGACCAGTTTGAAAAATGCGTCTCCAAACTTCACGACTCGCTGGCCAGCGACAAGAAAATGAAATGAAAGAATTGTTGTGATGGACGTGTTCATCTTTTTGTATTCCCGTGCAGAATGGTACTTGTCGCCCACCACATTGTTACCTGTGATGGCGTCAGGGAAATAAAAGTTACATACTGTCCGCCACTCTTTTCAAGTTCAACCACAAGATGGCGCCACAAAATAAAAGTTGACTTTTTTGTTGTTTTTGCCAAAGAAATAACATTTTATTGTTTTTTTGCAAATTAATTAATTTGTTCATTCCTGCACTTCATCTTCAACCCGAGTGTGAAGTTAGAGAAGATACAGGCGCTGTCCTCCAGAGACTTCTGGTTGAGCTGAGGCCCCTGTGGGCCCCTTTTGTGGACCCTCTGCAGCTTGCGTATCAGCATCTAACGCCATTGAACTACTGTTTCGGCTTCCCTTAACAGGG